>NC_086159.1:83575124-83882485 GCF_035149785.1 Candoia aspera
AGGGTTTGTGTTCGGTCATCGCTAGCTCTACTCCCTCACAAGATCAAATCTGGAAAGGGGCTAACAGTAAGATTTTTTGGATTCTCAGCTTTATGTAATGATTGCCTATCCTAACATACACAGACTCACAAGCAAGGGCTTAATAATGTCTGATTTATTAAGAATAGTATGCAAATACAGAGAAAGCTGAGAATGAGCAAAAGCGCACCAAATACAAACTAAAAACCCTCGGTGCAAACGTAATCCCTCCCCTCGCCCAAACCGTTTCAAATTCCCCACCGCAGGTGCTGGCAACAAGTTCTGCTGATCTCCTGGGAATAAAACCTTGAACACACTCTATAACCCAAACACATTCCATTCAGCTGAATACAGAAATCAACCCCAGTGCCAGGACTCCTCACAGCCCCTCCCAAACAGAACGCGCGTCAGCAACTTGACATGCGAAGCGTTACGATGTACAATGAACATTGAAACAGTGAACATGACAATGGTGGTCCTGAAATGGATCACTCCATCATTTGGAATCTAAAACACATTTTCTCAGATGCTTTTTGTGGAAGGTTTTTCAATGAGAATACTAGGCAAGGTAGAAGGATTGTCCACATCAAGCTCTTTTTTGCAGTGGTCAACTGCAAAGGACAACCAACTTGTTTTCTATCAATATAAGCCAATATCAGGGTGTCAAAGCTGAACTGAAAATGCCCTCATGGCTTAGCTTCTGTATTTATATTCATATTATGTTTTGATTTTATAACCTATCCTGACAGGTAGCTTATAACAAAACTATAAAAATGGAATAGAACATAAAACTAAAATCGACACTATTAACAAGTTATAATTAAATGCTCTTAGAACTTATTTATTGTTAACAGTTGAAGGCCTGGTGAAGGACAAGTATCTCCCCAGATTTTCTACACAATACATAAGAGACGGGTGAATGTCCATGTATTGTGTTGCCTAGGAACTCTTTGGGAGAAAACCTTCTTCCACATTCCAGAAAGATGAGCCTCTACCAGCTTCAGATGTTATTTTTTAGAGCTTAATGGCCAGAGAGATTGTTCCTTAAATGGTTTTCCCTATTGGATAACTGTGCCTGGTAAACGATTGTACAAATGTCGTACAGTATGATCCGTGCACATTGTACCACTAACCAGCTTAATAGTCCTGTTTTACCCCAGTTGGAACTTACTGGACATATTTTATTTTTTCTACTGTATTTTGTTATATTTGTAGACTATCCCAAATGCAAATGACTCTGGAACAGTTTCTGAACCTCTGCAATTTTAAGCTGTGTGGATGTGGACTTCAACTCCCAGAATTCCCCCAGCCAGCAGGCTTCTAGGAGTTGAAGTCCACACAGCTTAAAGTTGCAGAGGTTGAGAAACACTGCTTTGGACAGTTCACAGAACACGGGAAAAAGAAAGACGACTGAAGCAGTACAAAAACAACAATTCAGGGAACAAGCTAAGATTAAGAAAACACTTATGATGGCACCAATGGCCAACCTGAAGATACGGTTTTTGTAGTCTTGTGAAATAGAAGAAAGGATCAAACCAAGCATATTCTGTCTTACGTCTCCATAGCCTGGGAGTTGTAACTGAGATGGTCAGTTGAGATGCACCTTACAAGAGGATGAGATTCATAGGAGACCCTCTCTAGATGTAAAAACCAGAGAGGCAGATTTAGTTTTGGCAAGGCCGTGCTAGATGGATCCTGGTGCCATGCCCTTTTTAGGTGATCACCACCCCTTTGCACTGGGCTTGGAGGCCTACTGGCAGCCAGAGTTATTTCTGTATTGGCAAGTTTGTCCTGCCAGTATGGCTGCCAAATCCTGTACCGTTGCACCTTCTAAGTCCTCTCCCAAAACCGCCCTATATAGAGTATGTTACACCAAACCAAATGGTGATCAAGGTGTGAGGTATGTTTCAGTGGGATCCTCACTTGGAGCACCCTGCAGTATGTACGATGAGCTGTAACCAGGATGTAAAGGACTGTCACCAAATTCAGGTGACTCTGGATGCACCCCTTGGCAGAGTGACTCCTGATTTCCACAGATGCTCCTGCAGAGTAGTTCCAGGGAGATGGTCTGAAATAATCCTCCAGACAAGTAACCAAGTTTCCTTCACTGGTAAAAGAAGATCAAGAGTGTAATTTTATTATTTTCCTAACTTTCTATTTGTTTTCTTCTGTTGTGTTGCTTTTCTGAAGTTACACTATGTGCCAGTCACTTAGTATAGAAACCTTGATAATGAAAAGCTTTAAAATCCTCCTCAGGAATTTGCAGCGAGCCAATGGATGTGATATTTCTTCTGGATGGAACTTCAGATGTTGGAGAATCACAGTTTGAGGAAATGAAACATTTTGTGAAAGCGTTTATTGAGCACGCTGATGTTGGTGAGTATTATCTCATTATAGACTTCTGGATGTTCTGGATTTGTTGTCTACAAGAAGAAGGCATTAAAGTAAACCTAGAAACTCTTCTTAAAAGGGATCTTGATATATATTTATGAAACTTTGTAAACATTAGCATAGGAATCTACCTCACCTCAGGTGCTAGGGCCTGACTCTTCTGAATAACTTCTGGTTCATGTGGTCTTCCTCGTACAAAGATTATTTCTGTGCCAGGGCATGACAGTTCCTTGGAACTAAAAGCTACATCTTCCTTATTTGGTACCCTGATGAAGTGGCTGAGCAGTGAACAGATATTCTTGCACTGACGCTTTGGGTCAGTTGGATTAGCAACTAATCTCAGCCAGGTAGCTGTCTTATTCTGGTGCAACAAAAACCAGAAATATCTTCAGGCACTTTGAAAATAATTTATTTACTAACGTTAAAAGCTTTTGGAAAGTGAACAAATTTATGCAGGTATTTATTTGTTAATCTTCAAGCTGCTACAACAAAAAGCTTTTTGTTGATTAACAAATGGAAAGGTACAACTTAAAAAAAAGAAAAAGAAAAATGTGTCTTGATATGTGTATCTGAAGTGGGGAGAGGGAAAACACTCAGAAAACAAAAGCAAGGTCACTCAACAGCCACTGCATCATATGCATCATGCTGTTCATAAACTAGTAAGTGAAGTCAAAGACTTATACTGTCAGAGGACAGCTGAGCAAGCACAGACAAATCTGTATTCTTTACAGAAAGACAGTGAGGAAGACATGCATTATTTTACACTTCGGTTCCATCATTAATAAAAATCAAGCACGCTTAGACCTACCAAGAATTTGGATTGGTCCAGGAGTTTGGAGTCCTCAAAGTGTCTGTGGGAAAAACTTCAAAACCAAGCTGATTTTCTTGATAATCAGGGCCTTCAGAGACCCAGGTCCTGCTTCTGATCACACTTGGATGCCCAGATGTTCCCATTTTGCAAGACAATTCCAGTTGTGTGGGAAGCATCTTGGACTCCAGGCACACTCCCAAAACTGGAAAATGTGCCACTTCCTAGAAGCCCAGCCATCTGGGAGCAGCAGAACCTTTGCAAGCTCTGCTCATTGCATTGACCCAAGCACTTGAGGAAGTACAGTAGGTGTAAACACAGAAGTCAGTAGTAGAAATGGCATCCGGTAATCAGGCTCTCTCGTTCACTCTGCTTTTGGTGCCATGTGGATGGTTTTGTGCTGCCTTTTCAATTGTGTCCCTTTTCTATTGCTTGGTGGAATGATGAAGTGAAAGAGGCTGTGGATGAGGGGAAAATGCATAGATGGACATGTGCCTACAAAAAAGTGAGAAAAAGATACTGTATACTGTGTATAGACAAAAAATAATAGTAAAGGCAAAGACTATATTCAAAGAGGACAAGAACAGTTAAATTCAAAGAGGCAGAAAAATACAGATTGATTTTGGTGGAAATAAAAAAAATGTTTGGAAAAGGAACACTAAACAACAAGCCCTTCATCATTGTGGATGGAATTAAGGATCAAAATGATGAAATGTTTTGGCATGGAACTGAAGTGAGGCAATGCTGGAGTATTTTAGATTCATGCACGGTAATGCTAATGAAATGCTAAAGAGTGGGATTGAAACATGTGTTAATGTTGATATCCAAGAAAATAAGATGAAATCATAAATGCCTTGAGAATGTTGAAAAATTGCGAGGTTGCTGGTATTGATGGTAGGACAGGAGAAATGTTAAAATATAGCTGCAGTTTGCTTAGGGAGTGGCTGTGTGACTTCTTGAATGTGTGAATAAAGACTGCATTGGTCAGGGTTTTAATGGGCAGTACAGGATTAGAGCCTCGTGTGGCGCAGAGGGGCAGGCGGCAGTTCTGCAACCGAAACTCTCCCCACGACCCGGGTTCGGTCCCAGCGGAAGCCGGATTCTCTCTCGGGCAGCCGGCTCAGGTTGACTCAGCCCCCCATCCTTCCGAGGTCGGGAAAAGGAGCACCCGGCTTGCTGGGGAAGGTGGCGACCAGGAAGGCAACGGCAAACCACCCCGCTCTATAGTCTGCCAAGAAAGCATCGCGAAAGCGGCATCCCCCCAAAGGGTCAGACGTGACTCGGTGCTTGCGCGGGGGACCTTTCACCTTTCACACATAGGATTGGTTACTAGAAGTGACATTAAGCAACATTTGGGAAGTTCAGGGCAGAGTTATGGCAGGCAGAGGGTGTGAGCATCATGTTTTAGCTCTTCCCCACATCACTGAGAAACGAAGTGTGCTGCACCTTTGTTGATTTAGAAGAAGTGTGAGATAGTGGGCTTCAGTTACGGAAGGCTTTTTGCAAATATGGTTGAAGGTGGTTGCTGAGTGGTATATGATGCAAGTAAAGCATGCATAAGAATAAACTGAATGCTTAGCAAATGTTTCAGCAGGGAGCAAGATGGTTCAAGCCCTTTGTACATTTAAAGGTATGTTGGGATGTGAATGTATGCGTACTTCTTTATGCAGATAATGCTGTTTTGTTGGCCAAGAACCCAAAAGATTTTCAGGGAATGTTCGATAAACTGTACGATGTGGTGGGAAATAAAGGCATTAATATGCCAAATACCAACACATTTGTGTTTGGCAGAATGGAGTCCATGACTGTAACTTCCAGTATATGTAAATGCTGGGAAACGAGAGCAGGCTGGTGAATTTGTGTGTCATGGTAGAACACTTACCAAAGATGGCAAAATAGGTGAAGAAATCTAAAGATGTGCAAATGCTGGTAGAAAGGTGATGGATACTATTTGGTCTGTGGTGAGGAATGAATGGAGAATGAAAGAAACAACAATCATTGTGTAAGAGAGTGCTTCTGCCCCCCTCGTTATATGGAAGTGGACGTTGGGCTGTGTCAGCTGAGTACAATAGGAAGGGGAAGCTGCTGAGGTGTGTGTGATAAAACAGTAAGACTTGGAGTGTGGAATGAATGTGTGCGAATGAATCGGAACAGGGCAAAAGAAGTATGTTGAGGTGGTTTGGCCATGCAGAGAGAATGAGGGAGGACTAAATGAGGGGTGAATGACAGAACTGATACATGAGGGAAGAGTGAATAGGTCAAGAGGAAGGAGAAGATGGGGAAAATTGTGGTTCCATGGAGTTGGTGAAATGACAAGAGTGAGACGGGAGGACAGAAGGTATTGTATGAAGCAGTGGAGGAACGGGGCCAAAGAAAGCATGTTTTGCAAAGATAGAAAGTTATGGAGGGATACAAATAGCATTGTTGATGTAAATTACACTTTTTTCTTTTTTCACACTGTTGGCTTCCTATTTTTTTACACTCGTTTCTACACACTTCATAATATTGCTCAACCCTAATGACAGTAGCATGATGGGCACATTTTTTTTTCTTATGGGTTTAGTTAAGTCCTTAATTCTTTTTGTAAATTTCTTCCAAAATCTGACTGCAGGATATTACAAAATTATTTGAAATACATTTCCCTGACATTTATTCCAGACTCTTAGGAAAGCTAGGATCATGTATAAACCACCAAGGATCTCATCCACAGGCTCACGTTAGGTCACTCATGTTATACCAAACAGCCTGTTATTATTTACTCTGTTCTCTGTCTAATGCTATTCCTGTTTTGGTTGTTTGGAGGGTCAGTAGCAAGATCCTTTCCCGACTTCAGTAGCAGTGTTTCTGTTCTGGGCTACACAGGTAGAATAAAAGATTCTCCAGAATATTAGACTGGATTGAAAGCAAGAAATAATAAAACTCATCCAAAAGTATAGTCTGAGGTTGTTGGGGCCAAGTGACAAAAAACGGCATGCAATGTGAACATGCAGATCAATATGCAAAGGTGTGTTCTTTTTTGACTTTGAAGTCTGGTAGCCCTGAGCAAGTTTTGGTCCAACCTTTTTAATTTCTTGATTCATTTTCCTTCCTGAACCTTTTGGCTTCCTCTCCAGGCCATGCTTCGACTCAAGTGGCAGTACTTCAGTATGGAAAAGTGAACTCTCTGGAAATTTCATGGAATGTGCTCCAGGAAAAAACGAATCTTCTGAGAAGGGTGGACTCCATTCATCAACGAGAGCAAGGCCCCAGTAAACTAGGTATCTTCTCTGGTTTTCAGTAAAAGGGCAAAGAAGGTTTTGCTCTGATCAATTCCAAGAAAGTTTATTCAACCACTGATGACTATTCATGTATTTTCTTATTTATTTAAAATGTACTCACATGTACTTACATTAGTTTTAGAAATCCTTGCAAACTAAAATTCATGTAGTAGCAGCGAGAAAATCTGGAATTTAGTCTATTTATCAGTTCCATTAAGAGTCATCCTATGTTTTCAGCTAGAACTGTGGCCACTAAACATTTCTGTACTTTTGGCCTACCTTTCTTGAGATCTTGTCCCCTTTGAGTATAGTGACAGCAGAGTGATCTTACTCTAAGCAACTCAGAACTTGGGGTGACTCAGAGAACCCCAAGATTTCTGCCAGGGATGGAGCATCAGCCAAAAAAATCCCATGGAACTATCTTGGCCAGAAACCGCAACAGAAGAATGTCCCATTAAGTTAATGGGACATTAATAACATTGATAGAACTCCATTTCTATATTGGTTATATTTCTGAATCATCTCTTAAGATAATATCTAAATGAACGGTTGTAAAATATAAACACTTATGTGTTCCTAATGAATGAAACAAGAGTGGTACTACCAGCACAAAGCATCGCAAGGCCTGACCAAAGAGATGATCTTCGAAAGGCATCAGAAGCATAATACAGATTATGCTTCTCGTAAAGGATGAACATCTCAGCCAATGCAGCAAGAACAGAAAATGCTCATTTCTTGAGCAATGTCAGATGACGATCCTCTGGTTTTAGTAAGGTTGTAAGAAAAGGGGGAGGTGATGATAGCGAAAGGCACAGCCCAGCCAGGAGGAGTGTTGGGTGTGTTCAGTTGATTCGCTCTTGTGACACAGTCTCGGCATCATCCTTTTTGTTGCAGGAAGACAGGGTACCTGTAGGGGAGTTCCCCCATAGTGGAGAGATGGGCGGTAAATAAATAAAATAAATAAATAAATAAATATCCACCCTACAGTTAAGACAGAACAGAGAAGCACAACAGAACAGCCACAGCCACAGTTACTCTGAACAAATTGTGGTGTTTATTTATTTATTTATTAAATTTATGTCATTGCCCATCTCCCCCAATGGGGGACTCTGGGCGGTTTACAATAAAATGACCCTAACGACATATCCACCTAATTTACCATTACAATATGAATAGAAAATGAATATAAAATCCAAGTGAAGATGGAACACAAGCACTAAGCGGTGCTATGGCGCCAGCCATCCCCAGGTGGAGCTGTCGCTTTCCCCCTCCCAAGCAAGGTGGCAGAACCAGGTCTTCAGTTTCTTCCGGAAGTCTGAGAGCGAGGAGACCCGTCTCAACTCCGGGGACAGGATATTCCAAAGGGTGGGAGCCACTGCCGAGAAGGCCGACCTCCTGGACCCCGCTAGATGAAATTCCTTTGCTGATGGGGTCTGTAGCATGCCCACTCTGCATGATCGGGTGGGGCAGGTCGATGTTATGGGGATGAGACGGTCCCTCAGGTACCCTGGTTCCATGCCACGTAGGGCTTTAAAGGTGATAACCAACACCTTGAATTGGACCCGGAAGCAAACTGGCACCCAATGCAGCTTGCGTAACAGTGGTGTCACATGGGCTGATTTTACAGCCCTGATAACTGTCCGCGCAGCCACATTCTGGACCAGCTGAAGCTTCTGAATGCTTTTCAAGGGTAGCCCCATGTAGAGCGCATTTCAGTAGTCTATATGGGAGATGACAAGGGCATGAATGACTGTTTGGAGGGCATCTCGGTCCAGGAATGGGTGTAGCTGGCGCACCACCAGAAGATGTGCAAAGGCCCTCCTGGCTGTGAGTGCCACCTGCTCTTTGAGCAGGAGTCGCGAGTCCAGGAGGACCCCCAGATTCCGCACTCGTTCCGAGTGGGGCAGTGGTATCCCATCCAGAACCAAAGAAGACAACTTCCTGGAAGCTGAGGGGCTGTCAATCCAAAGCCACTCTGTCTTATCAGGGTTCAGTTGAAGCCTGTTGTTCTCCATCCAGACCCCCACAGCCCCCAGGCACTTGGAAAGGGTGGAGACCGCATCACTTACTTCACCCGGGATGGAGATATATAACTGAATATCATCAGCATATTGATGATACCTCATCCCATGGTGAAGGATGATCTCACCCAGAGGTTTCATGTAGATATTGAATAGGAGAGGAGAGAGAACTGAACCCTGCGGCACCCCATAATGGAGGGGTCGAGGGGCAGATCTCTCCCCCCCTATCACCACCGATTGGGAACGGCCCTGGAGGAAGGAGGTGAACCAGTGCAGGACCACACCGCCCACCCCCAACCCCCTGAGCCGCCCCAGAAGGATACCATGGTTGATGGTATCGAAAGCCACTGAGAGATCCAAGAGAGCCAGGATGGATGCACTCCCTCCATCCCACTCCCACCAGAGATCATCCATAAGTGCGACCAATGCGGTCTCCATCCCATATCCTGGCCTGAAACCTGACTGAAAGGGGTCCAGATAATCCGTTTCCTCCAGAATTCTCTGGAGCTGCAACGCAACCACTTTCTCAACCACCTTCCCTAGAAATGGGAGGTGGAAGACTGGGCGAAAATTGCCCAGTATAGTAGGGTCCAGGGATGGCTTCTTGAGGAGTGGGTGCACCAGCGCCTCCTTAAAGGTAGCCGGAAACACCCCCTCCCTCAAGGATGCATTAACCATCTCCTGGACCCAACCACAAGTCACTTCCCGGGCTGATTTTATCAGCCGGGAAGGGCATGGGTCAAGCTGACATGTGGTTGCATTCACAGCCCGGAGGATCCTGTCCACTTCCTCGGGCCCAACAGGATCAAACCATTCCCAGATAACAGGATAAGTACATTCCCCTGGCATCTCCCCAGACTCCGCTTCACACTTAGAGTCCAACTTAGAATGGATCTGAGCGATTTTATCCTGCAGATGTTCCTGCTCTTCAGGCAGAAAACATTCTCATAGCCCAACATGCCGCTCACATGTGCATCGCTTTGCAACAACCCCCCTTTTGATTGACTAGCTCATAAGAAAGGAATGGTAGAGAATACTGCAGAGATGCAGATGATTCATTTGACAGGAGGAACAGAATTCATGTCCGCAAAAAACAATGTGCATCTGTGTAGAAGCAGGTCTTGCGGGGGGGAAAGGGTAGGAAGTAGGACAAGAAGCAAGAGAAGTGGCTATTTACAGGAACAATGTCCATTTTTTAACTTATTGGACAGAATTTGGGTTGGGAAACAAAGACTGTGGGATTCACCGGGGGAATGGTTGGACTCAGCCTCAATGTTAAGCATTTGTATGCCTGCTGATCAGCAATAATCATTCTAGTGCAAGGAAGAAAATGAAAAAAATGCACAGAGAAAGAACAAAAGTCTGCATGAACCAAACCTTTGAATTGATAATATAACGGCAAATTAAAGAACAGAATAATACACCCTTCTTTAACAGTGCTAACAATGGGTTATCACAATACTGAATGAGTCAGTGACTATTTTGGACCATGGCAGTTGTAGCAAATATCTCCAGTCCAGGAATCTGCCTTTATGTCTCCTTTGAGACTAATTAAGTTGTCCTTTAGGCTTCAATCTGACAAAGTCTCCCATAAGGGTGGGAGAAGAAAGACCTTTAAGTACTGATCCTTCCTTGGTCTAAATCAGGGTTTCTCAACCTTGGCAATTTTGAGATGTGTGGACTTCAACTCCCAGAATTCCCCAGCCAGCATATTCCCCTGGCTGGGGAATTCTGGGAGTTGAAGTCCACACATCTCAAAATTGCCAAGGCTGAGAAATGCTGGTCTAAATCATTGAGAAGGTATTGATAGGCTTGTGGGTCCTGTTTTAATGAGGTGATTCCTGTTGTTAAGGAAGGAACCTCGGCTTGGTGGAATCCTCTGATGCTTCTGACTGACAACTAACATCTTAAAGCAATTTAATATTTTATCCCTCATTTTACAGAGATACACACAGGACACGTCTTAAGAATGTTACATCTCTGTTTCTGTTTCCTTCTGCTTGAGTTTATTGGAGTCCCCCCCCCTTTCAGTTATTATGCTTTTAATTTCCTGTCCCTAATTTTTTTTAGAACAAAAGCTGTTTAGTTTAAGATTTCTCTGGCTTCAGAGTTAGCTCCCCTTAAAATGTTGGTGCGTCATGCCCAGATCCAGTTAAGATTAAGTCGTTCCTTGTTCCTTTACACCAGGGTGTGCAACTTGGTTGAGCTTGGGATAGCATCAACTTTGCTGGGTGTGCCAAGGACCACACTCCAAAAAATAAATGAATAGGCATTAATCAAGCTCATAACTACCACTTTAATTGGACTTCCTCCGCTTGTAATCAATTGATCTCTTGTAAGTTAAATTGTGCCCCTTACTCTTTAGCTGACTGGCTCATTATTGGGAAAAGCCTGAATGAAAGTAAATACAGTCCCACATTTTCTCTCTCCAAGGCACACCTGCACACACACCTCTCCAATGCATAGAGACCAGGACAACGGCCTCCTTCCCTCCTCCAGCGGGGCGGCCGCTGCTGATTTCCTCTTTGTATGAGGTGCAGCCAGGATCCTCTTTTTTCAGCAGAGGCCAGATGTGTAGGTGCTCCAGGCCTTCTCTTCCTTGCAAGGCCCAATGACCATGGTGTCTCCTTCAAGAGATCCACAGCAGGTGCAACTTTGGTGCAGGGCCCTGTGGAGATCTTTCTACCTCTGTAGCCGGTCAGACATCCTCCTCTTCCTATCGTCCTGTGCCATGAAGCATGACGACCTAGCTCTCCTATTTAATTTTATAACGTGGAGGTCTCCCAACTCCACAAGACTCTGAGAGGCTTACAACTTTACCAGCAAGAAGGATAATAAAAAAGCAAAGGTCGCAGATGGCCAGATAATATTCCCCATAATCAAAGAAAGACCATCCCACAAGGGGCTTGAATAGCCAAGTTTTCAACCATCTTCTGAGTCTCATCTAGTCACAAACAGGTCACCACAGCTGGCAACAACATTTTCTGGTTGTGTTGATTGAGCTGTGGACTCACAGCTGTTAAAATATTCCCTCCAATCCACAAGAAAAATGAGCTCAATGTGTTTTGGCCGTGGAGTCGGAATAGCTGAGGCACCCAGTCCTGGTGAGGGAATGAGGATGATTTTTGTTTATTTCTTCCCACTGGGTGCCACTGAATCTCCATTAAGATGTTTTCCTTTAAATGGGACAGAAAAATATGCTATTAGGAGATGTTTCCTCTCTTGCCATTGGCCCAAAGGATTCAATGATTCTTCAGTTGTAGAAAAGTATGTTTCAGAATGGAAAATAAGAGTACTATTAAGATTTGCTTTATCAAGGATAATTTGAGATACCTGCCATTTCATTTTCTTGATGAAATGAAGTGTACTTTACTCTGCTTATACAGTAAACTATTTTTGTTTTGTTTTCTTTCATTTTTAGGGGAAGCAATAGACTTCATGATTCAGCATGCCATTTCTGAAGTCAACGGAGGAAGGCCCAACGCATCCAAAATTGCCGTGATTATTGTAGCAAGCACCTCAAAAGATGCTGTGGAAGCTGCTGTGTATTCTGCAAGAATCAACAGTAATTATGTTATTTTGCCACTACCTTTATAGTGTGTTCTTTTGTGCTGAAATATATTTGCCCTGCTTTATACACTGTTGGATGCCACAGAGGTCCATATACATGTATGTGCTCCTGAGTCTGTAGGTGTTAAGACAAGAGAGTGCATGCTTTAGCATCCATGGATGTTCTTCAGGATGCTCTAGAGAGGAAAAGCTTTTCAGCAGAAAAAGGGAGGAGATACTTAACATTTTGTGCAAAAGTCTCTTTCCCTGGCTTGTTGGGATATTTGTTTGGTTTGCCACTTTATAGTCTGTACACTAGGGACGCGGTGGCGCTGCGGGTTAAACCACTGAGCTGCTGAGCTTGCCAATCGGAAGGTTGGCGGTTCAAATCCGCGTGACGGGGTGAGCTCCCGTTGCTAGTCCCAGCTCCTGCCAACCTAGCAGTTCGAAAACATGCCAATGTGAGTAGATGAATAGGTACCGCTTCAGCAGGCAGGTAACGGCGTTCTGTTTAGTCATGCCGGCCACATGACCACGGAAGTGTCTACGGACAAACGCCGGCTCTTCGGCTTTGAAACAGAGATGAGCACCACCCCCAGAGTTGGACACGACTGGACTTAATGTCAAGGGAAACCTTTAGCTTTACCTTTAGTCTGTATACTGCAACCAACACGCCAGCCTACAGCAGTTAACAGACATTGAACTTCCATGGGGAGAAGGGAGAAAGAGGAAGATGGCCAAAGAGAAGGGGAAGCAGGTTCTTTTCTCCTGTGTGTAATGATTGCCTATTCCAATAAAAGGAGTCTCATCAGTAATTACTAGAGAAAACTAATTTATTGAATGAATAGTATGCAAAGTACGAAGAAAGCTGAGAATGAGCAAAAGCGCGCCAAATACAAACTTAAAAAGCCTTGCTCCCGTTGCGAACCCTCCCCTCAGGCTAGCATAGCAACCACCCACCCCAGATGCTAGCAACCGTTAGAATCGGCCTGAGAAAGTAACCTTGAACAGCAGAGATAACCCAAACATACATTCCAGAAGATCACAAGTCAGCACAAAGGAAATTTACCAGCGTGGCCAGGCAGGCACGCAACTGCAGATATGACACGTGAAACGTTACGAGGAACCATAAACATCGGAACGGGAACATGACACTGTGTAACATTGTGCAAAGTTCAGCCCCTGCAGTTGCCATGCAAGAGAGAAAAGGTTGCCATGCATAATTTAGATGTGGCTGTAGTGTAACATGTAGCCTGGCCCTGACCTGAGCATCTATTTGTCACTCCCTGTATAAATCTTCATGTAGAATTACCTTTCCATGTCCTGTTGTGAAAGGTAATCACAAGTGGTTATAGCTAAGATTTTTTTTAAAAATCCCAACCCTAATTATTTCCCTTGATAATAATCCTGACAAGCTTGGGAGTTTACCTAATCTCTGTCTAGTTATAGACATTAAAAAGCTCTGTTAAAAATAAATGCTGTTGTAGCAATTGGCTGAACAAAAATGGATCCAAAGTTGGGCGAGTATTGAAAATCCTGCATTGATCCATAAACCAGTTTTCTTTTAGTGTGAAATAGTCTAAATGAATTGTGAAATTATATTATTCATGTAATATTAGATTCTGAGTGCAGCTGAAGACATAAAACTACCAAATACTTAATTGGATATTGGACGTGGCTTTCAATTTATATGGCTTCCCTCTCTTCCTTTAAGAGTTCATTCTGTGCTCTTGGGAGCAACATTAAGCATTTTAGGGCTAATTAAGCTTCTTACAAAAACTACAGTCTGTTTCCATTTTAAAGCTGTGGTCTCAGCTTTTGAGTTAAGGCTGAATTCTTGACTGACCTAATTATTGTTATGCAGAGACTTGCGGGGTGGGGAGCGGGGAGGTGTGCACAGCACAGCTCAGCTCTTGATTGTGCAAAGCTGTTTAAGCAACTAGCAGTGTTCAATCCACAGTGGTTTACATATTGAGGTAGGAGTAGTTTATTTTAATGAAATTAATTATAAAAGGAGAATAGAATTTTTACAGTGAAGCATTGTTTTTCAATCTTCTTAGAATATAGTTTGTCATTATTGTTCTGTTTTGGCAGTGGGGGTGGGAGCAAATCTATGCTGAAAACAGAGAATGGAAATAATTATCAGTATTATGCAAAACTGATTTTATCCAAACCATTTTTGAACACTGTACTGAAGTTCAAATTGAATTAAGGAGAATTTCAATATATTCTTCTTTTCCCAGGGGTATCACTGCTTCCCATTGGCATTGGGACCAATTATAATGTAGAACAATTGAAATCTTTAGCTGGGCCTTCTTCTAAAGACATGATCATTAAGCTGCAACATTTTGAAGATCTTTCCACGATGATCACATTGGGGGATGAATTTATGAAGAAACTTTGTACAGGTGAGCCCCATATGACTTACTCTAGTACTCTAGATAAGCACACACAGATTAAGATTTTTTAAAAGGACAGCCATTACATCTTTTGTTTCTTCCATTGTTTTAAACAGAAGTTCTGTTTTCATAATTTAGATGATAGTAAATGTATCTTAGCAAGTTAGTACTTCAGAATATCCTGATTAAATTATTCCCCATGTAGATAATGTTGAAGAGTGAATCTGTCATGAGTACTGATGGTGAGCAGGAGGGGGCCCCTATCCAGGGGGGAAAACACATGCGTAGTTTAGAGGCTTTGAACTGTCCTTCAAAGAAACTCAGAGCAGACCAGCCTTGAGCGTTGGGTTTATCTGCCTGGGTTTTCCCACACTCCTTCAGTTTGGCAGGATTTTCTGTCTACTAGAGTAGGACAATAAGCACTAGAGACCAACTCATTGTCTCGGCATGGTACTTCGCTCTAAGCTAGGACAGAATCTCATTAAAAGGAATCAAGGACTGTGATACAGGATGTGATGCCCAGATAGGATTTCTCAGTTAATTAGTTAATTTTTCAGTGTGAATGTTGACAGAGGCTTAAAAGGGGACAAGGCCATTAAAGGAATATATTGGATCTTCGTTGTGTATTCGTTCAGTCGCTTCTGACTTTTCATGACTTCATGGATCAGCCCATGCCAGAGCTTCCCGCTGGTTGTCAACACCCCCAGCTCCCCCAGGGATGAGTCCGTCACCTCTAGAATGTCATCCATCCATCTTGTCCTTGGTCGGCCCCTCTTCCTTTTGCCTTCCACTCTCCCCGGCATCAGCATCTTCTCCAGGGTGTCCTGTCTTCTCATGTGGCCAAAGTATTTCAGTTTGGCCTTTAATATCATTCCCTCAAGTGAACAGTCTGGCTTTATTTCCTGGAGGATGGACTGGTTTGATCTTCTTGCAGTCCAAGGCACTCTCAGAATTTTCCTCCAACACCACAGTTCAAAAGCATCTATCTCCCTTCGCTCAGCCTTCCCCATGGTCCAGCTCTCGCAGCCATATGTTACTACGGGGAATACCATTGCTTTAACTATGCGGACCTTTGTTGTCAGTGTGATGTCTCTGCTCTTAACTATTTTATCGAGATTTGTCATTGCTCTCCTCCCAAGAATTAAATGTCTTCTGATTTCCTGGCTGCAGTCAGCGTCTGCAGCAATCTTTGCGCCTAGAAATACAAAGTCTGTCACTGTCTGTACATTTTCTCCCTCTATTTGCCAGTTATCAATCAAGCTGGTTGCCATAATCTTGGTTTTTTTGAGGTTTAGCTACAAACCAGCTTTTGCACTTTCTTCTTTCACCTTCATCATAAGGCTCCTCAGTTCCTCCTCGCTTTCAGCCATCAAAGTGGTATCATCTGCATATCTGAGATTGTTAATGTTTCTTAATATTTCTTAATATATATTAAATAATATATATATTAAATATATATTAAATATTTATATTTAAATAATTTATATTTATTTAAATATTTATTTATTATTATTAACATTGATATTTCTTAATACTGGATCTCAGTAATCATAATTATTTACAGAGATGGAAAATCACCCTCTTTACATTGGAAGCAAACACTATCCTCACAAATAAGATTTTCATTTTTCTAACCCACAGAGTCTGTGAACAAAGTACTACTAGTTTCCAGAAATACAAATTGAAAAGCATACTATTTTGTCCCTTTAAAAAGTAACGTGTAAAAAATGGTTTTAAAAAGGCCTTAATAAGGCCATCAGAGCAAGTTCAATAAAAAAAACATAAAAAAAACTTCTGTTAAATAGAGCTTGGCTCCTGGTGATTGCAAAACTGTGCAAATGGTTTGCCATTCCCTTTTTCCTGGACATTTGTATAGCCACCCACCTCCCCAATGACTCTGGGTGACAAACAATGTTAAAAATAAAAATAAAATAATTACAACAACAAGCATAGCAATTAAAATACATAGCAGCTGAAAAAAATATCACAATCATCATTATTTTGACTTTCTAGTCTAGCCTACAGCCCTGTGGTCTTCCATCCATTACTAAGTAGATCCAATCTTCTTTTTTTTTTTAAGATCAATTCAGGTGAGCTCTGGGCTTCCATTTTTTCATGGATGGATCCCTCTGAAAACTGCCTTTGGCCAGGGCAGTGCTGCCCAGTTATTTAAAAGTCCTGTGGTCCATTATGAGAGGCAGAGTTTCCTGTTCCAGGCTGTGGAAATTTCCCTCACCCAAGGAAGGAGGGGCAGGGGAATGAGAAAAGAAATCACGAAAACAAGAGGGAATGGGGTGTGTGAGTGAGTGAGTGAAAGAGAGAGAGAGAGGTGTTTCCTTGACCAGGGATCTCACAGCAGCTTTTCATGTTTTTTTTGTCCTTCGCATATACGTCTTCTGAAGAACTGGGTCATGGTTGGGGATGCTGATGGTTCGTGCTAAGAAGGGCGGTCAGTGGCGCTTCATTACCACATTCCATTTTATTTATTTATCCTGCCTTTATTTTTGGTCAGCAAAAGGCAGTGTACGTAACTAATGCTCCCTCCTCCAATTTTCCCCAGAACAACAACCATTTCCTGCCTAAGCAACAACAACAACAACAACACAACAGCAACCCTTTCTGCCTAAGGGAAGACTAGAACTCACCATCTCCCAGTTTCTGGCCCACCATTTTAGCCCCTTCATCACACTGGTTCCCGTGCCTGGCATCCCATGGCAGCATCCTCATCTAAAACAGGCCAGAGTTTGACCTTCTGCCCTAGCAGCGATGCCTGTTGCATCTTTGGCCTTTGGACTCCAAGGCCTCGTATTGGAGGAATGGTTGTTCAGCAAAACTCCCAAACCACCTGCCCAGAGGCCAATGTTTCCTCTGCTTTCACCCATCCTCACCCATCCTCACAATGGTCCTAGAGCTTTGATCCAGGGATTCCTTGGTTGGCCCCTTTCTGCCCCTTGCAGTTACACACGATGCCATAGACAGATTTTCTTCAGATTGCGAGGAGGAAGGAAGAACTTTGATTGTCACAGTAATCATGAAAGAACTTTGCCAGGCTTATGAGAGAAAAGGCTGAAGAAAGCCACCGTCAGTTTTGACTCAAGTTCTACTACACCAACCAGCCCTGAATCTCTTGGATCATCTATGGTGCAATCTCAATTTTAGTGGTCAGATTTAGAAAATAATTTGATTCAAAATTTATTTCATATTGCAGCTCCATCACATCTTAGGTAAAAAGAGAGGAGGTGCTTAGATAAAACCATCATCCTCATCATCCCAGGTTCTTGGGAACAACTTGATGCGGAATGAAGGCCAACACCAGCTAAAGAACTGGCAGCTGTGATTTCCTGTTGTTGTGTATATAATAATAATAATAATAATAATAATAATAATAAATAAATAAATAATTTATATGCTGCTGGACTCCCAGTGACTTATGTATCTGTTTCAGTGTGATTTTCATCTCAAGCTTTAGGATGATGTCTTATGAATGTCTTTTGATTGCTTACTTTTCAGAGACCGCGCAGGAATGTATTGATGAAGAGGGGAATATAAAGGCAGTAAGTATGTCGTTCTCACCTTGTATGAGTTTTAGATACATGACCTGTTATGGATGGCCAGTCCAGAGCGTTGGAGGGGACTGGTTCGGGGGGTCCACTCAAGATCCAGTGCCTTTGAGTCCATAAATCTAAATCAGCAAATGAAAACTCAAGTTCTAAAAAAGGGTCACACCTTTCTCTCCAAGGGACCATTTAAAGTCAGCCAACGGTTTCAGTCATACTGAAAATAATATTGTAGAATTGTGAATATATGTATGTATATATGTATATGCATATATACACACACACACGTACATATACTGTATATGTGTATGTGTGTAACCATGGGCTACGTAGACTAATAATCTGCGTCTTCATAGATCCAAGATGCTTGTTTGCTCACAGATTCAAAGGGCTGATCCCAGTCATAGCAAATAGCTCCATATACCACTGTGTGGTATTCATGGGTTAGATGTTGGACTAGGATCGGGGAGACCCAGGTTCAAGTCCTCGCTCAACCATAAAAGTTTGCTGGGTTACTTTGTGCCAGTCGCTCTTTCTTGGCCTAACCTATCTCATAGGGGTTGGTAGTGGGGAAAAACTGGAGGAGGAAAAGTGGAATAGAACTATAATAAGCAGATAAAATGCAAACGTTTTACAGAATCACTCTGTTCAGAGGGATCACGTACTCTGAACACCTCCAGTGAAAGGGAACCCACCACCCTCTGACTCATTGCATCCATAGTCAGTCTACTGTTACTGTGAGGAAGTTTCTTCTAGCCTTCTGATAATCTAAATCCATTATTTCCTGTCTTGTATTAAGTGACATTCTTCCCAGTATTTGAAGAAAGATCTCCCATCCTTCCTCAGGCCTTCTATCTCAGGGCTAAATGTGCCCCGCCATGTTCATGGGAATTTCTGGTCCCTCTAGGTTTCTTCAGCAATAGAATCCTGCTTACCATTGCTCTGAGATTATTAACATCTGCTTTTGTAAAATTCAAAATACTTGCTTTGCTCCCAGATTTCCTGCCCCCTAGTCTTTTGCCTACAGGACTGGGTCTTCCCTATTGGTTAGGGGCAAGTCAAGGTGCAGGCCTGTTGAAGCTGAAGGTGCTAAATATGAGTACCGCCATCTTGCATTCCTGTGAGGCCGCCTGCCTCAGTTCTTTTCTGGCACGATAAACTTGGAGAACATGGTTACCATGACTGTTTTCGTGACTTTCTGTCTGTAGGGGGAAGGCTTGCATTATGTCCTTCAGTGTTGTCGATTTCACCGGATGCCTGAGTCCTTGGTTCTTTCAAGATGTTTCCTAATTTATTTTTCACAGACAAATTTGCCTATTTTCCCCTATAAAGATCTTAAATGATTTGGCATCTCATAAACAGAGCGTACGCTAATGAAAGAAACGCAGACCCTCTTCTGCCAAGCTTATGCATACACTCTTTTAATTCCTTTACTTCTATCAGGCCGAGGAATTCATGGAACTAAATCCTTCCACCTCTGCCAAGAGCAGCCGAGCTGTTTTTATTACTGGAAGATGCACCAACATAATTGTCCCCAATATGTTTGGGTGGGCAGTGGGGGTATTACTGTTGTGCAGTAACTTGTCTGCAAGAAGATTCTACGGCAGTGGAAAAGTGTTTCTTCAACAGGCTGTGATGGATGGGGATTCCACAGCATGCAAACAAAATAAAACGTCCAGAGTGTTTGCAGATGCGGATGGGAAGCAGTATTTGTTTCAGCAGAAGTAGCTCTCTGGTTGCCCTGTTCTGGGTGGGTTGAGTGGGTGGATAAAACAGGTCTCCATGCTCATGGGAATCACTGATGGGAAGTAAAGTTTCCATTGTGATTCTTTCAGGGAACGCCCTAATTCACAGAATCTGGCAAGGTAGACAGGATTAGTGGGAACTAACCAGAAGGTATCTCAGGTCTCAGCATCCTATTCACCGGTCTGGATTAGCAGTCTGTCTTCCTGGCATAGCTCAAGACTTTCTGCCAGAAGCACTTAAACACTTTCGTGTTCCTGAATACTAGGGTCACTTTTTTCTTTTCCAGAGCTGAGAAGATTTTTCTTACATTATTATTTTTTAAAATATATGGAAGGTATGCTAGCCAGTATAACCCCAAGCATTGTTTTCACCCACCAAACTGTTTCCACATGGTAATTGTTTAGGAATCTAGCACATAATGAATCAAAGTTAATAATCAAATCCTATGAATTCCAGAGAAAAAGAATTATCCCACTGAAATCAGTGGAAAGTAAACTCACTTTGACTAGTTTTTGTCCAGTATTTCTGTACACCCATTGTCCCCAGTGTGGGGCTTTCCCAGTGCATGGACTTCCAGAATTCTCAGCAATGGCCATGCTGGCTGTGAACTAAAGTTTACACATTAGGAAGACGCCCAAGTCTGGGGAAAGCAACTCTATACCATTCATCTTTTACAGGCAAAATATGCTGAATTTTGTCACTGTTTAGCAAGCAGAATGTCTTCTGCCCTGCACCTTTAGATTGTAAATCACATTTTGGTGCCTACTGAACAGAAACCACTTGATGGAGTGTACCTTGAGCATTTCCTTAATCTCAGATCCTATTTTAACTTTATTGTGTCATTTTGTGCAGCCTGGTGACCAATGGAAGTTGCTGGATCAGTGTTATACTGTGACTTGCTTACCAGGTGGCCGCACAGAACTGAAAAGCCACCGACATATTTGTGAGAAGATGGCCAAGCCAACATGTCACAACAATTTCCCTGCTGTTAAAGTGGAGGAAACATGCGGCTGCCGTTGGGTGTGTCCATGTGAGTAGTTTTTCTGCAAAATATGACCACGTGAGAATTAAAGACTCAGAGAAAGGGCTTCAGCTGATTAGAACATAATATTTAATGCCAGGCAACATCTTCTAACGCTTCCCAGGAGATGACCATCTAGCAGAACCTTGAAGACATCTATCCTCTGCTATCCTTGTAATGTCATCCTCTTTGTGTATTTGGATCTAAAGCCCTCTGCAAACACACACAGCCACATAATGTTGTAGTGCATTTCTGAACTTCAGTGCATGCGTGTCATAGCCTCTAGTGTGCTTTGGAGACATCAGTGTCCCAGAGCCTCTTACATACACCTCAGATTTTCATTCTGCTGTGGGAAAACTTCAGGATTCCATAAATTTTTCCGAATGTTGATGGTCTTCAATTTATTTGCCCTGGATCTGCCACCATGTTCTGGAGTCCAACTGCCTCAGCCAGTGGATTTCTCCAGCTAGTTGTGCTCAGGGCTGTAATTTTCAGCAGTGCTTTCTGATCTTTATATGCCAGTGCAGAGCTTGTGAACTAGCACAAGGGGACAAGTATAGAGTGCCTTCTGGCAACCATGTGAAGTGTGGAGTGGAATACAAGGAAGCCTTCTGCTCTTGGAAGTGAAGAGTTATGTGACAAAATTGCCATACTGAGCAACAGTATTTGACACCTGGGATTTACAGTCAAGTGATTTACTGCCAAGGATTCGATTTGTATTAATTGATGCAGGAACAAGAACTCATAGAAGTAAGTTGCTTTCAAGGTTATAGAAGCCCCTTTGAAAGCAGTCAAGGACAAAGACTGAACACGGTGGTGGTTTTGTGACATGCTTCGTATTTCTGGTATAATCTTCCTGATGTATGCTTGTGTCTTCAAAGGCTCATGTTAAAAGTTTTAATACTCTTTGGTTATTTTTATGTTTAAATTTTATTAATGGAAGGCAGACCATTTTTAAAAATATCTGTGCGTGGGGCACAGGGACCCCGTCACTGGAGGGGAAGGATCCTTGGTGTTTATTTGCAGAGAAGCTGATTTTTTTAACTTTCCAGTCAGAGGGGAGTCTCTGGGCTCTGCCATTTTAGTGCGTAGTGGTCGCTGGAGACTGCGTCACCAGATGGATCTATTTCCTGCCTGGAGAAAATTAGTATGTCAGAGAAAATCTAGTTTTAGAACCTTTCTCTGTCTTCTAGTGTTCAGGGAGGTAGATCTTTCTGTAGTTTCAGGATGAATTATCTTTCCACAACAAAGTCACTACTTGGCCTCCATTTTAGAGAAGAAAAGAGTGTCATGGGAATAGTGAAAGGCAGGTTTCATAGAATCCTGAGGTTGGAAGGGACCTTGGAGGTCTTCTAGTCCAACCCCATGCCAGGAATTCTCATAACCTCCCTGACAAGCATAGCCTTTCAGAAAACTTTGCCAGCTCCCACCTGTGGCAAAACTTTGGCTCTTTAAGATGGTTTGCATCTCTTGTTCTAGTATAAATTATTAAATTAAAAAAATAGATGCTACAAAAATATTTGAAATGAGGACAATTCCCTGCCTGTCCTGGTTGGTTTTCCTGAGTGCATCTCTGTGTTGGTGGCAATCTTCTGCCATTGCCCATTAGGGTGTCCTTGATCCACCTGTCCCTGTCTCCCTGCTAACTTCATGGCCAAGCCACATAGGATAAAGAACTTTTAAAAAAGATCTGTGCAGAAGAAACACACACACACACACAACTAAAAGTCGCACTTCTGGAACAAAGCTGGACGCTGTTTTCTCTGGGATCCCCTTCCCTCTGCCCTCGGAGGCAATTTGCCTTCAAAGGTGTGGTTGCAAGGCAAGATATAATAGGAGGGCTCCTGGGCTGTCCATCAGCCCTTGGTGAGAAAGCTTGCTTTACACTGCATTGTAAATGAAATACATATTGAAAGAAATGGTGCATTTCATTCCTAAATTTTAGGGAATACAAGTTGATTTTAAAAATCTTAATGTTTCTTCTTCCAAAGTAAATTATTTGCTGCCTCTAAGGGTGTGTTTCTTAGGGGACTCTTACGATGAGAAGTAGCACAAAGCAAAGGCTGCCTATCCCAGAACATAATTGAAGACATTCATCTTCTCAGTGAGGGCAGACGTGCTTTTCTTGAGCTCGCGGTGGGGCACACTTGTATAAATAGCCTTTCCTCTGCCAGATTTGTTTCCCTGTTGAAGGACTGTCTTCCCATTGAAATGCAGGTTACATTCTGAGAAGTCACCATTAGAAGACATTCCCATATTTCAGTAAATCCCACATCATTTTAACATAATCCTGCAGAGAGACAGAGGTAGGAGTAGAGGGACAGATGGCCGGGAACAGCAGGTGGGAAGTGGTGGTCCACCAGAGCTTGCTGATCTCTTAACTCACAGCCACCCAGCCACACAGACAGTGATTAGAGAGGTGCACCTTAGCTGTCGTTGGGCCAAAACTTCCTGATCCCGTGTCCAAAAGCAAGCGGATAGTTGAGGTGGAGGACAAGCATGGGCAACTGATCGGCAACTGAGCTTGTTTCTATGGTGAACTTTTCAGACCAGGAATTTTGACTGGAGAAAGCAGCACCAGCAAACAGCCTTTAGGTCCTCTAACTCCTGCAACCCTCCTTATTTGGAGAGCTGCACGCAGTGGAGTTCCTGAAGTGGCCACAGTAAGTGTCATTGCTGAAGTTCCCCCGTTGCCGTACCTGTGTGCAGCAAAAAGAGAGAGAGAGAGAGAGAGAGAGAAAGGGGTATGTAACAAATAAATAGTGTCACCTGAAGGTCATATTTTAACTTCCTCTTTATAGGCACATGCATGGGAAGTTCAACCAGACATATTGTCACCTTTGATGGGCTGGATTTTAAGCTGACAGGCAACTGTTCCTACACCTTGTTTGAAGACAAAGAAGATGATATTGAAGTGCTTCTTCACAACGGAGCATGCAGCTCAGCCCCCAAACTCAACTGCATGAATGCCATTGAGGTCATACACAAGGGCTTCTCTCTGCAGCTCCACAGCAACATGACGGTAAGAGAGAGAATGGGAAAAAATGATGGTAGGTCAACTGACAAAGTGGCTGCTTTTTATTTTGATTTAATTTTGATGGATCCACGAGAGGTGATTCAACAAGTACAGTATGATGAGTGGTTTGCCTTCATTTTGAGGCAAAGCAAGTAGATGGGAGCCGGTGAAAGGAAAGGTAGTAGGAGTCCCAATGTTGGTATTGAGGATCCTGCTTGACAAGCAAGCATTCCTTGCCTGAATGTCTGCCCATGTTTTCAGCCTGTGCATTTCGTGAGCTCCCAGTGTCAGTGAGATCAGATAGACAGGATTTATTCTTGGTAGTGAAGAACTTCAGGTGAATGATGTTCTCCCAAATTCTCCCTCTACTTCCCTTCAGATAAATAAATGGCTTTTGTTCATTCAAAGAGAGATCATATTATAAAAGGGGGCCAACCACATTTGCAGCAGTCAGTCTTTATGTGCAAGAGTGAAGCTTCCTGCCGTATAAAAGGAATACGCTGTCAGGCTGTGCTCTGGATCTGGACAAAACTCAGATTCCAGGGCAAAACTGGGTAATGCAGAACAGATTGCCGTTTAATTGTGGTGGGTTGCTCTAAGCAGCCTTGTATGAATCAGTAGCCTCTGCAAAGCACTGTCCTGATCTGTTGCTCCGGAGGCCTGGTATGCTGCAAACATGGCACCACAGCAGCCATGCCAGAAAAGATTCCCTGCTTTGGGGCTCATTTCACCTGCTGTCCTTCCATTCAGCACCCTCTTGTATACTATGCTCTCAGCCTAACTGTGGATTTGAGCTGCGTCTTCAAATTCCTGTTGTTTTATTTTTGTTTACCCAACTTTCCAAAACAGGTGGCTGCGAATGGCAAAGCAGTTATTCCCCCATATAGCAACGGTCAAGTGGAAGTTAATGTCTACGGGACAATAATGCACGAAGTCAAGTTCTTGCAAGAGAAGCACACCATTGTCTTCACCCCCAGCAACAATGAATTCACATTACAACTTAGCCCAAAGCGTTTTGCCTCCAAAATGTATGGACTTTGTGGTATGTTAGAAAAATCACTCCTGACGTGCCATTTCTGATTGTTTAGCCAATCCCAAGGCTTTTTGCAGTTGGATATCTATATAGTAAATCCTTGATTTAATGGACTTCACTTGTCTTTTACAAATGCATAAAATTCCATTTCGATGTAATAGAAATTCCTCCCCCATTAGTCGGTTAAACTGAGGGTCTCCTGTGTTCCTCAATATAGCAAAGGTGGTAAGTCTAAAATAAGTAAATGTCCACGTTGGCTTTATTAGGAAATGCCTGCTCGCAAAACTCTACGCAAAAACAGTGTGTTACTTTTGTTCAGTGGAGACGTCTGTCTAGGAAAGGGGCTGACAAGTTGGGTAGATTAGCAAACATTCTGAGTGGGTTTGTTTTATGCCCCTGTAAGCAGATTACATGTAGTCCTCACTTAATGACCATTCATTTAATAACGGTTCAGACTTACAATAGTGCTGGAAAAAACCGACTTACAACTGGTGCTCACACGTAACGACTGTTGCAGTGTCCCTGTGGTCACTTGATCACAATTTGGGCACTTGGCAACTGATTCGCATTTATGACCGTCGCAGCATCTTGTGGTCATGTGATTGCCATTTTCGACCTTCCTGGCCAGCTTCTGGCAAGCAAAATCAATGGGGAACTGTGTGAGTCGCTTAATGCCCGCAGTGATTCACTTAACAGCTGCTGCAAAAAAGCTCATAAAATCATGTTGGATTTGCTTAATGACCACTTTGCTTAGTAACTGAAATTCCAGTCCCAATTGTGATCATTAAGTGAGGACTACCTGTATGTTTTTTAGGTACCAAGGGTCTGTGTTAAGGAATTGCAAACTTCTTTCCTGTGTGTCTCATTTAGGGGTTTGTGACCAAAACAGCGGGAATGACCTGCTATTGAAGAATGACTCCATTGCTCCTGACATCAGTTCTTTCATCCAAGACTGGACCGTTATGCAACCAGGAAGAATTTGCAAGGAGAGGAGGGCTGAGGTTTGCGCTGAGCAGGCCACCATGCGCTGCAGCATCTTGCTGTCCCCCCTCTTTTATGAGTGCCATCAGATCATCCTTCCAAACATGTTCTACGCAGCGTGCGAAGAAAGCAATTGCTTTGGGGAGGAAGTGTGTGAGATCATAGCGTCCTACGCCCACCTCTGCAGAGCACAAGGGGTCTGTGTAAACTGGAGGACTCCAGACTTCTGTGGTGAGAATTTCACTCCTCTGATAAGAATGCCGCCTTTACTTTCCTTACATGGTCTTTAAAGTTGAATAGAAAAGCAGGATCTTTTGGTCTGCCAGTATAAACAGCACACGTGACTTCATTACACTCTGTAGAATTTGTGCCCTTTAACTCTAACCATTATTCATTCTCTAATAATAATAAAAATAAAAATAGGGGCTGGCTCTTAAAGCAACGTATGTCAAGACTAAGATTAAGCCTTTGGAAAGTCAGACCCAAACCTGATTTGTTCCCAGTTTCTTATCATTTGGATCGGTTCTGCTTCTGGACAGGGTGGCTTTTAAAACCACCCAGACTGAATACTCTGGACGGTGGGAGCGATGAAGCTTTTCCCTCTCAATTCCTTGCTTTTCCAGTCTCACATTCATTTGGAATTCTTCCACATCAGGTTGCAAATGTGTTTAAAGAGTCAAATGCATGAACAGTGTGTGTTCGCCACCTTACCACACGTTCTTTGGCCAACACTGCAGCACAGGGGGCTCCAGCTGAGGGGTGTAATTGGACATCCTCCCACCCTGCTCATCCACTTTTCCCTGGCGGTGGGCGCTTCCCCACAGCAGAGTGAAGTTTCACTAGAAAAGTTTGCTTTTTAAATCCTCCTCCTCATCCTCCTCTTACTAGTGGTACTACTATTACTTTTGCAAACCTTTGGGCTGCCACTTTGGAAATCAAGTGGTGTGTGTGTGTGTGTGTATGTATATGTATATGTGTATATATATATATAAAAGGGACGCGGTGGCGCTGCGGGTTAAACCGCTGAGCTGTCGATCGGAAGGTCGGCGGTTCGAAACCGCGCAGCGGGGTGAGCTCCCGTTGTTAATCCCAGCTCCTGCTCACCTAGCAGTTCGAAAACATGCAAATGTGAGTAGATCAATAGGTACCGCTTCGGCGGGAAGGTAACGGCGTTCCGAGTCGTCATGCTGGCCACATGACCCGGAAGTGTCTATGACAACGCCGGCTCCAAGGCTTAGAAACGGAGATGAGCACCGCCCCCTAGAGTCGGATTCGACTGGACTTTACGTCAAGGGAAACCTTTACCTTTACCTTATATATATATATATATATATGTATATGTATATGTATATATATGAAAAAAGGTCCCCGAGTCATGTCTGACCCTTTGGGAGGATGCCGCTTTCGCGACGTTTTCTCGGCAGACTATAGAGCGGGGTGGTTTGCCGTTGCCTTCCCCAGCCGTCCCCTTCCCCAGCAAGCCGGGTGCTCCTTTTCCCGACCTCGGAAGGACGGGGGGCTGAGTCGCCCTGAGCCGGCTGCCCGAGAGAGAATCCGGCTTCCGCTGGGACCGAACTCGGGTCGTGGGGAGAGTTTCGGTTGCAGAACTGCCGCCTGCCCCTCTGCGCCCCACGAGGCTCATATACTGTGTGTATATATACTGTGTGTGCGCGTGCGTGTGTGTGTGTGTGTATGTATATTCCATTAAATCATGTCCGATTCTCAAAGATGGCCTGGACAAGCCCCTGCAGTTTTCTTGGCAAGGTTTTTTGGAAGTGGTTTGCCACTGCCTCCTTCCCGGGGCTGAGAGAGAGCGACTGGCCCAAGGTCCCCCAGCTGGCTTTGTGCCTAAGGCAGGACTAGAACTCATGGTCTCCCGGTTTCTAGCCCAGTGCCTTAACCACCGCACCAAACTGGCTGTCTTATATTTAATATACTGATTTTTTTTTTTAAAGTCTAAAAATATTTCTGAATTTAGATTTAGGCACTGACTGTTTCTTTCAAAAATCTTCCTAGAGCCTCAGTGTGGTCGTCTGGGGTCCCTCCAGCAGAGTGGAGACAGGGGAAGGGGCTGCTCGGGCATTTGGCCCATCCCTTCTCCCAATGCGCCCCTAACACATTCCCATCAAGAAGGCTGGTGGGGTTCTCTCTTGTGCTTCTCCCACCGGCGTTGGAGCACTTCCTCAGGCCTCTAAGGAAGAAGCATGCACTGAGAGAGAGGACTGACTTTGCCCAGGGTGGGAAACCTTTCTCTAGTTATTTCTTTAGTTAGTACCCAAGGTATTATTTTAAATACTCCTGAAATAGACTGTTTCTTTTGCACTTTAACTTTGAATTTGCTCAGCAGTGTCCCACAATCAAAATCTGAAATGACATTCTTGGCATTTCTCATCGTTGGCAAGAACTGTACTTAGTATAATTAGATTTTTTTTTTCAACCTAGTTCAAGCATCCAGGGTAGATTAGAGGCTGTTTGCTTATTTTCAGCATAATTTTACACTGACCCTTTCTTACTAATTTACAGCCTGCCAAGGCTGTTCTGTTTATTTTCCGATGGCCTTGGTTTTACTTCCTGTATTTTCTTGACCGCTACAGCCATGAAATGCCCAGACTCTCTGGTATATCAGCACTGTCAGAAAGGCTGCACAAAACACTGTGAGGATGGGACCAACATGCAGATCTGCACAGAGTATCCCACAGAGGGCTGCTTCTGTCCACAGGGACAAGTCATCCTAGATGGCACCTGTGTTCAGGAAGACGTCTGCTCCCAATGCATCAGCGAGGATGGAAACCGCCGTCAGGTGGGGCTTTTGCGCTTGACTCCCACCATTTACTGGGAAAATGGAAGCCTGCAGTGAGACAGAGCAGGTTGTAGGAGCTGGGCCATGCTCCCGTGCCTTGGAGCTGTGCATTACTT
Source organism: Candoia aspera (assembly GCF_035149785.1). Taxonomy (NCBI): domain Eukaryota; kingdom Metazoa; phylum Chordata; class Lepidosauria; order Squamata; family Candoiidae; genus Candoia; species Candoia aspera. The sequence continues at coordinate 83,603,838 of NC_086159.1, forward strand.
CCCCTCCAGTTCAGCAGATGGTTGATTTGTTCTCCATGAGAATCCATTTTGAAGTCTTAAGAGCTGAGGGCGGTCAGGGCATCTAGTGGCAGTGAATTCTATCACTTAATAATGCACTACACAAAAAGTGACAACTTTTAGTAATCCTGTTAATCAGCCTTGGCTCTCCCTTCATGTCACTCTTTTCCTCAGCCATCCATTGAAGCGATGAGCTGCTTTCTATTGGCTAACAGTTGCACTTAACCTATTAGGGAACCCAAGAGTTGGGTGGGGAGACCCATGGTATGAGTCAGGTGCCCCCCCCCATGTGGATAACTGGGAACAGGCTTTTCCATTTTCCTTGAGCTTGGGGAAATAAATTTATAGATCCTTCTCTCTATCTTCTTGCTGTGTTCACAATTATCTCAGGCTTCCTATATAATGTGCCTGTGTGTCCAGCTCAAAACAGTGTGAACCTTCCAAGCAATCACGTTCACGAGGGGATGTAGGACCAGGAATCTGCAAGTTCCTCGTCCTTACCCTGTTGGGTCTTCTCTCCTTCACCTGTCAATACTTTTCTGGAAAGTTCCATATCACCTTTAAAATGCCATATAATTAAGTAAATATTATATCACAGGCACCTTTTCAAAATGGAATTTCTGGCCAAAATCCTAGGTATGCCTAGGAAATGAAAATCCTCGGGTTCAGTTTGTGAGCTGGAGTAGCGTTTGACTATTTAACACTTTCATTTTGCTCCATCTGTAGGACACCTTTGTATCAATTGCTCTCACGGTTTATTTATTGCTTTTTAGTAGCATCTCCAAGGATTTACAGTATGTAGTTCAGCGTCTGTTTACCATCAGCCTATATTCTTAGAAAAGGACATGCTAAAGGAGGAATCTGGAATGTTTTTAGTATAAAATAGGCTGGTGTGCCTTTGTTATAAAATGCATGACCAAGGAATAATGTGAAACATTATATGTCCTGAAATTTTCCAAGGTCTGGCTTTACTTGTCTTATTGAGTCAATATTTGGTATGCTTTATTTAACTAATAGCAACATGTTCTTTTTCTTCCAGAATTTTAGGAGTGTGCTCATAAAATTGGGGAAAAAAGGGCAGTGCCCTAAAATTATTTGCATCTTGTGTCAAATGCACTAGCTTTCATTTGTATCCAAACCAATCAGAAGGTTTCCCTTCTTCTTTTTCAATAGCCCTTGGAAACGTGGATTCCTTCCACTGAACCCTGCAAGGTCTGCATGTGCCTGGGTAACAGGACCATAAATTGTGCTGCCCAGACTTGTACAACAGCCAAACGTAAGCCAAACTGTCTTTTAAAGCTACCTTTGAAAATCTTCAGGTGAGGCCCCCGCGCAGGCTTTCTCCTTGCATTCTCTCATGATGGCCCTTCCCATTTTCAAAGCAGAGATGAGGATGTTCCAGACTTGTTTGCAGAGCTGTGCATTTCACGTGCCTTTTCCTAAGTCCTGATTTCAGATCCATTTCGAAGTGCCAAGGTGAACCCCAGGCCCATCTTTCAGGAAGCAGATCTTCCCCACCTCTTCTCCCTTCTTCCCTCCTGAGGCATCTGCTTTGAATCTGTGAAACTCTTGTTAGATGGGTTTGTTTGGTTTTTCAGTGGGGATTTGCCTAATGCATGTGTTCTTCTGTCCGGAGGACAAAATGGCCCTTGGGAATTCTTAGAAGTTGGCTCGTCCTGCTTTGGATGTTGATGCATGTGACTTATTATCTCCCTTTCTTTGTCAGCCATTCATTGTGGCCCCTGTGAGATTCCAAGACTGCAGAGGGATTCCAATCAGTGCTGCCCAGTCTTTGAATGCGGTAGGTTCTCAGATAGTCATTGTCATGGACAATTGTCATCTAGAAGAGTCCAGCTTCCTAAGAATTCCAACCTGGACTGTTTTTTAAAAGCAATGAAAGGAAGCTTCTAGGTGTTATAGACCACAAAAGACAAATATATGCTGGTGAAACAGGAAGAAATTAAAATTTAAATGAGGATTTAAAATTACAGCAGACCCACCTTGTATTCTGTGTAGACCTCCTTCAGCTATTTAAAAGAGGCTTTCATATTCTGCCTTCGTTGTCTTTTTTCAAAGCTTCACATACATGGTTCCCTCAATCTTTCTTTAAGGACGTCCCAATCTTTGCATCTGTTTCTGTTAGTTTGAATCCATGTTAAGCTGCAATCTTGGAAAGAAATTAATGATTTGAGGTACTATCTGACCCAAAGAGAATAAACCACTTTACTTCCTGAAATTGGAAACGGTACTTCAGTTGAAGCAGCCTCAGGCCACCTTTGCATTTTGGATGGCCACAGCACCCTGCTGACTGATGTGCAGTTGGACTTCAGCTCCTGTTTATTCCAGGCCTCCCTCATCCTCTACTTGCGCCTCAGATTCCTCTTTGAAGGACCTGGCAAGCATTAAAAGTGGCTTTGCTACCAAAAATAAAGAAAATGAACTTGGTGCTTATACAAACAAGGATATGGATTCTTATTTGTTAGGCTTTTATGCTCTTTGTATTTCTAGGAGACCATTCTTCTCTTACAGTTTTATAGTTTACCTGATTTTGATCTTTCATGCTTTTACAGAGACACTTAGCACCTGATTTCCTTATTCTGAATTCTACTGTATTTCACCTATCCTTACCTTTATCCTGTCTTATAACGTGCACTCTTTCTGTACTTCTGCTCTTTATTCAGTTTTCTACCTTATTATCGTGTCATTTCTCCAGTCAGCTTCGGGCCTTTTCGCGTGTTCTCACTAACCTCTGGACCTGCCTGCACACGGGGAGTGCGATCTTCTACGTTTGCATGCTTCCTCCCTGGACCACCTTCTGAACTGTTTCTTCTTCCTCTCTTTCTTCCTCTCCAGCCACCAGCGGGGAGCCTTGCTGCCCCCACCTAACTGTCCCACCTCCCCTTGAAACCTTATCTGCTCCACCTCTTTTCTTTCAGAAGGTCACCCTCTTGGTGCAGCTAGACGAGTTCTTGGCATGAGGGGTGGACAGGTTGGGGTGGGGGGGTTGATGGTCTTAGTCAGGCCATCTTTTCACAGTTGGCAACAGGCATGTGGGTCACTTCGAGTCTGAATAGATCCTGCTCTGTGGTGGTCGTGCGTTATAATCTCTCTCTTGTTTTCTCTGCATTTAGTCTGCGATCCGATCTCTTGTAAATTGCCTCCAATACCTCACTGTGAAGATGGTCTCCAGCTGATCCAGACAAATCCTGGAGGATGTCGACCAGATTACGCTTGTGGTAATATTCCTTTGAACCACCCAATGCTGGGCTTACTTCCTGATATTTCCCCTATTTGGCATCTACTATAACTTTTCTATGCACCTTCTTTCCCCACTTCCTATGACATGGGAAAAAACTTCTGCTGCACACGATTTGGGTTTTCTGATTTGGCTGGCAGTCTGTAAAAGGGAGGCGTGCAAGCTGCAGCCCACCCCGTCCTGCCCATCACACCGTGAGCTGACCATGAGGAAGACTCAGTGCTGCGATGAGTATCAGTGTGTTTGTAGATGCACCAATGCAACCGTGACCTGTCCACCAGGCTATCTCTCATCCTCTGCCACGAACGACTGTGGCTGCACATCTACTACTTGCATTCCAGAGCAGGTAAAACCCAACCCATCAATTCTGGTTCTTCCCGTGGGCCGTATCTGTCAAAACTCAAGCTGCTTCTTCTGGTTGTTAGTCAGCTCTTTGTGACCCAGTGGAGATCCTTTCAGCAGGACTGACTGTCAATAACAGCTGCTCTGAGATCTTGCAAACTCATGGTGGTGTCATCAGGGAGAGTGTCAGGAGCCCTTGTCTTGTTTGCGGTGGCCTCTTTTCCAAATGACTTCAATTTTTCCATATCTCGGGGTCTTTTCCAATGCATCAGGTGTCCAAATTATATATGCATTAGCTTTACGATGAGTGCTTCTGGTCTGCGCTGAGATTTTGCTTCCTTTGGTGTGGAATTATTTGTTTTCCTTGCCATTCTATTCAAGCCTATTCATGCTGCCCACCTCTCTAAAATCATAGCTACCTACCTCGTTGGATCAGATCCCCTTTTCCTCAAAGTGGGAAGCCAGAATGTTGTACCGTGAGCACATGATGAGGCATACATCTTCTGAATATGGAGATTCCTAAAGGCCACGAACTTGTCTGATCATTTTGAAAGCTATACCAGTGAGAATCATATGATGGAGTAAACATCAAAGTCCTTAGGAAAAGCTTTTTAAAAGGCTGTTTCCTAGACATGGGGAGGATTAGCACATTTAAACTGAATATTTTAAGTCATAGCCATTATTGCAGAGTTACCATAACAATCCAAAGAAGGTTGAGCAAGCATCCTTCCAGAAGCCAAGGAAATGCAACTGTTTCTCATTATTGGCAGGTGTGTGTCCACCGCAATGTTGTCTATCCTCTTGGGATGACTTGGGAGGAAGGTTGTAAGGAGTGTTCTTGTACTGACATGAAAGATGCTGTTACGGGACTCCAAATTACAGAATGTCTCGAGAAGGAATGCAGTATGACCTGCCCACCGGTATGTAAAGTTTCCAGATATTGTTTAGAATAAGGATTTTTATCTAGCTGGACTTTTCCATGGTAGCAGCAGGTGGAAGCATCTAGACAAGCTTGGCTGGTCTTCAAGTCCTTGGAGACCAGAAAATCCTAGAGCTGGGAAATCCATATAGTTGCTGAGAACACTGCATAAGTGTAGCCATGAAGTCATGGCAAGTCGAGCTAAGCTCCAGGGAGACTTAACTTTTACACTCCACCACAGAGTGGAGACACCTCTCCTAGCCTAGTTCTTCTGCCTTAAGCAAGCAGTAATCTTTCTCCATTTCAAATCAAATCAGATTATTACAACCTTAAGGCCAGATACAATAAAATACCTAATAGTAGAACTGTTACATACATACATACATACATACATACCAGAAAAACAATAAGTATAATAGGATCTAAAAATAATTAAGAACATACGTAGTAAAATAAAACAGAATAACAATAATATTTATAAGAAGTGATAAGTAAATGAATATCCAGACTTAATTAATGGTGCAGTATATTGTACAGGTGGTAGCACAAAACTAGGCAACTTGGGAAGGTATTTTTGAGTCCTCATCTGAAATATGTAACTTTTGTTAGCCTTTGGTTTAGAAGAATACTAGTCCAGAGAGACTTCAGTGGTATGTGTTCTCTTCACCCTGTAAGAAATCTTCTATCCCTGCAGGAAAGATTTTCAGGAGTAATGAAGCACTTGTGTCAATAAAATGGTTAAGAAGCATTGCTTCAGTTGCTGAGGTAGCTTCAGTTCATCTTCTAGGTGCTGTCATGAAGTGAAGATGGAGGAGATGGTGACGCCCACAATAAGGTGTCTTAAAACTTCTTATAGGTATAGAGATGCTACTTCATGAGTGAGCAGTTTAGGAATATGCAAAACATTCTTGGATCCAAATGTTCCAGGGGTAGGACAGCCATTCTGAGTACCCATATTTCAGAGCTTTGTCCCAAGAACTGAAGCTGGTGAGCTGGGATCTAAGTTCAGTTGGAACCATGGTGTAAAGACTGAGGAGATGCCAGACTTCAAGGGTGGGAGACAAACAGCTAAGATCCCACTGATTTGCATTATCCTGAAAATAACACTTCTTATAAAGTAATACTTTTTAAAAAGCTTTTTAGCTCTAGAAAGAGGGTGAAATCTTGCAAGAGTGTTCTCAAAGCTTCTAAGTATTCTGGGTTTCTCTTGCAGACTCTAGCTTTAAACAGAAGGTGTTCCACAATTCCAGTAGTGGTTCCCATTTGATAACATACACACCAGCAGCAGAAGACCGAGATTAGCCTGGGTGTGGGAATTTTTCTTCCATAGTTCCTTCTTCTTCTTCTTAGCTTAAATATTTTTTCATGGTTTAATTCCCTTTCAGAGCAAACTGTAGAAAAAGAATTAGGCCTGCTTAATTTCTCAGCTGCATGGTAAAATATCACAAAATAGTGCTATGTAAAAGGCTACTGGCCAGGTTGTAAAATATGATATTAATAGCTTGACTGAAAATAATAAACCAATTTTAGTTTGGCTTCTGTTGTTGTATTCAAGGCCAATTGCCAGTTACAGTTTGTGTGTGTGTGTGTGTGTGTGTGAGAGAGAGAGAGAGAGAGAGAGATCCAGCAGGTAGTTAAAAAATAGTTGATTTACACAATTTTTTCCCTTAGGATGCAATTTTGAATGCACTGCCCCAACAAAATGTAAGAACAGATCTCCTCTTGCTTTTTGATAGGAATTGATCTGGTAACACATTTGTGACTTTCCAAAGATCCACCACTACTTTAAACATATTTTTTCTTCAAAGTAGGAGGGAATTTTTACAAGGGGGGTATTTATAGGAAAAAATGCCATGAACTATCTCCCGCTGCATTTTCCATTTTAAAACAATTTATGTTCTAAGCCACACAGCAGCATTTTAAACTTCGGAGTAGTTAAAGTGCAGCATGAAAAGATTAGGAAATGCAGCGTGTGATGGAATCCCTGAGGGGGGAAAAGTGTCCAGAAGGCCCAGGTGAGTTCACAGATGCTCTGCATGTGCCAGGTTGTATTATATACAACTTTAGCTCAGAACTCCAAGGAACAGTGAAAATACTCTTCATTGGTGGAAGGACACTGTAACTGCCAGCCACACTCCAACATTCAGTTTTTAACGATTAGCAGAAAAGTTGGCTTTGGTTGATGCACTGACACGTTGTTACCATTTGTGTAAATTTGCTGAGCATTTTGTCAGAAACGCTGTTGCTCCAGGTAATCATGGTCCAAAACTATGGAAGACTTCACACCAGGAGGGCTCCTTTGCAAGAGGAACTCTTACCCTTGCTCAGGATCCTCCAGGGATCTGAGGTCCACCTAGAAGGTTGTGCTTCTTCAGGCAGAGAAGGGTGTAGGAAAGTTGCATCTCAGAACCAGTTTGTTTCAAGGCATCTCTGAGGTGGTCTTCAGGGGCAAAACATATATGGAGTGTTAAATGCAGATTATTCAGTTAAGATAGATAAAAAATATCCAGTGCCCATAATAACAGCTAGAACATCAACAGTGTTAATAGTATCAGTGTCATACAGAATTGTCCTTTAACCCATGAAGGTACTTGGGTCGAAACTGAAAAGGCAGGGAGGGAAGGGGAAAAGCAGAGCCACCAGGAGAATGCCCATGAACCACTGGCATCCTGCCAGAGCTGTTCTCTTCATAGAAGTGCAGAGCACCAGGAGACCAAGGAGTCCTCTTTCCTTCCAGGAGCAGGTCCCTAGGACAAGGGAGAGCAAGGAAGATGGAAAAGCCAAGACCTCTCTCTCTTCCCCTGGGGCATTGCTTGTCATGGAAGCTCTGGACTTATTTTACACAATACTTTTACAAATTATGTCCGTGGCTAATGCTGAAACCATGTCCAAAGGATTCTCTGATGACTTCACAACGTGCCCCAGTTCAAAACTTCTGAAAAGGAGCTGAGTTACCACTGCAGCATCCCATAACCTGCGTAGATGCTGAGGTAATTAGAAGTCCACCTGAGCTCAAAACCACACAGTTTTGTGGAAAATGAGCAGTTGAGCAAAATTGTCATTCACAGCTCTGCTCATCCATACCTGAAAGCTGGAGCGGGGGAGGGGAGAGTCATATTGCTATTGGTATAACCAGTATAAATAGTTCTTTTCCTGAATTTCAGGTATACATATTTTAATCATACTCAACTGCCAAATACTGTGCAACATAGGGAAGTCAGAAACCTTGCCTCTTCGGTGATGCTGAAGTTGATCATAAAATCTGAGCACAATCAGTAATATTTCATGCTGACGGTTTTCTTTTTAAGTGGCAAAGTTTATTCCTCCCCATGTGTTCAACATGAATGTAAAAGGGCTTATTATAAGAATCCATAAAAATTTTCAGGAAGGTAGGATTTTAAGGGCATATGAGAATATTATTTTTAAATGCCATATTTCAAGATGCTGGAGCTTTAGAACATGAAACAGTAGGCACTGCGATTGTTCTGAAATATGCTGGGAGCACATGGCGGGGCAGAGGGCAGCACACTGCTATGTCCATATTGCAGAAGGGAAGAAATACTGACCAGATGAAGGCTTGGCAGTCTCTGTGACACACACTTTTTGACACCAAGTATGGTGGTCTTATTTTTACATAAATATAGTCTTAGCTATCCCTACTGCGTCAGATAAATCTGTCATTTAAAGGTAGATGGACTGAGGGAAGCTCTGGATTTCAGGCTTCAATGCATGTTAAATGGCAAAGGTGGACATGAAAGGGGGTATCTGCTTTGAAACCATCCAGGCCAGAGGGTGGTGTTTTCAGGGAATCTATTGTGAAGATTCTTTCCCAAGGAAAGAACGAGCCAATGAAGTCCTTTGAGGACTGAACAGTCCTTGGAGGGAATAGGGATTGCGGGACAATTCTCTTCCAAAGCCTGAGAAGTTCTTTGCACCCCACAAAAGTAGTTGCAGGCATACTCGGGCACTTTCCCACTGGGGCTGCCCCAAAGACTGGCAGCTGGACTTTGATTTGAGTAGATACGCCTTTGCCTTGATTTGACTTTCCCCATCTGTGTTGACCTGACCTTGCTGGACAGACTCTGCCTTGTCTGTGATGAGGTTCACGTGCCGGTAGGTGCCACTGTTGCTGCTCATTTCCCAGGGAACGTGGGGCCCATCCAGAATAGGATGCATTTATTGTAACCTCAGGAAGGACTCAAGACTCTGGAGAAAAGTGGGCTACCCTTCCAAAAGAATAGTGAGAACATTTTCCCTGTTTTGGATGGATGGATGGATGGATAAATGCTAGAAGTGGTAATCAGATAAGGGGATTAAGTTGCCTCTTTGGGGCCAATAGCTAAAAGCATTAATTTCTGAGGCATTTTTATTTCTGCTGTGTTGCTGCTTCAGAAAATAGGAAAGAGTCCCTTTTGAATAGGACCTTCCTGTTCAGGATCAGAGGTAGCTTTCTTAAGTGGCACATTTTTTCACATTTTTATTTAATGCAATATAATCAATATATTGGATTGAATCAAAATAATTATTAAAAATGTTTAATCAATAGATTTAAATTATGTTGACTTAAAGTTGATAGTTAATGAACTAAAATTATTTAATTACTTATTACATTCCATATACACCCATGTATTTGAGGGTGTGCATGATAAGGAAAAAAATCTTAATCTACAGATAATTGGTGAGATTTGGGAAGTCAGTTGAAACTATCCAAAGGTTTTCAATAAATGTCAAAATGGCCTATGGGTCAATATGCCTTAATTGTGCAGGGTTTTTATTATTATTATTATTATTTTATGAATTTATACTTGGTATTCTATAGCATGGTACCCAAACTGGCTTAGAAATATAAATATTAAAAAATAAGTATCAATACTCGGGCTTCTCTTCAGATTGTATACAGTAACTCCTTTGCCTTAAAGCACAGCATGAAACATGAGGAAATAAAGAAGTATGTATGAAGCCACTAGGGATGCGGTGGCGCTGCGGGTTAAACCGCTGAGCTGCTGAGCTTGCCGATCGGAAGGTCGGTGGTTCGAATCTGCGTGACGGGGTGAGCTCCCGTTGCTAGTCCCAACTCCTGCCAACCTAGCAGTTCGAAAACATGCAAATGTGAGTAGATTAATAGGCACCGCTTTGGCGGGCAGGCAATGGCGTTCTGTTTAGCCATGCCGGCCACATGACCATGGAGGAAGTGTCTACGGACAAACGCCGGCTCTTCGGCTTTGAAACAGAGATGAGCACCGCCCCCTAGAGTCAGGCACGACTGGACTTAATGTCAAGGGAAACCTTTACCTTTACTATGAAGCCACTGCAGCCATTCAGCTAAATGCTGCAGGTTTTAAAAGTGTTCCAAACCCAGAATGGCCATATTGGCTGTTCCAAGCTGGGAACAGAAGAACCCACATTTCAGAGTGACGTCCCCAGCTTGGGACAAGCAGTCTAGTAGCAAATACATGTAGCCCCAGGTGAACTGTTGGGTTCTTGGTGTTCTCTGAGCTTGGTGGTTTTCCTGCAGATGTTGTGTTACTAGCCGGGTAATGTATTTAGCGTACCAACGATGCTACCTAGCCTGGTAATGAAACATCTGCAGGAGAACACCAGCGGCCCAGCAGTCTGTGTTTACCTTGAACCCAAGTCAAACCAGGAGTGTCTTCTTTAAAACGGATTTGAGTATTCTGGTATCCTGTGATCTGCTGCTGTTCTAAAATTATTCCAGTTAGAGAGACATCACCCAATGAAACAGCAGCACAGTTTCTCTCTCTGCTGCCTTTAATGAGAGCCAGTTGATCGGAGGAGAAAGAAAAGGAGAGGGAGAGTCCGTTAAGCACATGCCCAGAGACTGAGATTCAGGACAGAAGGAAAAGGCTGTCACTTGACTGGTTAATTAGTTTGTGTGCTCTAAGATGCAGCATGGAGTTCTTCTCATGCATGCTGCTGTGTGTATTAGGTTTTCATTTACAGGCAAGTTGCTGAATGAAAACTGCAAGGTTTTACTGCTGTGCTGTTGAGTTTTCCAACTACAAAAGCAAACACAATATTGCCTGGTTGATTTACAGACAGTAAAGTGTATTTTTGCTCCTGTTAAAACATATTTTTTTAAAAAGGATAAAGGCCACTCCCTTGATCAACTATTTATAGGTTGGGTGGTAGGTAGCATTCAGCATGGACTACTTTTGTTCTGTGGGATTCATTTACTGAGCTAGTTAAATTTATATCCCACCTTTTGCTCAAGATCATGTATGTAACACTCCCTCCTCCCATTTTCCCCCAGAACAATGGTAGTCCTGCCATGTAGGTTGGGCTGGGAGAGAATGTCCCAAGACCTCCAGGGAGCTTCTGGGGCTGCAGGTTGATCAGAACCTGGGTCTTCCCGGTGCCAGTCAACACTTTCACCACTACACCAAATTGGAATGAGAAATGGAAGATCACAAGTTTGGTTTTCCCATCTGATTGATCTTTATGGCAGAACTTTTGAAACATTCCAGAGTTTTTGTTCCTAAAGTGCATGAAATATTTCAGACATTTCAGACATGGATTGGTTCAAACACAGGGCCCCAAGAAGTATTCCAATGCTGCTGTTTTGTGGTGAGCTTGGAGCAAATCTTTATTTCTTTCCCCACAGAAGCAGCAAATCTCTAAGCATTCAATCTGGGGATGTGTAGTTGTGGATTCCTACCCTTGGCAGGCAGTTGGAGTAGATGATCTTCAAGGTCACTTCCCAACTTTCCATCCTATGAAACTCAGAATTAACTTTTAGAGTCTCTCTTGAAACTGGGGGGAGAGATAGTCCAGCAGACAGCATTCCAGTGCTTTGTCCCTAAAACCAAAGAGGCTTGGTCCTCCTACCCACTCACCACATTTCTCACAAGGATGGATTCTGAGGAAGACGTTGAGGAGTTGTGCTACCCCTGGGCTATTAAGGAGCACTCCTATGGCCTTTTCACTCTATCCTCTTTCCCAACTTGGAGGTTTGAGTTTTATAGAAATGGAAAGTACTTTTAGGGAAAGTACTTTTGGTTGGTACACCCCAGATTTGCTCTTAGACTAGCCAGGCTCTGGGTTTTGTGGGGATAGGATTGCCGCAGGAGTTGGGAGTTACTGATATCTGCTATGATCAAGTCAACGCAATTTACAGTACATCTCATTTTTTGCAACTGACGAAGTCTTGCAAAGTGGGCGGCATAAATAAATAAAGTTCACAATAAAAAAATCCTTAATTGTTTTAATGTAAGGCTATAGATGAACTTCCTTGTGCTTCTAATTAAGACACAGCAGAGCAATTTTTCCATAGCTTATAACATTTATATTCCTCTAAATACTGCTGTTCTCTGGGTGGTTTACAGTAATAATTTGGAACCATAAAACAGAACTGTGAAGTCTGAAATGGAATAAAACCACCAGGGTAAAGGGAGCAAGCAACAGTGTTAGTGCAGCAAACAATTTAATAAGCACTAACAGATTTTGAGATTGCCTGGGAAAGTATTTAGTGCTCCAGAGAACCCCAGTGAGGTGTCATGCTGGCCTCTCGGGAAGGTCGCCCCAGAACTGGGCAACAAGGAAGAGGGGAAGCAGCTAGGATTTTCAAGGCTATGAATTACATAGGACATTTCAGGTAATAGCAGGTGTCCTTTGGGGTGTACATGCTAATGGTTGTGGCTACTTGCTGATTTCTTACAGAGCATATTTTTGCTGGTCTTTGCAAGGCCATAATCCCATCCAGACAACCTTTGGTGAAGAATTCCTGATTCATTGGGCTAAATTTATTTTATTTTGTCGTCTGTAGCTTCTCTGAGCTTTAAGTCTGTACAGGTAACTTTTCTATCGGGCAGGCTATTAACATATAAGGTACCAACGATTTAATGTATAATATACTATACAAGAAAAGTTATACCTGTTTGACCTTTTTTGCTGGCTTGTTCCATATTTTCCAGGGATATAAATATGTCAACAAAGAAGGGGCATGCTGTGGAAAGTGTCTCAGAACTATGTGTGATGATACACCACGCTGGCCTCGAGGAGATGAAGACATCATTTGGCATAACGTAAGGCATGGTTGTGAAGGAGAATGGGGACATCTGTTTTTCTCACTCAGACAATAGAGTGCCATGTCCCTTCTTGTGAAGACTGGTTGGAAGGAAACCCTTAAGCCACGAATTGCAAGAGCTGCCCAGAGTTTCAAGGACCACTTCGTTTCAACAACATTTCGGTTGAAGTGGCTTCCCAGGGTGCAGCAGCCCTCCATAGTTAAATGTTGGAGGAACTGAGCTCAGAATTTCAGGAGTGACTTGGTCATGTGCTCAGCTGAAATCAAGATATATTATGACACAATATGTCATGAGTACTGATGGTGAGCAGGAGGGGGCCCCTATCCAGGGGGGAAAATGCATGCGTAGTTTAGAGACTTTGAGCTGTCCTTCAAAGAAACCCGCCTTGACTTTTGCGGTTTATCTGTCTGGGTTTTCCCATGCTTCTTCAGTTTGGTAGGATTTTCTGTCTACTATAGCAGTAATAAAACACTAGAGACTTTCTCCTCGTCTCGGCGTGGTCTCTGCTTAGTCAGGACACCATTGGTGCATTCAGTCATGGACTTTATGGAAAGTATTTTATCTTTCGCTTTCTAATCCCCTTCCATGGACTGGAAGAAGAGACCCCAGTATCATTGTCTCCCTAGAGTAAGTTCAAGATGGCTTGGATTTCTCTCCTGTGAAATGGAACAGGAGAGAGGACACCCAGAGACAAGGTATTTTCTTAGAGGTCCCTCCAACTCTCCCCCACCCCCCGTCTTTGTATTCTCTCCTTTCCTGCTGTTGATCCAAGGGTATCAGAAGCCGTCAAGAGCTCTAAGGGACTAGTGGAACCCTGCAGGCCAAGCTCTAGCGGAGAATATCCACTTAGCAGTGATTGGGTATTCGTCTTCCACAGTGCGGCAGGATAGAAGAAAACTACTGCAATTACTTTCCAGTTTTTCCCCACATTTCTAAATTTTTTAAACGGAAGAGATTTGCTAAGAATAAGATAAGGGAGGCTGTTTAGTTTTATTCACTCTACTTTTCCTTAGAGGTGAGGAAAGTCATGTTCTGCTTTCTCTCAGGGGAAAACAGCATGCAGATCTCTTCCCTGAGTGACTTACAAAGAGAGGGGTGGTCTTTGTGCTGCCTAACCCTTCTGTTGCCTTACATTCCTAGGTTGGCTCTGAGTGGACATCTCCTTCTGATCCCTGCATCATCAAAAGATGTGTCCGTGTGAATGACGAAGTCTTTATTCAGGCCAGGAACGTCTCATGCCGACTGAGGGAGCCAATCAATTGCCCATTTGCAACAGAGCTACGCTGTGACCAGAAGACGGGGTGCTGCCCTTCCTGTCGCTGTGGTAAGGGGTGGCCCATCCAGAAGAAATGCCTTCTTGCACCACCTTGAGAATTATGCAATCAAATTCAAATGTGAAACCTTAGGCAGGACCCTATAGAAGATATTCCATTATCTGTGAGACAGGTTTGGAAAAGACAATATTTATTTTTGCTGCCATAGGATATTGCAATGGCACTTATTTAGATCAGCATTTCCCAGCCATGGCAACTTCCAGAGCTGAAGACTTGAATTTGCAGAATTCTCAGCAATTGTCCACCTGGTTAAGGAATTGTGGGGACTAGATGTTCCCAGGTTGGGAAACACAAATGTAGATGATAATTTAGAACAGCTAGGTGGATCTACGGAAGGCTGAACGTTATCATTTTCTTTACTTGTAAAGCTCAGGAGTGAGTGTGGATCCACCATACCCTTGCAAGAGGGAAATATGGGGGGTGGGGGGGCAGGCATAACTAGCAGAAGTAACTTCAGGTAACAAAACTTCTTAAGAAGAGGAATCCTTCCCACTCCACCCTCCACCCACTTTGAGAGCAGAACAGGCTGAATGGTCTGGCCTTTACAATGAAAATATTTCTTGGGTCCAGTGCAGGATTCCCCTGCACCAGCCCGTGTGTGTGTGTGTATCTATCTATCTATCTATCTATCTATCTAATCTATCTAATCTATCTAATCTATCTAATCTATCTATCTATCTATCTATCTATCTATCTATCTATCTATCTATCTATCTATCTATCTAATTTGTCCCTGCCCATGTCCTCCCGTCGGGGGACTCTGGGCGGTTTACAATAATCAGTTAAAACAACAATAATAAAATCCACAATATAAAACTACAACAATAAATAATATAAATAAGAGTAAAAAATAAAAAGTCCAAGTGGCAAAAGAATCTAAAGCAGTCCAAGTGTGGGAGGAGTGGTCTATAACAGTAGTTTAGCATGTTGCTAAACTCCCATGATCTTCTCCCCCCCTTTCTTTCCCCACATTTGTGACTGTTAGGGAAAAAAACAGAGACTCATATGTGCTCCATCCACCGTGGATCCTGGCCCACCCACCTTTGAAATCTGCTGGGCAGGGTGGCCAGTGGCCGGTGCAGCCTGTTTTAAGGGGTGGGATGCAGAAAACTGACAGCAGCAGGGGAATGACTGGAGGGGGTCTAGTGTGATACAGCCTTTTTCCACTGTGGAACACTGTGATGTGCTTCCGACTTTCTTTTCATAGGAACCCTGTTTGGAGTTTGGAACAAAAATGGGTTACTGCACTCAAAAAAGAAGGGTTTTTTGTATCATCCAAAAGACTTCTTAATTTGGCAGAAGAACACATCTGCAAATTTCAAAAAATAAATAAAAAACAAAACAAGACACCTTGGACTTCCAGTTAATGTGGAAAGTTGAAATTTCAGTTAAAGAAATAGCTTATTAGGAAGGGAATTGCCCCACTCAAGTCTAGCATTTCTATAAAGTATTCAACAAAGCAATCAGGAGTAAGCATATGGTCTGGTTTCGTTTTTAAAGCTCTCCCTCCCTAAAATGTTCCTGGGTGTTTCTAAAAGCTTCTAACTTCTTCCTAAAAGCATACATCTCCACTCCACCCCTCCCCAGGGCCTGACAGCTCCTCTTTCGAGCTGAAGAGCTGAGAACAGATTGCCTGCGAGGGGTTCTTGGTGATGACAGTCAAGCCAAGAAGTACACGCCTGAATCTATTCTGACCACGCAAAGAGGAACACTCCTTAGGGTTACCAAAAATATCCTGTATATGCTGTTGGAAAGAAATTCCTAAGGCAAATGGATCTTGGCTTGGTCACACCAGTCTTCTGTATGAACTGGTCCTTTCTAGTTTGTTGACAAGCTCCACGTCGTGAATAGGTGAATTAAAAATATTGTTGTATTCCAGGAAGCATTAAAGTCCCCCTTTCTTGGAACTGGTATGACGGTAAAGGCAACAGGTGGTAGAAGTCATTGCGTGGTTTGACGGGGGCTCCAGAACGTTGCTTGGGCTCTAGGTACAGCTAGCAGTGAAAATCAAAACTCGTTTCGAAGAGATTGGTAAAGCTATTGCTGCCTGTAAAAAGCCATGCAATTCCTTTCTTCTCTCACTGCTGCCTCTTCTTAAAAGTTAAAAGGGCTTTTCTGTTGTTGTTGTTGTTGTTGTTGTTGCATGTTGTTGAATGTTGTTGAATACTTCTGCAACCTAAACTTAAAAGAAGTTAATGACACTTCTTTGGATTTGCTGGTTTTGAAGCCCTTCAGGTACTTGCAGAACTTGCTGCACAAGAAACAGCAATGCCCCCCTGCCCACCCCCCCGAACCATTTGTTGATTCTCCCCACCTGAATGGAGTAGTTTGAGCAGTACTGAGAGTCAAGAAAATTGGGGAAATTGAATGAATAGGATGAGGAACTGCCGAGTGTTTCCAAGGCCGGATTGCATGGTGCTTCTAAATGGGAAGCAAGAGTTGCCCAAAGGAAAGAGGAGCATCTGAGGGAGGGAGCAGAAGAAACATGGAAAATGCAGTTGCTCCTGAGTGTTTAACAGTCCCAGGGAAGACTGGATGCTAATCAACCCAACATCTCTCTTGCAGAGCCTGTGAATGGCTGCATCTTGAATGGCACTGTTCTTGCGGTAAGGTTCCAGCTGGTCACCTGTTTCATTGACCTTCGTACTGAGAATTAGGAGATCTGCTTGACATGGTTTAAAAGTCACCAGTTAGCATTCTCACGACATCAGTGAGGAAGAAGTAGAATTACAAGGGCGACACATTCAGGGGTGTGCAGAAGGGTCAGCGCTCAGACTGTGACCTCACCCCTGCCATTTTGCAGATTTTGCCCCCCTTTGCAAACACCCCTGTAGAATGATCAAACAATAGCCCAGTACACAATTAAACTTTTAATCAATAATCAAGTTCAGATCCCCATCAACATCCTCTGCTATAATTTTAGAAGGAGGAATATGTGTCATTTTATATAGCAAGAGTTTTATTTCACAGGATATCCAGCAGCCAGATGTTAGGAGCTGTAATTCAGCAAGGCAGTCAGGCTGGGGCTTCCTCCTTCCTGACTTGTATGGACTGGCCTAGCAATCTAGGATTTCAGCCTGACTTGGGGACCCCAGGAATTGAGCCTGGAAGCTTCTGCTTCAGGCGGACCCACTGCTGCTGAGCTACGCATCCTCATTTTTCTCCTCTGTATCTGTGTTTAACTTTGCAAGAAAGGGTGTGGAGGGAATGAATGGTCCATTCTCTGTGGTTCTAATGATAAGAATGGCCACTTAACACAGCAAACATGTTCTCCTTTTTCAGCCAGGGAAACGCTTGTTGCTGGATCAGTGCACTAGCTGCCAGTGTACCACACAGCAGGGGCTGTACCTGACGTATAAACTGACATGTGGGAAAATTACTTGTGAACCTTGCCCCAAGGTAAGAGAGAGAGCATCACACTCCAGGACCTCTCTTGATGTTGAAGGTTCTGATTGCTTCCAAACTGCAGCATTTGGTCTTCATACTCACCGCTCTGTCAGAGGCAGGGACTTACCTTCATGAACTCTTTAAAAAGACCCAGAAATATGCAACATATGAGTTGTCTCAGTAAAAGTCAAGCAGACAACATAAATGGATGGTGGTTTCTCTTAAATATCACTGGCTTCCATGCCAGCTCTCAGTTTGTATAACCTGAAGTACATATTAAGTCTGCATTAAAGGGCCTCCTGGGAATTATAGAAAGTAGAAGCCATCTTGGAGGGGAAGGTCTTCAATTTGGTGTGGATATAGAAGTGCAACCGTATGTCAGCACTGCTTGCACAGGGGCTGCTTCAGGGTAACCCTGGATTCTCCCCTAATTTTCCCACATCCATTTTGAATAAACTAGAGTTTCGTCTCGCATTAATAATTCCTGGATGTACAAATCAACATCTCTTCACTGATCAACTGTATCATTTCAAACCATGGTTTGTTCAAGAGATTTGTTTAGCAAACTAGGATTAGGAAGTTGCAATTCTTGGTTCACCCAAAGACAAATCAGGAATCTGATGACATGAAATGCCCCCCTGATTTATTCGTCCCCCCATTTGGGTGGGAAGAGATAAGCCCAGTATTTTGCAAAGGCTCAAACCTACTTGTGCCTGTGACCCAGTTTATGGATTACCACAACATGCCAACAAGACCAGGACCCTTGAAAGGGAGAGGCTTATGGAGGTTTCTCATGTGTGCATTACATTTGTATCATGCCTGCCTTCCAAAGGGCCCCATCAGATGACAGTGCCTGGCTGACCTTGTCTGGGGCAGAAGGTAAGTCGCCTCATGCCCAGTTCTTATTTGGATGGGAGACCACCTGAGAACCTCAGGGCAGTAGGTTGGACCAGGAGGTTGAAAAGAACCCTGGAAAGCTTTTTTATAGCCAAGAAAGGTACATAGGTACAGTATGTCTGTGAAATCACCAGGAGCTGAGTTGGACTCTCTTACTTTGAAAGAGCTTGGGTTAACGTGGACAGTTCATCCCCATTTGAAAGCCACAGGCACCCAGTGAAGGAGAATGTATTCAGAGAGGGCTGTCCCAAAGAGGTGCAAGTCAAACTAGGAGAGCACGTGGACAGCACGTCTCCCTGAGTCCTCACAGCAGCCGCACCTTTTCTCTGGCTGTCTCCATAGAGGCATCCGTGACCACTGGAGAACATATAGAGCTGCTTCCAAAGCAGCCAAACAGGTCTGGCGAAAGATGCAGCTGCTTTAAAGATCCCAAGACAGCTGCTTTGAAGGTCTCCACCTGCTGCAAACTCCTTCTTAGAGAAGCCTGGATCCAATGTTTGCTTGCTTTTATTTTCGGTCATAGACCAGCATAAAACAAACAACAACAACAACAGAATTTTGGGTGCAGAGCAGAGAGAGACCTGCTTCAGTTTTAGATCCTGAAACTCAATCTAAAGTTTTAGATCCTGATCGCTAGACTGATATTTTCTTGCAATGCTTGATCCAAAATATCTGATGGAAAATGAAATAAAAGTAAATATATGTATATACCTCTAATATTAAAAATTGTATTAGCTGTGAAGGCTGACATAAAACTTACTTTCTCAATGTCCCTGATTATGACATCCCTGTGGAAAAAAAATCAAGCTTTAATTTGATGATGCCAATAATTAAGTTAGTTTTACCACAGAATTTTTTTTTCTGATTTCTGAATAAACACAGCTAGGATATTGCAGCTGGAAGCCTGCAAGTTAAAACTATTTTAGATTTTGAAAAAAAAAACAAGAAGGAAAAAGATAAAAACTGTTTCCTTATTTGTGCTGTTTACTTTCCAGATCTCTTCCCGGAACTTCACAGGACTGCCAAATGTATCCTGTGCTTGTTCCATTCCTGGGTTAAGCTGAGAGACCATGAATTTGAACCTGGTCTCTCCTGTCCCCATCCAGTGCTCTTAGCACTACACCACACTGTCTTTCCCATGTTGTGCAAATGATGGGAGAGTGTAGCCACCCTCTGGGTTTTCTGCTTTATCCCCTCTTCGTTGTTGTAAACATCTCAGAAGCAGCTATGGGGAGAGACGGTTGGAAGTGAAGGAAGCTGCTCTGAATCACAGACCCCTCCCTTCCCCTGTCTGAATCACTGCATGAACAGGGAAGGAGGACAAGGGATTAAAAACATGCCCCCTTCCAAACACTTATTATCGATTCACATGTTTATAGAGAACAGCAAAAGAATTAGGGCCGTTTTTCACGTCATTGTTGGGGAAGTGTTTCAGCAGAGCAGAGTCCTTCACTGATTAATATTATCTGCAATAACTAGTTGTCAAGAAAGATGTTGTAGGATGTCTTCAGCTGGGATCAGAAGCCCCCACGGGAGGTGTGCCATTGACGTTAATCTCTGCCACTCTCCTTAAGGACGTGCTGGCTGGGTGGCAGATTGCGCGTCCTCGGCTCCCCCGGAGCGAAACGTGGCTCAGGGAAATGGGACAGCAATTGCACTTAACTAGTTTGCATTTCCCTAATGTGAACCTGATAATATCATTGTCCATTGATAGCCACATTTTCCCCCAGATTTTGCAATGTATAATATTAAAAGGAAATGCAGGCAAAAGGCATATAATGAAGAAACTACTGTAAAAAAAATCCCTTGAATTTGTTTGTGGAAAGATGTATGGATTTTCAGCTAAAAGGGTCTGCAAAGCAATGCAGAACAAGAACAAAGCTGCAATAACCCAAAGATGAATGAGATTAAAATGTAATGTATTGACCAATGCTTAAAACTCACTTTTGGTGTTACCCCTGGTCCTGCAGAATTACAGGATGGAGAAAATCTCGGGAGCCTGTTGTGGGAAATGTTTGCCAACTCTCTGCAACATTCAGCTGAGGGATGGAACCATTTTGTATCTGAAGGTCAGTAGCATTCCCATGTATGTTCTAAGTAATGTATTTGCCCTGCTGGTCATCTCCCTCCTCAGCAGTCATGCAAAGAAACTCCTCACAATGCTGTGTGATTGTTCTTGGCTAGGAAATTCTGTGCAGTCCCCAGAATATTTCCCATTGACCAAAATGGGGCTCCCCCAGAGTATTTTCCCTAATTTGAAACTGCAGCCTTGTTTGGCACCCAGGTAACAAGAGTAAGGGCATTCTAATTAGCCCCGGTACCTGGGGTGTCTTGGACTCCCAAGTGATCTGGAGACCAGCTGGAGGGAGGAGGGAAGGCTGGCATCCACCACCTTTGAAACCTAAGATGCAATCCACACCTTTTCAATGAGAACTTCCGAATCTGGTGCCCTTTCCCTGATCTTCACACGGAACAGTGTTTCCACCACCTCTTCCCCTGAGAGGCCAGGCCTGGCTCAAATGGAAAAAGTGAGCCTCCTCTTGAGATCCTCCAGAGAGAGGGTGCACCTAGTATTTTCTTTTCCTAGGCAAATATGTAGAAGAAATTGATTGGAAAACAGTTATTTTCCACCGTTGCGCAACAGAGAATGCAACCTAGAGAGAGAGGGAATAGTCTTTCGTACTCACGTCAGTTTGGCAATTTTCTGGAGCACTTAGAGAAAGGCATCGAGGAGATAAAAGTACTGCATTGTATTAATGGATCGGGTCATAAAAAGAAGGCATATTTCTGCTATAGTAGAAAAAAACAAAGATTTTTTAAAATCACTTTTCTCTATTTTATGAAGTGGGCTGGCAACATAATATGTGACCACATGACTGTCTCTTGTGATGCCCACAGCTGAAATCTTGTGAACTAAATCTCATGAGATTTTGACATTTTCACACTGAACCTGATGGTGGAATAATTAAATTTTCTGGAGTTTTTGGCCACTCTTTAAACTTTAATTTATTGGGAGGGGGGAAAAGCGCCTGAACTGGAAAGGTTCCTGATCTCTGCTTTAAACCATCAGGTGTGGCGCAGGTGGGTGAGCCACAGGTGGGGGCCATGGGAAGGAAATATTTTAAAGAGGCACAGACTTAATTTGTTTGCTCTAAGTCTGCCTGGGAACTTTTATGCTTTTCAATATTATGTTTTTACCCCTGAGTGGCATTAAAGATGCTTTCCAAACATCTGTGTTGTTGTTCTTCCTTTCTGAGTGTGCCATCTATGTGGGGATGGGCAGAACCACCCAACTCCAAGGACACAGACAGTTCCCTTGAATGCTACCTCCATTCAGCAACAGGCTTGATCGGAGAAAACAAGCTGAAATGCAGACAAGGTGGTGCTATTAATACAGGGAATGCAGGTTCTGGATGGGGTTCCATTTCTCCTGAAAGATGAGGTCCATCCTCTGGGAGAGCTACTTGATCCTTTGCTGTCCTTAATTTCTCAGGCAGTGCTTCTGGTGAGGACCACTGTTGTGAAATTTTTTTCTAGCCTGGCCCTTCTTCAATCAGTCAGATCTGGGAAGAGTTATGCAAATCCTGGTTTGAGTATTGCAAGCACTCCATGGATCACCTGATGCCAGTCCTGAAGGATCTGCCCCTCGCCTACTAGTCATGGTTGATACTGACTTTCAAAGCCCTGCATTGGCACCGGGCCAACTGGCCCCAGAACCTGCTCCGTCACAAGTCTCTTGGGATGTCAAGACCTGCAAAACAGATGCTGCTGTCCCAAGACTGTCTGCCTGGCGGTGGAGGAAATACATTCATCTCCTTTGTCACGTTCCTTTCAGTCATCCTCTAATTCTAGTATTAGCAGCATTTGGTTTTTATAATCTTTTACATTTTTTAAAATTTTCTTAGCTGCCTTAAACATGGAACAAAGTGAAGCAATGAAGAAAAATATGAGATGGCATAGTAAAGGCATTGCATCTTATTATTTGAGTTAGATAAGAATAGTAAAGTTCAATCGTATATTTAGTAGGCAACTATCAAGTACACATGGCAAGCAATACTGTAGCCCCCAAAGTGTGATGCCTGCCCTGTTCTGCCAGGCCTTCCATCTCAAACATGTGCTATGCTCCACATAATCCACACATCAGGGAGAAAGTATACACAGAGAGGAATCAGTTTTTGTAAATGTGTGAGCTGGGCTTCCAATTTCCCATGGTGCCTTTTTGTATGTTAAAAAAAACACGCACACACACCCCTCTGGCCTTTTAAAATCTCATTTTAACAAAAGATTGGGATCCTTTTACAGCCGAATGAAACAATCCAGGATGGATGTGATACCCATTCTTGCAAGGTGAACCAGAAAGGAGATTTTATTTGGGAGAGAAAAATCACCGGTTGCCCTCGGTTTGATTCTAAGAAATGCATAGCTGAAGGAGTAAGTATTGAATCGACATCTGGTTGGGCATTTTTCAAATGGTCTTAAGCTGGGGGATTCTGGGAGTTGAAGTCCACACATCTTGAAGTTCCCAGGGTGGAGAAACACTGGTCTAAACGTTGACAGGGAGAGAGGAGGAAGAGGGAGGTGAGGGTCATTCATCTCTTGGGGATGTGATCCATTTTCAGGCTTGCTTGTTAGCAGAATCAACATGCTTAGTGACTTTGCTGGAATTATATTCTGAAACACATGCTTTTTTTTTTTTATGAAGTGAAGAATGTAACTGAATCTAATTCAGATCAGGTAAAAAACGATTCAGTTTCATCTGATCGGGATGTCTCCTTCCTGTGCATCCTTGTCTCTGCAGTTGTGAACACGTCCTGCACGCCATAGATTCAAAGATACGAGGTGTAAAGAGAGAGCACCTATATTCAATAAAATACCTATTAGTCTCCATTGGTTGTAACTCTGACAGTTTCAGAACATTATACCTGCCAAATTTAATCAGTTTTGGTTTTTAAAAAAATCATTTTAGAAGCACATTTAAAAAGGGGGTGAGGCTGATTTCCTATAAATTCCCTACGATTTCCAGTGGAGCACAATTGTATCTTCTTCTGTCTAAAATGTCGCTCTTTTCAACCCAAATAGTATGACATTTGTAAGCAGCTTGCAAACATCCAAGGTATTATCCCTACCAGATCGGAACAAACAAGGGCAGGGGGGATGAACCAATTGTGTTTTTTCACGTATTGTTTTGCCCTATGGTCATTTTACTGAGTAACTGCAGAAGGCTTTGGTTTTCATTACATTTAATGAATTCTCCACTCTAAAAAAAAAAACCTTGTGTGGTTATCCCATGAGTCTTCCTATAAGCTTCCAGATTCTTCTAGCATGATCATTATTTTTTTTAATAAAAAGTACAAAATAAAAACTTTCTTGGTCATGTCTCAGAGCCATTGGAATCAAATGGCATAGAAATTCTAGAAAGAAATGAATAAATATCGTTGCCTAAAATATACATTAAGAGAGTTCTAGACATGGACACACACATCCATTTTTCTTAAATGATGTGTTGTCATCTTTTTCTTTAGGGTAAAGTTACAAAACTTGACAAGACCTGTTGTGAAACATGTAAGTACTTAAAACTGCTTTATCTCATACAAGATTGTGACGTATTTCTGAATATGTATGTGCCTTCGATAAGGATGAAAAGAGCAAGTGGGAATATGGATGTTACTGGGTCATGGCTACAGTTCCTAGCCATGATGATGCCAAAAGGACAAAATGTTGGTTGTAATGTCACAACGCCAGCTCTGTCCTTTTGTATTTGTTTAGCAGCATCACCTACACATAGGTAAGGAACAGCGTTTGCATCATGATGCAATTTTTGCCACTTGCCCTCCCTTTTAGATCAGTGTTTCTCAACCTTGGCAACTTTAAGATGCGTGGACTTCAACTCCCAGAATTCCTCAGTCAGCAAGGCTGGCTGAGGAATTCTGGGAGTTGAAGTCCACGCATCTTAAAGTTGCTGAGGTTGAGAAACACTGCTTTAGATGCTGATGCCAGTGACCCAGGGAGTTGGTGGGTACCCATTTGTTGGATTGTACTGTATGTTATGGAGGCTGGACAGCCATCTCTCAGGAATGTTTTTCTTTGGATCCCAGCACAGATGGGGCCTGGGTACAAAGGTCTTAATGATCCCTTCCAGTCCTAGAAGTGCGTCCTAGCTAGTAATTCCCATGCTATGTGTGGTTTCACTCTTCTGAGTTATGAGAGAACCGTATGCACCTGATGAGGAATTAGTAAGTCAAACTCTCAAAGCATCTGTGTATCCAGAGTATACACCACAGTGGATGTTTCTTGCTCTGTCTCTGGCTGAGGCACTGCTCTGGTCTTGCTTTTCCCTCTTTGCTTCTAGTTGGGCTGGGCAGTTCCACTCAGAACAGGTGCCAGGCCCAAGCAGTCTCTCTGCAGAGCCTTACCTGGCAGTGCTGGGTTTTCACATCATTGCTATGGATGCCCACTGCCAGCAGGAGCCTTGGCAAGGCTTCAGTTTTCAGTAATTCTGTCAGCCCCGGTGGACTTGGCGGTTGCAGGGCAAGGGAGCCAAGTGACTGCTTGCTGTCAGGCAAGGCATTGTGGCAGAGAAGGCATCCTGGTGTCCTTCTGCCCATTGCGGTGAAGTAATCACTGTAGCAGAGTGTTTCAGCTCCTTTCAACCACCTTCTCTGAAGTACCAGTTGTTGGATTGATGGCCAGCAGAGGTAAGGAAAGCTAAAGAGGGAAGGCATTAAGGTCTCTCTTGATACACTGATAAAAATTATAACGTACAGTTGATTTGCTTTTGAATCGATTCAAAATGTGTGTGGTAATAAAGTGAGACAGGTGGGCTCAAATACAGAGGGTTGAAGAAAGCAGATCTGAGGCCGCTCCCTTTCTCCAGCCACCGTCTAAAACCTTTGACTTCCCAGCATTATCTGCTAATTCCTAATTGTCCTAGTTAGTTCATTCTTGCACTGAACCCTTCCACTGCTTGTTGCTGCTTGCAACGTTCCTGGCGCCTGAGGTTTCCCAGCACCTAATGGATTATAGCTGAGCCTGGTGCCTTCTTTTCACTGGGAAGCTATATTTGCAAAAGGGGCTTTTTGGCTCAACTCTGTATCTCTATGTCACCACTCCCTCTTCCCTGCTGTGGCCATGACCCCAGGACCGTGGATCCACCAACAGGAGGCCCAGGTGGCAGTGGTAGCTCCGGCCCAGATATCCTGGCCTGTGGCTGTGGGCGGCTCTTCAGACCCTTTCATTTCATTTCATTTCATTTCATTTCATTTCATTTCATTTCATTTCATTTCATTTCATTTCACCCTAAGCTGAAGTCACAAGCAGTGTTGGGGTAGGATGAAAGGAGCTCAGCAAGATGGGGCGTAAGATGTATGAGACAATGCTGCCCTGGGGTGCCTTGATTTTTTTATAGAGTTTTTATTGATTTTTATTTCATGGTTTGGGGTTGAGGGCCCCCAGGGTTGTTGTTCCAGTATGTAACCGGCTATATAAGTCTGTATAAAATAAAATATAAAATATAAAACAAAACAGTGGAGTTGGGGCGAGTTCCTGCGCTGGCTTTGCCTCCCTTCTGAACCCAGCCGCGATCAGGGTTCTTGCAGAAACTCAGGGGTGGCCTCCGTGTGTGCCTTCATTGCCCTTCGACTCTGGTGTGGCATCTGCTCCAGGGTCAGATAAAGGAAGAAAGGCACCTCAACTCTCAGAAGTCTGGGAAATGTGCCTGTGTCTTGAAAGAGATTTTTCTCTGAATACTTTTCTTTCCTCAGTCAACCCCAAGCCTAAATTCTCAGTGACCCTAAACAAAAACTTAGCTTGCCAAATCATATGGTGGATAATTACAGAATTTGTTGAGTCCTGAAAACCATGCCTTGTTTCAAGGTCAAAATGTCAGCACCTCTTTGCCCTCTGTTCTGCCTCCCTTGTCCTCCCTTTTGTTCGTTTCATCTGTCAATAAATAAAAGATGGTCTGTCCAGGAGGCATCCCAACGGTTGGCCTAGTAATTGCTGTAACAAAACCCCAGTTTGGGGAAGTCAACTCCAAGATAATTCTTGTTGTTGCTTGCCCAGATATTATCGCATTCCAGCCTTAAGAAATAAAAGTCGGTGAGCTCTTGAGTAAGCAGATCACAGCTGAATGATGCTCTCTGGTTAATTTAATTAACAAGCCTTTCATCTTGTCTACCAGAATTAAAGCATGAGGACTCTTAAGGAAAGATGTCCATGAACCTTTACGTGAAACAGATGGGAACATAATATTAAAAGGTCCAGGAAGACATTTATTGAAATGAGAAAAATACTGCAGAATAGAAAACAACAAAACAAAGGGTTAGGAAGAGCTATGCAGATGGTACTCTGTTGTGGTGTTCTGAAAGAGGAATGTTTCCTGGGAAATAGTAGAAATTTCAGAGAATTTCACCGCTTACACAAAACCTGCTCTGCTCACATATTTCTAAATGAGGATTCATGTGATGGGGAGGGGGAATGAAGTGAAAAAGGATTAAGAGAAATTTTTACAGCTGCACAAGTCACTTTCTGGGTAAGTCTGTCCTCTTATCCAAACTCCTTTTCTCTTCTCTTTTTCTGAGTGCTAAAAAGGGCCCCCTCCTGTCATCCATTGTCTGCACTTTCAATCCCCTTCCTGTGGTTCCTGAGGGTTCGTCTGGGCCCTTTTTTGTCTCTCCTGAGCGTCATTTCCTGCTGCTTGAGCCATCGGGACCACCCGAAGCAATAAGATAAAAGGAGAGGATGAGCAAACAATAGGGCAACCAGATCTGGGTGTAAGAATCCAGGGAGCCACTAGATGGCAACAAAGGGTCCACAGGAGGTTCTAATGCTTTGCACCCAGATCTGACAACCTTATTGTGATGCAAAAAGGTGGCAGCTGCAAAGGCCAATGAAGGTCACTACATCACAGAGTGAACTGCTGACAGATTGGCTTTGCAGCAATAAATTTCAGCCTTTACAATGATGATCAAGTGTATTTAGGACAACCTGAAAAATATTTGAGGCATAACAGTTCTTCTGTTTTGGTCTGGAAGCTTTAGTGTTTTTTTTCCAAGGAGATGACAATGTAGGGGAAATTCAGCAGAGGTGGACTTTCTCAAGCACCCCCTGTATTTCCAGGAAGTGTCCTTACCATTTTTTGATTCTGACCTTGGAGCACCTACACTAGCCAGCTGCCATGTCCTCATTTCAATTTTGCCTTCTTGACTGAAACCCAGAATCCCCTACCTGCATAGGCTGATGGGGAGTTGGTGTTTCAGCGTTATGTTGGGATGTGACTAACCTCTAGATAATGAAGCACTCCATTCCCCATCTGGTATTAATCTGGCCCTAGTTCCAGGTAGCACACACAGGGTGAGATGATCTCCAAAGTCACCATATCACCACCAGCATCAAAGATCTGGCAGCTGATGTCTCCCACCACTTCCATTCATTAGAGCAGGAATCCAATCAAAGCATCCCAGGTAGATGGCTGGCTACCTTTGCTTGAACTCGCCCACCGAGGGGAATCCAAAATGTCTGTCAATCCTTGGCTGCTGTGTCAAACTGTTCGTGCTGGACTTACTGAAAATTTGGATTTTTTCACCCTAAACACTGTGATGGAACCAGCTTTCTTGTGATTTAAATCATTATTCTCGGATTATAGAAGAGCGGTCTTATTCTTTTTCTGTGTGACAGTCTTTCAGGGACTTGAAAAGGTGGCATCAGATGACCCTTGGGCCTTCAAAACATGCCCAGTTCCTTCAACTGTTTTTCAAGGACTGAGTTTCTGATCTCCTGAACCTGTATTACCACCTGTGGACTCATATTCAGTCTGCAGTTAGCTACACTGGCAAGATCCTTTCCACAATCACTATTGCCCATCCTGTATGTTGTGGGAGGAGGCCATGTCGGTCTACAGTAGCCAAAAATCAGAAGGAGACCAGCAGCATCTTTTCTGACTAATACATTTTATTAAAAGGCATAGGCTTTCCTAAAACGCTTAGTCTTTTAATAAAACTGGTTAATCTGAACAGGTGCTTTCAGATGCCTTTTCACAAAAGCTTATGCTTTTAATGAAATTCATTAGTCTGAAAAGGTGCTACCAAGTCTTGGGCTATTCTATATCTGTGCATTTGATTTCTGTTTCCTGAATGAAGATCTTTGTATTTGTCTCTGTCAAATTTCACTCTCTTACTTTCAGTCCATTTCTCCAGTCGTTAAAGATTGTTTTGAGCATTATTTCTGCATTCTAGGGTTTTATTTACCTCATTCAATGTATTGTCATCTGCAGATCTTATAAACAACCCCTCCAAGTCATTAGTAACAATACTGATGCATGGAGTAAGTGGGGCTGATCTTTATGGCACCCCTCGATACCGCTCTTCCCGTTTGCTGAAGAGCCATTAATCAGCACTTTGGGAGCACATACTATGAGCCTGCTGTGTGTCTACTTAACTGTCATGCCATCCAACATATACTAAGCTAGCACGCCAATCAGCATGCCACGGGGTAATTTAATCAGATGTTTTGCTGAAGTCCAAATAGACTATACAGGAAGTCCTCGGCTTACAATGGTAATTGGGACCAGAATTTCTGTCACTAAGCAATGCGGCCATAAAGTGCGACATCACGTGACCTCATCACGTAGCGACAGCAATCCCGGAAGTCCCCATTGCCATCATAGCCCCAGAACTGTGTGGGTCATTAAGAAGGAAGAGGTGGGGGTCCCAGGCAAGCAGGCCAGTGGGCGAGAACTGTAGGTGAGTGGGTAGCGCAGGCAGGTGATATGGAGCATGGGCAGGTGTTACGAGTGGGTGTCACAGGTGGGTGGGTGAAAAAGCAGGAGTGGGAGCAACTTGCAACCTCCTGCTAGCTTCCCCGTTGACTTTGCTTGTGGGAAGCCAGTAGGGAAGCTTGCAAATGACGATCATGTGACCATGGGACATCGCAACCGTCGTAAGTGTGAGCTGGTTGCCAAATGCCCAAATGGTGATCACATGACCACGGGGGATGTTGGGATGGCTGCAGCCACAAGGACCCATCCTAAGTCCCACTCATTCAGCACCGTTGTAACTCAATGGTCACTGAATGAGTGGTTGTAACCCAAGGACTCCCTGTATCTACAGATTATCCCCAATCTATTAATGGAGTTGTTGTTGTTTATTCGTTTAGTCGCTTCCGACTCTTCGTGACTTCATGGACCAGCCCACACCAGAGCTTCCTGTCGGTCATCAACACCCCCAGCTCCCCGTCACCTTTAGAATGTCATCCATCCACCTTGCCCTTGGTTGGCCCCTCTTCCTTTTGCCTTCCACTCTCCCCAGCATCAGCATCTTCTCCAGGGTGTCCTGTCTTCTCTTTATGTGGCCAAAGTATTTCGGTTTTGCCTTTAATATCATTCCCTCAAGTGAGCAGTCTGGCTTTATTTCTTGGAGGATGGACTGGTTTGATCTTCTTGCAGTCCAAGGCACTCTCAGAATTTTCCTCCAACACCACAGTTCAAAAGCATCTACCTTCCTTCTCTCAGGCTTCCTTATGATCCAGCTCTCGCAGCCATATGTTACTACAGGGAACACCATTGCTTTAACTATGCGGACCTTTGTTGTCAGTGTGATGTCTCTGCTCTTAACTATTTTATTGAGATTTGTCATTGCTCTTCTCCCAAGGATTAAGCGTCTTCTGATTTCCTGACTGCAGTCAGCATCTGCAGTAATCTTCGCACCTAGAAATACAAAGTCTTTCACTGCTTCTACCTTTTCTCCCTCTATTTGCCAGTTATCAATCAAGCTGGTTGCCATAATCTTGGTTTTTTTTGAGGTTTAGCTGCAAGCCAGCTTTTGCACTTTCTTCTTTCACCTTCATCATAAGGCTCCTCAGTTCCTCTTCGCTTTCAGCCATCAAAGTGGTATCATCTGCATATCTGAGATTGTTAATGTTTCTTCCAGCGATTTTAACTCCAGCCTTGGATTCCTCAAGCCCAGCATGTCGCATGATGTGTTCTGCATACAAGTTGAATAGATAGGGTGAGAGTATACAGCCCTGCTTTCCCAATCTGAAACCAGTCCGTTGTTCCGTGGTCTGTTCTTACTGTTGCTACTTGGTCGTTATACAGATTCTTCAGGAGGCAGACAAGATGACTTGGTATCCCCATACCGATAAGAACTTGCCACAATTTGTTATGGTCCACATAGTCAAAGGCTTTAGAATAGTCAATAAAACAGAAATAGATGCTTTTCTGAAACTCCCTGGCTTTTTCCATTATCCAGCGGATATTGGCAATTTGGTCCCTAGTTCCTCTGCCTTTTCTAAATCCAGCTTGTGCATCTGGCAATTCTCGCTCCATGAATTGCTGAAGTCTACCTTGCAGGATCTTGAGCATTACCTTACTGGCATGTGAAATGAGTGCCACTGTTCGATAGTTTGAACATTCTTTAGTGTTTCCCTTTTTTGGTATGGGGATATAAGTTGATTTTTTCCAATCTGATGGCCATTCTTGTGTTTTCCAAATTTGCTGGCATATAGCATGCATTACCTTGACAGCATCATCTCGCAAGATTTTGAACAGTTCAGCTGGGATGCCGTCGTCTCCTGCTGCCTTGTTATTAGCAATGCTTCTTAAGGCCCATTCAACCTCACTCTTCAGGATGTCTGGCTCTAGCTCACTGACCACACGGTCAAAGCTATCCCCGATATTGTTATCCTTCCTATACAGGTCTTCCATATATTCTTGCCACCTTTTCTTGATCTCTTCTTCTTCTGTTAGGTCCTTGCCATCTTTGTTTTTGATCATACACATTTTGGCTTGGAATTTACCTCCAATCTTTCTAATTTTCTGGAAGAGGTCTCTTGTCCTTCCTATTCTATTGTCTTCTTCCACTTCCGTGCATTGCTTGTTCAAAAATAATTCCTTGTCTCTTCTGGCTAACCTCTGGAATTTTTCATTTAATTGGGCATATCTCCCCCTATTGCTGTTGCCTTTTGCTTTCCTTCTTTCTTGGGCTACTTCTAGTGTCTCGGCAGACAGCCATTTTGCCTTCTTGGTTTTCTCTTTCTTTGGGATGTATTTTGTTGCCGCCTCCTGGACAATGTTGTGAACTTCTGTCCATAGTTCTTCCGGGACCCTATCTACTAAGTCCAGTCCCTTAAATCTATTCTTCACCTCCACTGCATATTCCTTAGGGATATTAGTGAGCTCATATCTATCTGATCTGTGGGTCTTCCCTAATCTCTTTAGTCTGATCCTAAATTGTGCAATAAGAAGTTCATGATCTGAACTACAGTCAGCTCCAGGTCTTGTTTTTACCGACTGTATAGATGTCTGCCACCTTTGGCTGCAAAGGATGTAGTTAATCTGATTTCGGTGTTGTCCATCTGGTGAAGTCCATGTATAAAGCCGTCTCTTAGGTTGTTGGAAGAGAGTGTTTGTTATGCAGAGTGAGTTGTCTTGGCAAAATTCTATCAGCCTATGTCCTGCTTCGTTTTGTTCTCCCAGGCCATGCTTACCTGTAATTCCAGGTGTCATTTGACTGCCCACCTTAGCATTCCAGTCTCCTGTGATGAAAATAACATCTCTTTTAGGCGTGTTGTCCAGTAGGTGCTGCAGATCCTCATAGAACTGCTCTACTTCAGCTTCTTCAGCATCTGTCGTTGGGGCGTATATTTGGATCACTGTGATGTTAGATGGCTTGCCCTGAATTCAAATTGAGATCATTCTATTGTTTTTTGGATTGTATCCAAGCACTGCTTTAGCCACTTTACTATTAATTATGAAGGCTACTCCATTTCTTCTGTGGTCCTCTTGTCCACAGTAGTAGATCTGGTGGTCATTTGATGTGAAGTGGCCCATTCCAGTCCATTTCAGTTCACTGACGCCCAGAATGTCTATCTTTAATCTTGACATCTCACCAATAACCACATCCAATTTGCCCTGGCTCATAGATCTTACATTCCAGGTTCCAATGGTGTGTTGATCCTTAGAACATTGGATTCACTGTTCACCGCCAGCACCGTCGGCCGCTAGCCATCCTTTCGGCTTTGAGCTAGCTGCGTCATCACGTCTGGGGCTAGTTGAACTCATCCTCTGTTCCTCCCCAGTAGTATTTGGACCATTTGCCGACATATCTCTGGTTGTACTGATCCATTTCGTTTTCACGGCAAGAATACTGGGGTGGGTTGCCATTACCTTCCCCAGGGATCGCATTTAGTCTGACCTCTCTGTCACGACCTTCCCATCTTGGGTGGCCCTTCACGGTTTAGCTCATGGCATCATTGAGGTGCTCAAGCTCCAGCACCACGACAAGGTAGTGATCCTTTGCTGAAGCAGAATTATATTTGCCTTTGAAAAGTCCATATGCACTGTTTCCAAGGTGCTTATAGGCCGATCTCTTTAGGGTCAGTTCCAGAAATCCTCCCAGATACCACTGTCAGCAGGAATGGCCTGTAGTTTGCCTGAAGTGTTCTTCTTTTTTTTCTTCTTCCTTTTTTGAAAACTGGAATAACGTTTGCTCCCCTCCACTCACCTGGTACTTCACAGGTTTTCTCAAAGATAATACAAGAGGATTCTGCCATATCTTTACTCAGTTCTGCTCATATCCTAGAAGGCTTATCTCCTTGCACTTTCCTTCACCCTCTGAAGGAGAAAGTTGTGAACAGAACAAGTCAGGAATTTTTTGGAGCATTTTCTTCACGGAATTTGTCTCCCCAAAATTGTTGGAATAAACTGTCACCAATCACCATTCTTTTCTGAATTTGCGTTTAGAGGGCATCATTCACAATGTCTCTTTAGTCAGGGCAGATACGATCAACAGTATTGTTTTTATTTGTTCCACTTGGTTTCTTTTATGACCTTGTTAAGTGCATTCAGTATATTCGGATTTCCGAGCAGGAATGGGCATTTTTAACACAGAGTGCAACTTCTCACCTTCGCTTGTTTCTGTTCTCACTGGACAAATTGTATCATTTAATTCATGTGTTGCAGGCTGATCTCCATGATGATCTCTATTGTGTCTTTACCTATCAGTAGTTCGATAGTCCAGTGGTTATTTCCTATACTCTGAGCTTCAGTGTATCTGGAAGGGCCATGAACTTTATGGGCCAGTATTTGACTCTAATTTTTCATTGGGAAGCCCAATTTCAACAACACTCCCACTCCCTGCAGTTCAGCATGTGAGTTTTTATCTGGGGTCCTTCTGGTCTTGCACAAGATTTGGTTTAAAGCTCTCCTAATCAAGCTTGCCATGCTGTGGCCAAAGACATTTTTACCGGTCTTTGTTAGATGCAACCCACCTTACGCCAGCAGGCCATCACCCAGCTACCTCAGACCATGGTCCAGAAAGCAAGTTATCTCCCAGTTTAGCCTCATACTTGCTGATCTCTCCCTTGAAGTGACCATTTAACAGCAGTTGTGAACACACAGGCTGGGGGGGCGGGGGGGGGGGAGGAAACAGCCAGCCAGACCAAGCAACGCATATGCAAAATCAGTTGCTTTAAGAGGCTTGTTCCTAAAAAGGTGGGGTGGCCTGTTCTGATTGCCACCTACAAAACCCCATATTAAAAAAGAGGGAAAGAGGTGGTTTTGAAAAATGGAAAGAAAACTCAGAGCATTTGCATGGAGGTAAGATTTTGTATCCCGATGACCTTCAAGCAGTTGCTCTGATGACAGCTGAAAGGAATATGGAGATTGGGGTGTCCATGTTCTGTAAAAAATAACGTAATCTCACGTTCCTTTCAGTCAGCTTTCAATCACATTCCCTTCAGTTAGCACGTCTGTGGGGAGCCTTGGCCTGGTTGCTGATATAGGAACAGAACGCTGCTTCCATCACTTCTATAGGAGTTTTTCAATTTACATTGAGAAAATTAAATTCACCCCCTAGTACCCAGGACAGATTGTCCACCTATCTACATTTGTGGCATGGGCTGTAAAACGAGGCAGCAGCGACCCACGCTGAATTCTCACGACTTCCTGTGGCCGGTACTCTTGAAACAGGCTGAGTTTTGTTCCAACAAAATGGTTGGAGTTTGTTCATTTGGAATACAGCTGTTCCTAGTACAGTCAGTCAGCCATACCTTGAGCCCAGTTTCTCTGAAATGATCACTAGGCCCATGATTTGGGAGAAAGCAAGAATGGGGTTGAAATACTTTTATGCTGCATCCGATGCAGCATAAAAGCACCGTAGTGTTTCCTATAGATCAATTGGTTTTGGGTTTGGTGAATTTTGCATGGCACAACTCCTCCTCATTGCAACTTTCCCACTCGGTTTTGAAACCAGGCACTTTTTTTTTTTTTAATAGTATAGCATAGCAGTTCGGTGCTCATGCTGCTTTTTCTTGCTGGGCAATCCTTGTGAGGTCCAGCAGCCAGATGTGCAGACTATTGAGCTGTGACAAGTCATGTTGCCTGGGGTGCACCATGAGGAGGCTGGTCTACGTTGCACCGAGCTGGGCTGAGAGAGGAAGACTGGCCCAAGGGCACCCAGCCGGCTTTCAGGCCTAAGGCGGGACTAGAACTCACAGACTCCTGGTTTCTAGCCCAGAACCTCAGCCCCTAGACCAAACTGGTACCTGAAGGAAAAGGAATACCACACTGAACAAGGATCATGCTCCTGGGATGCTGATCAAGCTCTCTTCAGACTTGCAGAAAGCAGTCCTGGGTACTTGTTGTTGGAGAGGCTACTTCTTGACTGAGGCTCACAAAGAAACACTGGATTTGCAGGTGAAAGTTTTAGCATCCCAGGCACTGAGCCAGCCAGTTCACAACAACCTTAACATCCCCTGCCATCATTTGACACCATTGTCTCCTGGATTCATGACAAGAGGCACGAACTTATTGGCTAATCTGGCCTTTGAACAAGAGACTTTTCAACAGATTCAGCTCCGTCTGATCTTTTTGCACAGATGCTTTTTAGAGGTGCCTTTTCATGACTCTGTAGCTGTTTGCACTTCTACTTTTATCCTGATTCAGTCCCATTTCATTTCACTGTGTGTGTGTGTGTGTGTGTGTGTCTATTAGCTCCAAACTTGCATGAACATGGGGACAAGTGGCGTACTGTGTCATGGGAAGATTATTATGCTTTGACACCATCACAGCTTGTTCCTGGACACTTACAGGTACAACAAGATGCTGCCTTAAATCCAAAAAATGAACGTATTCAGAATAAATCTAACGTTGATGGTGTTCATGTTGCTACCTACATATTGATAGCACCAATAAAAATACCCAGTGCTGCAATATTAAGTAGGCAGTCCATATGGACTAGTACAGAAAAAGTCACTCTCCCTATTGAAAGGAATATTGGATACCTCTAGGACGGGAAAAGGCAAATTCACAAGGAAGTATGGTCAGAGATCAGCTCTGAATACTTGTAATGCCCTTTTTTTCACCATTTTAAAGAAGCTTGCGAGCAGAGTCTACCTGTTTTTAATATACGTCTCTATCTGGTGATAGCAGCTTTTTATCAGCTCTCAATTGCCCCAAAGGCAGACTAATGTCAGGTACCAGGGCCAAGGGAAGAAGAACGTAACATAGTCACCTGGGTGTCTAAGCAATTTTTAAAAGTTCAGAGGTAGTTGCATGTGATGTATTAGTAGAAGCAAT
This sequence comes from Candoia aspera, assembly GCF_035149785.1. Classification (NCBI taxonomy): domain Eukaryota; kingdom Metazoa; phylum Chordata; class Lepidosauria; order Squamata; family Candoiidae; genus Candoia; species Candoia aspera. Next base: position 83,639,608 of record NC_086159.1, read on the forward strand.
AGCTAGGGCTAACTTTGCCATCATCATAATGGCAAAGTTAGCCCTTAAAGAGATGATGATGATGATGATGATGATGATATAATTAAAATAATATAAGCTAACTACTGTCAACTGATCATTGGTGCACTGTTAATTTTGCAGGGAGTAGCTTATTGCCAGCCAGAAGTGCAATTCTCTGCTTCCTCTGTGTAAGTAAGAGAAGCCCTCACTTAACACAAGTCTCCTTCTTGCACCTTAGGTATCGAGCCAGAATGCAAGCAAATCACAGGCAGGCTGGAATTTGTGAAAGTAGATGACTGTGTGAATGAAAACCAGCTGAATATCCACTACTGTGAGGTAACGTCTGCTGATCTGGAGTCTATGAAAGCAACGGAGCTTTTTTTAAAAAAAGAGCTTATGTCTGATTGTACGGAGCAGTAAATCCATGTTAATATTAAAATTACATACGGTACTGCATTAATATGTTTAAGATTGTAATTATATGCTACCTTCAAAGTAATAAAATATAAAATGTTATTGCGTGCTAATAGAACAGGACAGTAAGACTGTTAAGCATGGTGACTGCAAGGCTGGACATAACAGACAGAAATACAACAGGGCAGTTTTGTGCAGGTGAGTTTTTTGCTGGACTGTTTAACCCTTACTAGCAGCAAAACCTCAATGGATCTTATAAGCTGCTGTGCCAATCTTAGCAACGCCGTTTCCTGGTCTAGGATTACAATCAGAAAGGAAGTATGAAGTCCTAACATTGGTCAGCCCAACCAGTCAGTTCTTTGTAGCAGGTTAATAATTTAAGTCCTGAATGGTTACGGATGTCTGGAAGGAGAGGAGGGAATGCATTTAGACAATGATCGTTAATAGGTTGTTTAATCACCAGCGGCTTCTGTGTCAGCCGCTAGGACATTATTAACCATCTGCCCTGAAGTCTGAAGCTTGATAAATTGCTGCTTTTCCTGTTTTCACCTTCCTTCTCTGTTCTTCATGTGCTTTATAACGATGTGCCAGTTGACTGAGGCTGTGTGCATTTGTTTAGAAACACTCTCCCAGAACAGCAAAATCAGGGGCAAAATCAGGCTTTCTGGTACCAACCGTTTGGCCTTTCTTTCTCTTCCAGGGCAAGTGTACAAGCAAAGCCATCTATAACATTACCCTGGACCGTGTCGAAGACATGTGTGCCTGCTGCTCAGCCACAGCAACCGAACCCCTGGGTGTCCCCTTGCGCTGTGCCAATGGCTCCATCGTTCATCACCAAGTGTTCAGTGCCAGAGAGTGTGAATGTCTCTCTCGGAAATGCCAGCCGTAATCACCTAACGGGGAGCTCATGTGCGTCAGTCTTTTTATCCAGATGCCAGCAAATGTACAATCTGATTGTAATTTTCTTTGGGTATTGGGAGGATTTTGATATTGATCTAATCAAAGGGATGTAGCCAGCCAAGCAATAAACTGCATAGTTTGGATGTTTTACTTTTGACTGTTTCAGGGTTGCTGTTTTTTGAAAAAGCCTGAAGAATTCAGGTCATTTGGAGCGCTGTTCTGGGTGGGTATTCCATCAAAGGACTTGTAGCCATGTGATGACCTGATACAGTGGTTTCAGCATATAGTTATTCTCATTTCAGTTACTTTTCTGATGAATGACTGACTCTGACTCACATTTCAGATCAGAGTTATTTGGCTTCTGTTACAAGCTTGAATAAAACATTTGACTAAAACATAATTTTTTCAAAAGCTCGTTTTTTCAAAAGGCTTATAATATAAGCCCAGTGAATTTTCCCATCGGAACTCTTCGTATGGATCTGGGAGACAGGGATGAAAAACGGGGTGGTCTTTCAGCAGGAGCCGAGGCAAATGTCTGATTTATTCACCAAACACAAATTTCAGGGCCATCACAAGTGAAACTTCGTTTTTCAAATTTCTTTCATGACTCCCCTGATATGGGGAGCTCAGATCCTGATAGGTTCACAGTATGAGGCCTCTGAAGCCTTTCTGGAGTGGGGAAGAGAGGCTGAACCTTTAATATGCTGCTGGACGCAGCTTCTGTTAGCTGAACTCAGCCTGGCCGATGATCAGAAATGAGGGGAGTCTGCAAGCCCTGGGGTCCCCTTCGCTGTGTCATTCTAGGTCAACCAGCTTCTAACAGCAGGAATTCAACTCACACAGGATTTCTACACTGAAGCAATCATATCTCCAACACCAGCAGTTCAAAGGTCTGGATTGTGCATCATTGTCTTTCCTAGCTAAGTCATCGCTGCCTTTTAAAAATATGTTTATTATACAGTCCACCACTTAGAAAACTGCTCTTCGAGAAGAAAACGTGAAATGGACATTAATTTTAAAAATTAAAAGCACAATTGTGGATCATTGAAATGAAAATAAGGCTACAAAAACAGCATGCCTGCTTTTTTCTTTTGAAAACAAAAATTAATGCAGGGTTACCAGACCTGGGCTGCAAAAATCTAGATGACCAGATTTTTGGCAGGAAAGACATAAAAACTCTTAACTCTTTGCTCCCATCAACAGGTTGACTGGATTTTTTTTCAGCCAGATCTGGTAGGTCTAATTAATGAAGGTACCAGAACAAATAATAATAATAATAATGTACAAATATGTTCTGTTTAGACTGTGAGGCAACTAGGAAGTAAAATGGAATTCTTTATTTACAATAGAACGATTTACAATCAATAATTGTCTTAATTACTAGTTCAATTCAAGCCCAACCGGGCAATGGCGGAAAGCTTGGCAGGACAGTGAAGTCGGTTTCAGCTGGAGAGCAAGGCGATCTGGCTGGGTGGAACTCGACTGGGACCCGTGGCGAGGCTAGGCTGGACTTGAGTGGAGGCTGAGGCAAGGAGGTATGACAGGGCTCAGCAGGAACTGGCGGCAAGGCGACTGAACCAGCCTCGGCTGGAGGACACGGTGAGACTGCAAGGCAAAACTTGGCTATGGATCGCAACGAGGTGACAAGGCTGGGCTCAACTGGACTCTGTGAAGAGATGACAAGACTGGACTTGGCAGGACCTTGTGGCAGGGCAGGAGGACTCAGCTCAACTGGGTTTCATGACAAGGTGGCAGGACTCAACTTGACTGGGCTTCCTGGCTGGAAGGCAAGGCAAGACTCCGCTGAGCTTTGATGCAAGGCAGCAGGGCTCGACTCGACTGGGCTTCTTGGCAGGAAGGCAAGGCACAACTTGACTGAGCTTCGAGGCAAAACGGCAAGGCAAGGCTCAGCTGGATTGTGCAGTGAGTTGGCGAGGCAAGGTTCAGAAGGCTGGGAAGGCTCTGGTTCCCTATCGGCTACAGGGCAGGGCTCCAAGAACGGTTCCAGCTTTTCTTCTCCTGAGGAAGCTGTTAGCTCAGTGGAACGTTTGTCTCCGGCAAACCGGTCCTTGTGCTGACTTCTTTTTATTTTGTTCCCTTCATGCCGTTTCTCCTCTGGAACCAATCAAGCTGCTTTTTGCTTGGCACACTTTTTGGCTTGCCTCTCCCTTGCACTGATTGGCGGCTTTGAATCCAGCTCCTGGTTTTGGCCAATCAGCTGCTCAGGACTTTCCTGCTCTGCTAAATCACTCTGAGTTTTGGTTTCCCCAGTTTGCCTAGCATAGGTTTCAATTTCCCCTTCCTCAGCCTCAGAGTCAGGCTTGACCCTTACAAAATAGGAAGTGGAAAGAGGGCCAAGCCATCTAAAAGCAGAGTTATGGAAGACAACCTGGAGTTGTAGAGATAATGAGCTGCCAGAATGAGCTGAGTTGAGATTAGTGAAGCAATGTAAGGACAAAAAAAGGAGAAAGAACTTTATATATTTCAGAAGAGAGAGAAAGGGAGCAGTGTAAGTTGGGAGGAGGAGGAGGAGGGCTAGAAGATGACAAAGAAAAAGAAGATCCTGCTGTCTTATTTTGGCTTGATCTCTGGAAAGATGACATGTATTCCATGAGGAAACTGAAGAACAGGATTGAGACTGAGTCAAAGTTAGGGTGAGGGAACACTTATTTATTTTGAATGAATTTCCCTCTCCAAAGCAAAGGGCCCGAGACCAGAGAAGGCCAAAGCATGGTCTGGATGTCCTCCATGCTCAAGAAAGTAGCAAAAAGCCCATTACCATGCAAGAGCAGGAAGAAGAGAAGCAAGATTTAAACTGTGGGGCTGTGACAAGGTGAGTGCTTGATTGCTTGATTCTACATAGAAGACCTTCGTTATTATGGGGTTCGTATCTGCAGTAAAAGCAATCTATTTATCCAAGCCTAGTCCTTGATGCTTCTGAGCACTGGTCTGATTTCCTTGAGCTGTGAACTGTGTCCTAAGGTACAGAAGGAACTTGCTGGTGATCTTTATGTTTTACCTTTGAGAAATTCTGAGCACTGGGAAGTTGAAGGGCTGGAAATGTTTGGTCCTGAGGAAAGAAGATGAGGTGGAGGGGATTATGATGGCACTCTTCAAATACTTGAAAGGATGCCACAGAGAAGAAAGCCAAGGCCATTCTTCTGTTCCAAAGTGGAGAACATGGTAATGGATTGAAATTACAGGAAAGAAGATGCCAACTGAATGTCAGAGAAAGAGTCTATAATAGAAATGGCTGCCCAGGAGTGGAGCCAAAGACCCAGTGAAATGGAAAGCTCCTTCCATTGCCTGAGCTCAAGTGGCAACTAGAAACCCTCATGGCTGGCATGTTTTGGTTTGGATTCCTACCCTGAGCAAGGGGCTTACCCTGTTGGCCTCACGCTCCTTCAAGCTGTATAATTCTCTAGAGGTGGTCTGATGTGGCACCCTCCAAAGCAACTGAAGAGCTCCAGCAGCCTTGTGTGGAATGCAGCAGTTCTCCAGCACAAAGTTCTTGGCAAGCTAGACTCAGGTTGCGAATCCGGTAGAGTCAATTAAAGGCACTCTGGGCTGCTCAGGTCCAGGTCAGGGAGAAACTAGAAGCCCCATGCAAAGCCACAGCTACCTATTTCTCCTGCCATCCTGGCCATCCTTGGCCAGCCCTGAGGGATGCTAAGAACTGAAGCTCCAATCCGTGGTCTCCAAGAAGCTTCGAGATTCTTTTGAGGACTGCTCCTGGGTTTTAAAAATACGGACACGGTGCAATCTTAGCTAAACACGTTGGAGATAACGAGCAGAAAAATGTACAAAGAAATTGGTGAACTGCACATTTTCAAAGACTAAGAAGCTTTGGTTTTGAGCTTCCGTCTGAAGCCGACCTGATCTGAAGCCACTTTGAGAAAATCTCTGAATCATGCAGGAAAGTAAGATCAAATAAACTGAATTGGAAGCCTCCAAGCTGATTGAACGAAACCCCCTTTTTTTCTGAATTGGCATAATTTTTGGAACCAACTTGAACTGCTGGTTCAGTTCTGCAGTCTGAGCGGAATCCCTGACTGAGATCAAATGGGAGGTGATCCCCCTGCTCCTACGATTTGATCCGGTTCCTTTCCTATCCGAAACAAATATGCAAACCCTACTTTAAATGCCTCTCTTCCCAGTCACTTTGGATGTCAGAACCATGCCGGGAAGTAACGTCATGCACTGCAAGGCAAGGGGGACCCAGAAGAGGGTGAGAATTACACTCTGGCCCCCCATCTGCCCCTCTGCCCCGCCACTGTGTGCAGTGTTCATTTCTTGGTGCTCTCTGAGCCTGGTGGTTTCCCTACCGATGTGTCATTAGCAAGTAACTTCGTCAGTGCAGCCAGGGTGGGGTTTGCTGTCTGTTCATACATGGTAGCTTCCCCTTCAGTCTTGGTGGGGCAGGGTCTTCCTCTTGATGGTTCCTCGATGAGGGCGGTGTTTCTCCCTGATCATTTATCTGGTGCTGTTTTCTACTTATCTGGGTCTTGGCTGCTGAAGGAGATGCGTTCTAGGCTGTTTGCTTCCTTCCTAGGCCTTTGATTGTATCTTTTAAGTGATGTGTAAATGGACTTTATTTCTATGTGTTTATCAATGGCAAATTGGTTCGAATGTCAAGCTTCCAGGAATTCCGTAGCATTTTTGGATTTGGCTAGATCTAAAATGTTAACAGTTTCCCAGTTGAAACTTTGGTTGAATCTGTCCATGTGCTGCAAAATAAAGGGGTTTTCACTGCATCTTCTGACTGCCAGTTGGAGTTTGTGGATGTGGTCTGTCCGTCTCCTACCTCTCTCTCCTACACAGCAGCTGTCACAGTCCTCCTGCTGCATGGCAGACAGTAGATGATGCCTGTTCCTTTCCTTCTTTGGTTACTGGTGTTTTGGTCCACTTAAGATGTTGCGGAGGGATTTTGTTAGTTTGTATGCCACAGTGATGCCAAGTGGTGCTAGTAGTTTGTTGGTTGCTTTAGAGATGTGGTTGACGTATGGGAGCTTTTTCCTTTTCATAAGTTGTAATGGTTGTGTTATGGTGGGTTGTATAGTCTGGCGCTTTTGATGAAGTTGTGTGGGAAGACGTTGTATAGGTGGTCTGTTTCCTCTTTTAGGCATTCTGGGTTCCTGCAGTGTGTTTGTGCTCATCTGAATACTGTAAGTGTTAATACTATAATTCTAGTGATTCTAGTCCTGATTTTAGGAGGGAGAGGAGTATGGATGGACATATTTTAATATATGTGTTGATGAAGGGAGCACAGTGTTCAGATTAGTTTCATTGGCTACTCAAGGTTTGCATGAAACATTAAAGAGGAGCTAAATATTAAAGAGAGCTCATTTGGTTGAAGTTTAAGGTTGATTTCAAATTACCAGGATTATGCACTGCCTGTCTTGCTTAGCCAGTTCGTGTTCTTTGCCACTTACATGTTCTGCCTTCCAAGTTTCAATCCTCCATCCACAGTGACTGTCACCAGAGGAACAGGGAACAGGCATGGTGGCAGCAAAGATGGTTTGCAAGGATAGAAAGGAATGGGGAGGTTTGGTGAACGTGGGTGTAAATTAAATTTAGCTTTACTTCCTTTTCTTTTGCCTTTTCTTTTGCTTTTAATTTTTTGGCTCTTTTCTGCTGTGTTCCACCCAGACCCGTGAATGGGACACAGACAGACAATCCCATACTTTAATCCTGACATGTCCACAAACAAATTAATTCACATGGCTGGAGCAAATGTCCTGAGTAGTGAGTTAATACATTTAGCCCTATCTCCAATATTGATTTCCTTTTCACATTTTGTTCATCCATCTTATAACGATTGAAGATGGGAGCCTTTCCATCTTTCAAAGCCTCATCTCACAATTCACAGAATACTAATGAATGGGGGAAGCAGAATAAATCTGTGGACAAAATTCAGCAGCCTTTTTTCATGCGTACTGTGTTCATATAAGTCATATCGGAACTGGATTATTGTTGAACAGTTGCACCCAACTTTCTGACTGACAGTCCTAGATGCAGCAGAATCCCAGGCCACAGCTCCAAGCCCAAGCTGAAGCAGCTTAACTTCCCTGCAACTTATGAGAGAAATAAGGCTGTGCGTGCATGTGTGTGTGCGCGCACACACACACACACACCTTGTTTCTAGCTTCTGCTTGGGGAAATAAAGGCCTGGAATGCTTGAATTCATTCTGTAAACAAGTATTAAATCATCCCATCATCACTTGTTCATTTTCTTGAGTTCCATGGAAGGCATTCTTTGCCCCAGGAAAACATCAGCTCTTGAGGCTGGCACACAATGTCTACTAATAAATGTTCCACTGGGAAGAAACCATTCTGCCTCTCAGACAGTCCTACTCATGAATAGAGCAGAAGGCTAGCCATTGTTTAAAGGTAAACCTTCAAGTTGAACGCAGCTCCCAGTGACTTCATGACATTGTCTTGGCAACAGAACAATTGTCTTCTGCCTCACCTCCCCAGCATCCAGACCTATCTCACTACTAGGAACAAGTCAAAGGAGACCCAAAAGTCTCAGTTTGGCCATCTCAAGATGCATTTCCCATCACTTCCAAGTTATTGAGGTGGTCTTCAGTCCTCCCTGGCTTGATATTGTAAGGATGGAATACCCAGTCGCAATGGCTAATTGCAGCTGGGTGCTCCAGCCTTACACAGAGCTGAAGGAGGAGACTGACAGAACAAGTGACTGCCTTTGGAGCTGGAGTCATGAGCAGCCATTAACTGTCAGAATGGACAGAACAAGCTGTCGCCACAGAGGAGAGCCATCAAAGAGAAAGAGAGGAAGCGGTGGGGCACAAGCAGAAGGCGGGAGGCTTAAAAGAGAAGGCAGGAGGAAGTAGGCCCCATTTGTGGCTTTAACAGAGTTTGATACCATCCCAATAAAGAACTACGCATATCTCCAGTGGCTTATGCTGTGAGTTGCTGGATTTGGGGCATAAAGATCAAGAACCTCACAGGTATTCTTCAGTCCATATTCTGGATTCCATTCTTCCATACTCCCTTTTCTTCAGAGCAGAACAAGGCAAGGTTGTGATACCTGAGCTGGTCTCCTCCCTGTCAGCACACAAAAACATCTGAAAAAAGATGCAAGAAAGAGTCAGTGTTCCATCCTCAAATGCAAATTTCCATTCTGTTGCCCTTTAGAGCTGATCTTTGACAAGGTAATAAGCAGCAAGTACCCCTTTCACTTGACATTTACCAGGGAGGAAGCCCAACACAGACACTGGGGACTAAGGTGAGGCACCTTCACTAAGAGATAGATTCCCAACCTTATTAATTAAAGCAATCCTTCCAACCTGGCCAGCCTCCATATGTGTGAGCATTTTTTTGTAAAAGCAAATGGTATCCTCGTTGCTTCCCCAGCCAGCACTGATGTGGTGCAGGGGAGATACACGGTATTCCATCCTGCTTCTTCCCAAACTGGGAATGCTGTTTCAGCTCCATTGTTTGGTGGTGGTGTTTTTTTTTAATCCAGGTAGGCCTGTTGTTCTTTTCTCTGACACCAGGCACCCGCCCGGCATCCGAGTCAGCTGTCCTCCGCGTTGTCTTTAGAAGGGGTCTGCACGTGTTCCTTCCAAGTTGTCTTCGCAGAAGAAAGCTGCCAGGGTGACCCGCTTTTCCTAAAGGCCATCTGGCCATTTCCCGCCTTCCGGGCAGCGACTGCTATGACCCGAAAGCCAGACTGCAGCCCTCCCTCTGAAGCTGTCACGAGCCGGCCTTGTCCGCTGATCACATCCTTCTCAAAGCTTTGGCGGAGCAGCTCGAGAGCAGCCCCTGCTGTGTCCATCCGTAGTAACGGCAGGGGGGCCCTCCGGGTTCGGCCCGGCTTCTCCAGGCAGCTCAGGATTCCTGAGGAGGTTATGCAGACAGACAGACAGACAGACAGACAGGCGGTCGCCGCACCGCAACTCACCGGGGACTCATAGAGGCTGTCCTGGCGTAGCAGGGTTTCTGTGTCTGCTGGGACGTAAGGGTCCTCTTGGACTCCGCTGCTGCGCTGCCTGCCTGGAGGGACAGCAGGTTGGGAGAGGAGAGTCTTTGCTCTAAGGCAGCCGTTCCCGTCCCGTCTCCCTGCCTCTCTGTCTCCCTCTCCGCCCCACCGCTGTTGCTTTCCCCTCTTAAACGGGAGTGTGTGTGCACAAACACAAGCTGTTTCTGAGCAGGCTTGCTCACCCAGGGAGGAGGGGAACTGACCCGGGGGCTGAGCGAAAGCTAGCTGCCCCAAGGGCAGCTCGCCTGGGCAAAAGGAGACCCCAGGCAGAGGCCACTGATGGGCAGTGGAGACTGGCTGACCCAGGGTGCAGCAGCCAACTGGCACAGGCTGGCCCTGAGCCCTGGCAGGAACTGGGCAGAAGACACCAAACTGGCCAAGTGAAGCCAAAGGAAAGGGGGAAGGGGGAGAGGAGGTGGCACAAGAGGGTGTCTGGTTGGAATCACGCAGTGGGGTGGGGGGGGGAGTTACTCCACAAAATCAGGAGCCATGAAGCTGGGAGTGGGTGGGTTAAAAGCTGCTTGCCCTCAAAAGCACCTTCTCAAGGACATGCTGTTGGGAAGAAGACCATACCGTTGGGCAGCCTGGCCGGATCAGGCAGCTCTGGCCTGAGTGTTGCCAAGGGAGTCACAAGAAGGAGGAGCATCATACAGACACCGGGCCCAGGACCGCCGCATCACGACCGGAGCCCCTCAGTGCTTCACGTGCTGGTCTCCCTGTCCACGGGCAGGACTGCAGTGGCCTGAGGGAGGCGCTGCTCCTGGAATTGTTCTCGCCTAGGCCTCCTGCTACAGCTCCCCCAGAAATGCTGCCTGCCCCTCTCCCCCCGCTTGCCTTTCCAAGATCCCTGCACCCTCCTCAAGAGAAGATGGTGAGTATCAAGGCCAAATACTGCCCATTAAGTTTAAGGGAAGGGAAGTTGACTGTTCCCCTTGGAAAAGACATGCATGATTTTTCTTTGCACCTAGCGGTCATACAAAATGGTTGTTCAATGGGGTCATGGGGAGGGGAGACAGCGAAACACCTATCCAGACGGCCATTGGGAGATGAAGAATACTGATGTTAACAATGGACAATTTTCCCAGGGTTGAGGGGCCATGGCTCACTCCTCCCCAGCCACAGTCAGAGTGCTAGAAGGGTATGGACATTACAGGAAAGGACGAGGGTAATTTTCACAGCCCTTTTTGAGGTCTGAAGGGTGGCAATGTATGGTGGAGGTTTCAGTGTACCTAATTTGAATATTGTTTTGATGCTTTTCAAGCAAAGCAATTAATTCAGATCATTAGGAATTCAGCTAATGTTTCCTGGGTATAAGTCAAATTAGCACCAGATAGTCATTCTCCTACAGCAATGACCTTATCTACTATCACAAAAGCCACAATGGCTGAACGATCTAGATATTTGGCCATAGTCTTAGTTACTTTAGTAACTGCTCATACATGACTTAATTTATTCCTAATTTTATTCATCATTTGTACTGCATGTTTTTCAAATAATTTATTGTCCCAATTTTATACACTTTTATATATTGTTTTTGTGATTTTTATGCAACAATGCTGCATTCTGCTATGCCATATGAAATAAATAAATAAAATAAAACAAAAGCCACATTTAAAATTTATCTTAGAAATACAGAAAAGTCGTTCACACCCTCTTGTCTCATTTCCTAACCAGCCAAGTTTTAAATGCAGGATAAATATGACCACTGCAAGGCATGGGAAGACAGAGGCCGTCACTGGCAATTGAAGGAAGCCTGTCTTTGTTGGGCATAAGAGTGCAGAAGAACAGGTTACAAATTCCAAGTTATTTCAATAGAGGTAAGAGCAACTGTTTCTTATTAAACTTAAGACATCAAGAACATTAAAGGACATTTGAACAGTGTTTTTTCTCATTAATTAAACTTAAACAGAACTCTGCAGCCTGTCTTGGAAGTCTCCGAGCTAGAAGGGAATTGGGATTGGGATTTGTTCTTGATGATTCAGCTTGGGATGCTTTATGGGATAAAATTCCAGTTCTCATTGGGCGAGGCAAGCATTTACTATAGAAACTATTCACTGACGGCACTATAAGCCATTAGAATTGCATTATATTAATTGATTTTTTTTTCTGGATTGTGCTGGAAGGATGTGATCAAGCGGACAGCTTCCCGGCTCCAAGGGCAATGCCCATTTAGTTTTTGATTATAGTTGGAAGTGTTCGGGCAGTAAGAAATCAAAGCAGAACAAACTTGGGTAACTACAGTGATTCTACTGTGGCCGCTGCAGTCTATTTCTCCAGCACTTACAAAACTTGAGTAGCACAAGCAGTGAATTCAGTTTTGTGACTGAATACCAGATTTCCTGTAACAATATACTGAAAAACAGCAAAAAAGAGTGTTGAAGATCCCTTTCAGACTCTAGTTCTTCAATATCAATAATCTCTGTCTAGAAATGGCGTTTCAGACAGAAGTTCTGAATATCAGGGTTTAAAAGCTTGTACTACTTCGTAACACAACCAGGGTACCTGTTACTCACTGTACAGTTTCTAGTTTTGCACATTTGACTTTTATTATCCTGCGGGTTTTTTTAAAAAAAAAAATCGTTGATCATACTTTAAATAAATATAATTGAAAATATACAGCTTCCAAGCTCCTGTCCATAATCCATTCAGGAATACGTTTAATCACGTTGCTTCAGTTTTCATCACGTTTTGTAATGCTTCTGAGATGGAGGGTGAGGCATCAATCTCTCTTCTGCCAATTTGGGGGCGAGCCGTCTTCTGCCCTCTGCCATTCTTTCAAGCTACCAGACAGGCTCCGTCATTCCCCTCATTGCTCCAACAGCCCTTTTCAGAAATAAATCTGCTTATTGTTAAGTACGAGTTGAACCACTGAGCCACAAGCAATGTTTAAAAAATCTGAGCAAAGTGGGAGCTGTGTCCAAACTCTCTTGGGATTCCCATTTGGCTTCCAACAGGCCTAGTGGGTAGTTGCAGGGCTGCAACATTTGAGAAACTGTGTGTGGTATTGATTTAGTAGGGTATTTATTGCTGGCCCTGCAAGAGTCCCAGGGAAAAGGTCCTGGGCATCTGCAGAGGGGTCAAGGGGAGAACAAGTGAGGTCATGCGTGTCATTTGTGCATTGACTTCTTGATTACAAGTGATGACACTGTGGCTTCCACTAGACACCCAATTTTGTTTTCTTGCACCACTAAGTTTGGGCTATCTAGATTAAAATTTAATTATTACCTTAAAAATGTCTTGCCTGGCACTAACTCCAATGAAATCCTCTGCTTTATTCAGGAGACAAGAGGGCCCAGAAATGCAATTATTTTATGAGATTATAGTACCATGATGTTTGAAACCCCCTGCATTAAGTTGAGTCCCCCATTTTTGTTGTTGTTGTTGTTGTTGTTGTTGTTTAGGGGATTTTTGACATTTTTGATAAAAGCTATTGATGTTAGAAATCTTGCTCTTTCTAATCCATCAGGGAGACTTGACTGTTCCTGTTGCACCAGATATGTTGGTAGGATTTTTCCAAGTTTCATTGTTCCCAGGTTCTTCTCTGGGAAAAGTTCGGTGAACAGTAGTTTGTGTTCCCTGAAAAAATAATCCAGTATCCCATTCACCAGCAATGCATCTTGCTCTGCTTCTTGCCAACAGATAGAAGAATAATTAATAATATCAGCGTCACACATCTGCATTGTCAGCTGCCCTTTGGAGGAAAACAATTCCAGCCTTGAACGTGACAGTTTCCAAAACGCTTTGCTTTCTCCATTACATTCAGTCTAAATTTGGATTAATGACGTATTGGCTTATAGCCCACCCGCCCCCTTAATCACCCAGGTAATTTATAACATGCTAATAATTCCATTTATTCCTCAACACCAACAAACAGTTTGAACACATTTTGCACACTATGTCCAGAACGTGACTGCACGCCCCAAAAAGGCTATTATAGAATTTAGCGCACAAAATAAATCAGCTTTAGTTTGTCCTTTTTGGGTTTTTAACATAACAAACTGTTTCTCAAAACTTCTAGAAGACATATCTTAGTATTTCAAATTGAGATCTGTGACAAGATAATTTTTAGCCATTTCAGGTTTTTTTGCAAGAGAAACTGAAGAGTCTTGTGGCACTTTGTAGACTGCTGCATGGAATTTATTGTGGCGTTAGGCATAGAAGGTTCTCCATTGCAAGGAAACCTGGCATTAGATGGGACTGAGAGAAGAACAAAGCCAGCGTATGAACTGCACAGGGCTGAAGTCAGACATCCATGTGGCCGCACTCCATGGGGCTCACTGCTGAGCTAGGCATGCTTGGCTCAGGTTTCCAGGCCTTCTCTACGTGAGTGTTTGTGGGGAACTGTGTGTACTTGTGTGTGTATGCAACAGAATGGTTGGGTGTGAGGGAATGGCTCCAATATTGCATTCAGATGTGTTGCTCAGAACTAAAGGGGATGCTTTAGTTTGCAAGCTACCTTAATTTATGGTCATTAATTTAATGTTAATTACTTGCTTTTACCCCAACTTTAACTTCTTCTTTTTCTGAGGGGTTCTCTCACCAGTGTGTATGTACCATATGCACATAAAAGTGTTTCACATGACCAACAGCAGCAGAGAATTGTGGAGGAAGTGGATGATCTGGCAGCCTTCCGCTTGGATTTCCAATCTGGAAACACCATTGGTCATCTTTGTAGATTACCTTTGTTGGGACCTGGTTGGAGGGCATCCAGAGACCTTTCCTCTTGGCAGCTTCTGCACTGCTGGTGAGGGTTGAGGAGTTACAACCCATCCACTCCTTCCTGAATGGTCACTTCTAGTTGGTAGCAATTGATGGGCGATGAGTGGTTGAGCCTCTGGCCACTTCTCTGAGCTGCCACAAGACTTGGCTCCTTCCCAAAGTTAGTTCACATCTATATGAAACTGCCGGGAGAGGTTTTCTGCCAGTCTGGGGTGAGGCACCTTCAGTGCACAGCATATCTTGCCACCCCTTGCTGAGCAGAGGCTGTGGCGAATGTTCTCCCTTGGTGTTTGATGGCTGTGAGATATTGGATGGGATGAAAGAAGCTCAAGATGGAGGAGGTTGACTTTGGTTCCTACGAGGGCTCTGGCCGGGATGCCCTCCCTTGAAATAGCCGGCTTGTGATGGGGGTCTCCTGGACCCACAGCTGCTCTTGACTGGCAGGTAGAGACTGTGGCTGTCCTAACAGTCAGGAATCGCGCTGAGACGAAGAATAAGTCTCTAGTGTTTTATTACTGCTACATTAGACAGAAAATTCTAACAAACTGAAGAAACGTGAGAAAACCCATACAGATAAACCCCAAAGTCAAGGCGGGTCTGTTCTGTGTTTCTCTGAATGACTTCTCAACTCCTCACTACTACGCATGCATTTTCCCCCCTGGATAGGGGCCCCCTCCTGCTCGCCCTCCGTGCTCATGACATCGGCTGGGGAGCGGGAATGGGAAGGATCTTTGCCACCATTTGTGGCCCGCTTGGAACAGGAAGCCCTGGTGGCAGGAACGGATGCCCTCATTTTCTCCAGATTGTGCTCTGCCTTGGAGGTTGCTGGGAAAGGCTAATTGCTGCAGAACGAGGAGCCCGCTTCTTGGTAGATGAGGGCTGTTCCAGCAGGGAACCCCCTGTGTTGCCAGCGCTGCATTAGTTGCCCATCTGTCTTCAGTTAACACATTGATTAAATATGTGCTGGTTACGTCCTATGAAGCCCTTTGTGGCTCAAGTCCTGGTTATCTACAGGACAGAATCTGCTTGCCCTGGGCATCCCGGAAACAGATTTTCCTGGCAGCGACACCCCCTGCCATTGATGCTCCCCAAATTGCATGCTCTTCAGTGGGTAGCAAGGGCAGTTCTTTTTCACTGTGTATTTAATGTCTAAAATCTTACTTCATTGGGCTGCTGGCATTTTTTAACTTAATTTAATTGGGTTTTATGACTGTCAATGCTAGTTTAATTTCTAATTATTTTTAGTTGATGCTAGTTGTTTGTTCTAATGGCTTGTTTATGAGTAATGAATTACTATGATTTATTAGGTGCAAGCAGCCTGGAATCTTGGGATGCCTTGGATATTTGGCATCCATTTTTAATAAATAAACAAACACATTTGTTGGTGGAAAAAAGTCTAGGTTTACTCTCAGTGGGAGTTTCAGTCCAAGTGGAAAAGGGGGAAAGCTGGGCTGCAAATGGGATTCATATGTATGAGTGTTTTCTGCCTAAACTTCTGGGCGGTGGTTGTCCACAGCCGTATTGCTGCTAATCCATTTCAGTGACAGTTTTGATCCAGTCTAGTCTGAGTTGATTCCCTCTGATCTAGATTATCCTATGTGGGCTGCAGAACTACCGGCAACCACAAGAAGGCAGCAAAGAAGTCCAGAAACCCTGAATCCTTTGCTGCCATCTAGTGCCTCCTCTTTGCCACTTGCTAAACCGCTAAAAAGAAGTAAATGTCTCTTCATAGATTATTGCTAAAGGAAGAAATCAAACAACACGTTTCCTTTTCCTGAGGGGCAGCTTTCTACTTTTTCATGTTTTAGGAAAGAAAAAGAATCTACAAGGATCTTGCAATACTTATTTAAATATTTATTTATTTACTTCATTAGGGTTAGACACTGCCTGGGTCCAAGGTGACCCTGGGCGGCTCACAATTTAAAACAAACAATATGTAAAATATAATTTATGATAGAAAATATATTAAAACCTCAACATCTGTCCAGACAACACAACCTCAAACAACCCCCCCCCCCATCTGACCAGGGGACCACCTCTACCCTTCCCCAAGACTTGGAAGAACAGCCAGGTTTCAAAGGCCTTCCAGAGCTCCATCAGGGTGGGAGCTGCGTGATTCTTGGGGGGATCTTGTTCCAGAGAGCAGGTGTTGCAACAGAGAAGGCCCACTTCCACAGTCGTGAAAGATGAAATTCTTTGCTCAAAGGGACTGCGAGTGCGCCTGCCCTTCCAGCTCATTTCAGACAGGTAGGAACCATGGGAAATAGGTGGTCGCTCAAATAAGCCGGTTCTCTGCCATGTAGGGTTTTGCAGGTAACAACCAGCATCTCGAATC
Source organism: Candoia aspera (assembly GCF_035149785.1). Taxonomy (NCBI): domain Eukaryota; kingdom Metazoa; phylum Chordata; class Lepidosauria; order Squamata; family Candoiidae; genus Candoia; species Candoia aspera. The sequence continues at coordinate 83,655,981 of NC_086159.1, forward strand.
ACACCCAGAAGCCTCCTGGCAACCAACACAGTACGTGAAGGCATTGCCATCACTGCCTCTGCCACTGCTTTCAGGACCAGCTGAAGCTTCTGAGAGGTCTTCAAGGGCAGCCCCATGTACAGCCCATTGATGGTGAGGAGACTAGGACATGGGTGACTTGTGAACCTCCCAACCTAGGAAAGGAGGCAACAAGCACACCAAACGGAGTGGGGCAAAACCTTCTTGGCCACAGCTGTCACCGGCACTTTGAGCAGGGGTTATGAGTCCAGAAAGACCCCCCAGATTGCACACCACGCTTAAATGGGAAAGCACAGCCCCCTCCCAGACTGAATCCCTGGATCTAGCAGCCCCTGAAATCCACCGCCATGTGGTCTCCGTAGGATTCAGCCAGATTCGGCTTCTCCCCATCCCCAAATACGTGTGTGCTGCCCGGCCCTTCCAGAAACCCAAGTTAAAACATCATGGAAATAAGGTGGCATAATTTTTAAGATACATTAAATGTTTTCTGGATTACTGAAGTGATGCGAAAATGACTGTGGGGTGAAAAGGCACCAGCAGCATTTCTCCCGAGCACCTGTCTCTTGCCGGTCGGTAACTAGTCATGCGGCAGGGTTCAAAGCCAAGTGAGGGCTGGTGGCTGTGCTTTGATTAGACAGTTGATTACAAGATAATCCCGTGAATATTTTATGCTGAAGGGAACGTGCAGGCAGGATGGTAACCCGAGAAAACACAGGTGTTGTCTCACAAGAGCCGTCCCCTTCCCTCCTGCTAACCAGCCGTGTCCAGGCCGTGGGCGAAACGTGGCTGTCGTCGCCCTGATAAGAAGATGGGATTTGCCATCTAATCCTCCCTGGCAGAGGCGGCTGCTCTGCTCGCTTTGTGTCCCGGATTTCTCTCTTTGCCGCCACCTCCTGCAGCAAGTGGCTTCGGGCAGTCTGCGGAGAGGAGCTGCACCTGGCTGGACACGCTTGGGGTCAAAGCAGAGGAGGGTTCTTTTGTTTCTGCACCCGGTGGCCGTTACTAAAACTGGGGAGCCGGCAAAGGAGCTGGGCTTGTAGCTCCCTTCTCCAGGAAGAACCCATGGCACCTGCTGGGGCTGCCCACTCCTGACAAGGGAGCAGAGAACATTCATGTAGGCAGCCCAGCTGGGTCCTCTGGCCTGGGGGCAGGTCGCCGCTCCAGGCCCTTGCTGCACTATGGAAGCCGAAGCCTACGGTAAGATTATCCTCGGCTTTGCTGCTGATGGCTGGTCCATGTGTGTGTGTGTGTGTGTTCAGCTTGTCTGCCTTCCATGCTGGTTTTCACGCTAGACCGCAGCTCTGTGAAATGTCTCCCTGCACCGCTCCTGAAGTTTCTTGTAGGAGAATGTCGACAGGCACCTTAATTGGTTGGGGAAAGCAAGCTAATCCACCCAATTAGATGGCTTAGTGGGGGGTGCTGATTAACCTTTTCCTACATTTGTTGATTCTGGGAACATGTTTACAGGTTGCCCTTCTTGGCAGAGTCACGATGCTAAATGGCATTTTCCCCAGTGGGCGCAGTTATATCTAAAGCTACAGAGCTGGTAGAACAGAACAAAGATGCCGAAACAGCCGAAGTTACAAACCAAACCAAAACAAAAGCACGAGAGAGAGGCCAGTCAAACCTTCCTTTCCTACTTGGTACCATTTTTTAAAAAAGGCCCTGCTGGTCAGTGGGCAGACAGTGCTGAGTAAGGCCTTCAGCGATGAAGACAGTGGGTGGAACCAGTCCCTGGAGGTGGAGATCCTGGAAGCAGTTTCACAATGAAGAAACCTCTTGTTTCCACAGTGCTCGGTCCCCCCCCCCTCTTTTTTCTTTTAACGCTGGTGATGTTAGTTTGGAAAGCAGAGGTGTTGATCTGAGGTGAAAGCATTGGAATCTTTGACCAGCTGGGTATGAAGTTGCTGCAGCTTTGATGATCTAATAGGCCTTTCCAGCCCGGCTTGCAATTAATTTAGATTCCACATTGGTTTAAATTAATTATATACTGAAATTATTATGGAAGCATGTATGACATGGACCATCTTTCCATAGCTCAAAGGGCATTATCTTAATTTTTTTAAAGAAAAAAGGAAATAGAGGAAGCAGACATCTGGAAAAGGAAAGAACCAACAATTAACCTGAACAGCAAATAAAAAGAGACTTAAAATCAAGCCAACAAGAACCGAAAACAGATGGGAAAAATGCACTTGACATGCCTCCCCGACACCCAGAAAAGAGCCCCCCACCTCTCTGTAAGCCCCTAACTATACTGGTTTGGAGTAACTGATGTCCAGGAATCTTTTTGTGGGCCCTGCCTCTGCTCCTATCTCCGACTGTTCACAGGATTTGGGCTTTAAAAATGGAGGATTGGCCTCCAGAGTAGGATGAATACGTATTGCTGGACCAAACGGCAGGAAACCCTTTGCCCAATTTCCAAATAATGTATAGCAATGCCACATTCAGGGGGTCTTCATTTCCCCTCAACCCTCTTCATTTACTTCAAAATGGCGCTGGAATAGTTGCTGAGGTGTGGTTGTGATGTTGCAGGTTGAACTGACCATGCAAGACTGCCATGGTAACACTCCCTGCCATGGAGAGGACATGTGGGGTCAGCTGATCTGGGTCTCAAGACTAGGCTGAATCTGGAGCAGTGTTTCTCCAGGCTGGCTGGGGAATTCTGGGAGTTGAAGCCCACACATCTTAAAGTCGCCAAGGTTGAGAAATGCTGGTCTGGAGGGATCTTTAGTGCAATATTAATCATGAATGTGAAGAGAAATTAAGCAACCGGGTAAGAACAAAACTGATGATTGTACATACTGTAAGTAGAACACATGATCATGTTGTTTCCTATCGAAATTAAACCAATCTGTGGCAACTGCTCACCAACAGTTTCTGTTAGTTATTGTGGCTCCCTGGGAGTTCAGGTAAGATTGTCTCTGAAGGAAGGGTAGAGAATGAACACCCACCTCCATCCTACATTTTACAATTCTTATGTGTTTAAGACAAAAAAAAAAAAAGCTGATCTGAGGTTCCTGGAGTCTTTTTCAAGTTAAAAATAGTGAAATATAAAATATGTCACCTGGGCCTGGTCTTTCCCCATTCCATGGGACTGAAGGAGGGACACGTCACCCCTGCTTGGAAAATGGAGTCTGGCAATTGAAAATAATTGTAGGCAACGAGCTGTGATACCATTAAGTACCATATCTCTTTTTTCACAAGGCTAAAGTTTCCAATTAACCATATGAACCCAGCACAGATCTTCTTTACTCATTAAACAGATGATCTTCTAGGAGAAGGGGGGGCAGTTTGCTCCTGTGTTACAGGGGAGCTCAGATGTGTCATCACTCAGTTTTTGCACAGCTGTTCCATGAACTTTTTCTGCTGCTGTTACCCTGACATCCTGGTTCAAGAATCTACAAAGAGCAGGGGAAGGTGAGGCTGCAGTGACAGCTCAGGAGGAGGATGCTGGATTGTAGGTGGTTCTGAACCTCACATGTTGGAGAGTTCCTCCTTTGGAATATCACAGTGAATGATTCCCTTCCTCCAACTTAATTAAAAGGACTATCACTAACCTGGCCCTTCAGGTCTTCCAATGGTGCAGCCATCACCACTGTAACTGAGTCCATCCCCCTTGCTGGTTGTTTTCTTCTTCTCCTCCCAGCTTTCCCAGCATCAGAGCCTTCTCCAGATAGCTGGGTCATTGCATAATGTGTCCAAAGTAGGACATGTAGGATGTGAGCCTGGTCATTTGTGCCTTGAAGGAAGGCTCTGGGTTGATGTGTTCAATGATCCATGGGTTTGTGTTCTTGGCTGTCCACAGTATTCTCAGGAGTCTTCTCCAATGGCACTAAATGGATTAGAGATACTTTATTATGTAGGAAACTTTGGATTTCTTCTACAAGTCAGGTGACTCATCTTTTGCCTTGCCTCTAGTGGAATGAAAGGTAAAACAATGATAGCCGAACATCTTTTTTTAAAAAAAAAATATTTTATTACAATTGCTTTTTAAAAAGAGTACATAAAAATACCCCAAAACCTCAAAATACAAAAAAGAGAAAAAGCCAACTAATAAGCAATAACAAGCACTAACAAATAAAACAAAACAAAAGAAAGATATACATCTTCCATACTGTCCCTTCCAGACTATGAGGCGGCCAGACGGAATTATTATCAAAACTCTTTATTTAGAACAACTATTTAGAGTAGTAAAGTCCTGGTGAATAAAAGCAAAGCAATTCCAATCAAGACCACCCAGGCAATGAGGGATGAACAGGCAAGGCTGCAGGGTCAGACTGTGGCAGAACAGCAAGGCAGAATCAGCTAACTCTCTGATTGGAGCTGTCAGGCTTGGTGAAGCTGGAGTGCATGGCAAGGCAGAAGCGGGAGGCAAGGCTCTGTGAGCTGGCATGCAGATAGGACCGGACTGACATGTGGAGGCTAGGCAAGGCTGAACTGGAACCTCTGGGCAAGGCTTGGCTCTGGAGGCTAAGCTGGGCTGGACTGGATATCCTAGGCAAGGCTGAGAACTGGAAGCCAGGTTGGACTGGACTGGAGACTCTAGGCAAGGCTGCGGGCTTGAAGCAAGACTGGACTGGACTGGAGATCCTAGGCAAGGCTGAGAGCTGGGAGCAAGGCTGGGTGCAGACCTGGATTGCCTCAAAACGCGGTGATGAGATCTGAAGCTAGGCGTGAGGCTGTGCTCAGCAGGGACAGCAAGAGGAGGATCCACTGGAGCAGCTTGTGCAGAAGGCAATTCTACGGAGGGAGAAGATGCTGGCGCTGGTTCCACTCCGGCTACCGGCAAGGCATCCGACGCAGGTAAGGACTCTTCCGCAGTGGCTGTGAGCCCGAAGGATCGGTTGTCTCCGGCCGCTTGCTCTTCGCGCGTCTGCCTTTTATGCCGATCCTCCCCGCGCCTTTTCTCTCCAGCAGCCAATCGAGCTGCTTTCTGATTTGCACGCTTCTCAGCTCTCCTGTCTCGCGCGCTGATTGGAGAGTTCAACCCCCCCACCGGAGCTTGTCCAATCCACATTTGCAAATTCTCCTGCTCACTTCCTGGTTCAGCTTCTTCAACCCTCTCCTGATCGGTTCCGGTTTCCCCCTCCGACTTGGATAGGTTTCATTTTCGGAGTCAGACGCTGGCTGAAACCTCACACATATATACATGACGTGCTTAGGTAGAGAATGGTAGCTGAATATCTTGGACAAGGTGTCCTCTTAGCCTGTTGATCCAACCCAGCCATGACATGTATTGGCCAGTCCTTGGCACCTCCTGCTTGCCCTCCCAAATCCAATCCTAGTTTTCTGAGGTCTTTGAGATGTTTTGGAACCCAACTTGTGTAATTCTCTGCATTTTGATGCTGGCTGGGCTGATTGGAAGCTAACTTAAAAAAGACACCTGGAGGACACCAGATTCTGTATCCTGTGTATCCTGTGCTGCGCAGAGGAACATACAATAGAGGATATTTTTGGTCTTTTGCTGTGTATGCGTTAGCTAAAAATAAAGCCTGTTAAATTTGGACCTGAATAATTGTTTGAATTAATTTGGGTTTTCCTCATTTTCAAAGCTGTGCAGCTTCTTTTCTGTCTTTTCCTTAATTTTGGTATCTGCCTTGACACACATCTATCTAGTGCAGTGTTCCTCACCCTGGCCACTTTCAGATCTGTGGACTTCAACTCCCAGAATTCCCCAGCCAGCAAGGGTTGCCAAGGTTGAGAAACACCCTTCTAGCGTGTCTGGGAGGCCTCTGCTGCCTCAACGGGATCAGCAGTGGGTAAGTGGGCTGCAGCAGCTCTGATGTGGCTCTGCTTTCCCTCTGACCAGAGAAGCATTCACACAGATTGGCTTGCGTGTTGCCTGGGACCCTTCTGCCTTTTCTCTAGGACCCCCTAAAGTCTCTTCTGCAAATGTATGGTCTTGAAAGATGCCCCTTCCCTCTTTCTAGTGTCTAGTTGTTGTCCTCCTCAGCAATTGGCCACAAAAAGGACCTTGTCAATGCAGCACAACCATCCTTCTGTCACTCACAGGTAGGTCTGACTCCAGTTCTCCTTTCAGATTTTCCTCCCTCCCCCAGAGAGAAAGAGAGAGAGAGAGAGTGTGTCTGGGTGCAGGATGGGAAGGGTAGGTTTCTGCTAGCATCAGAGCATATAAGCCTTGAATGCCAAACTGGGGGGAGTGCCTTGCCTTTTCAGACAAAAATGGTAAAAAGCCCATTGAAGAAAAGGTGAAGTGGGGCCTCCTTGGGTCATTTTTCCTTGGTTGCATCTTTTTTCTCATCTCGGAGTGATAATTAAGTCAATTGCAGGGGAAACGATTTGCTCAGGGCGGTCTCCGTTCACCTCCTTCACTATCCCTCTTCCTGTCCTTGATTGCGAAAGGGCATTGGGTTAATGAGTTCCAGAGTCCTGGGCAGGATCATTTTCTAAGGCAGGCTTAACCTTCTGAGCATTGGCATAGCTGCTCTGAGCCACGGTGGAGTTTTAATGCCCATTTTCAGCCTAGCTCTTTGCACCGTGTCCATAGAGACAGGAGGCCCACGACATCTTCCATGAATAAATGGATTAGGCTTAAGCAAGAGGGAGAAGGAAAGGGAGGAGAAGTTGGAAGAGAAGGAAGGACAGGAAAGGAAAGGAATGGCAGAAAGGAAAAAAAGGGGGTGGAAAGGGTGGTCTCTGACTGGTTTTTCTGCCCTCTGGGAAAAAACAGGATTGTCACCCTCTGCCATCAGAGCCGGACTCCCTCGCAGAGTTGGGGAGGGAGAGGGGAAGAGATTTTTGCCTGAGGGACATGAACTGGAGCCTTCAAACGTGATAGAATATGTCCATGCCCTACCTGTCATCTGCCATTCTCCTCTGCTTCTTCTCATCTCACTGGGGAGTGGGAGGTTGGCTGAGGCTGCCATCTTGGCTTTTTTGACCCCCCCTCTCGCCCCCCGCATTTCACCTCACTTCTCTCTGCCCATCTCCCTCTTTCTCTTTTTGGCAAGCTTCTGTTTCTTGACTCGTTATTAAGCAATTATGTCCCCTGAGATTTACACTGGAGTCAGTAATGCCCAGGTTTGTTTATGGTTCGTTAACTCCAGCACAACTGCCCAGTTGGCCTGGAGTTAATGGACCATAAACAAACCTGGGCAAACTGGCATTTGCCCCCAGGCCATAGCACCTGGCTTTCCTGAAGCTTCTCCGGTGGATATGGGGGAAATTTCTTGTAGAGAAATTTGGGGAAATCTTCTTGTAGCCCAGGATCTATTTCTGTGTACATGAACATTTTCATGCATCTTCTTGTACGGCCAGGAGCCCCTCTACAGCCTTTTTCAGGCAACGAGACATTTTCAAGTAGGGAAGAAAAGTAGTGAAAGACGAAAGCCCCGATTTGGTTTGTGAACTCAGACCAATTTGCTTTGCTTCCCCATTTGGGCACACCAGGGAATTTTCCCACCTCAACGAGGAGCTGCCTGGTTCTTCCCCTTTCTTTTTCCCACCAAAAACTCTGGGTCTGGAACCTGTCCTGGATACAGCAGTCAAGGTGAGACTTATGCTGAAGAGGTTAGTGTCATGGTTCCTGTTCCAATGTTCCTGTGAACATCGTAACCAGTTCCCATGCCATGCTGGTGCTGACAGGTGTTACTGTTCGGGGGGGCGCTGCTCTTGTTCTTTTCTACTGATGTAGAGACTTTGGCTTGATTGATAAGTGGCAAACAGAGGGAGAAAACATAGAGGCAGTGAAAGACTCTGTATTTCTAGGTGCGAAGATTACTGCGGATGCTGACTGCAGTCAGGAAATCAGAAGACGCTTAATCCTTGGGAGAAGAGCAATGACAAATCTCGTTAAAATAGTTAAGAGCAGAGACATCACACTGACAACAAAGGTCCGCATAGTTAAAGCAATGGTGTTCCCCGTAGTAACATATGGCTGCGAGAGCTGGACCATAAGGAAGGCTGAGCGAAGGAAGATACATGCTTTTGAACTGTGGTGTTGGAGGAAAATTGTGAGAGTGCCTTGGACTGCAAGAAGATCAAACCAGTCCATCCTCCAGGAAATAAAGCCAGACTGCTCACTTGAGGGAACGATATTGCGTTCATCACAATTAGCAGTAGGTCCTACTGAACCAGGATCTCTTGGTGCAGATGCAGCCAATCTGTCCCCTCTGAGTGCTGGTCCAACAACCAGGACCTTCTTCCTGACTCCGTATCAGGTCTTTCAAATCATGCACACTACTGTGAATCCAGTGCTGAGTGAACAGGGCATTAATTGATCAAAGTAATATGTTGAGATCCTGACCATTCTTTTCTTCTGTTTCTCAGATATCCCTTTAACTCCCACATCTCCTACTTTCCGTAAAAAAGCCATCAGGACCTCAGTGTCAAAAGACAGCAAAAAATACCTCACTGTCCCTCAAAGCCACCACTTTATGCATGTTGACCAAGTCAATGGAAGATCGGAACCAGCGAGCTACAGGAAAACAGGCAACGCTTCTGTAAGTAAATTGCGGTGACCCCTGAGGTATTTAAGCTTCTCTGAAATCTGTCTAATGCGACAGTTATGAATTAGAGCGTTCCAGTCTTTAAAAAAGCAATTTAAAATACACAGATTCTGTTCTGAATAAGAGATTGCCTAAACAGCTATTACTCAGAGAGGTGCAGAAATCCCATTTTCTTACCTTACTGAAACTCCTCAGAGGTTTCATCTCAGAAAGGAAACAGCAAAATTACCTTGGCTTAATCTTTGTAAAACTCAAAAGCCCACTTAAAGTCATTGACTGAATAAATACTTGCTGCTGCTACTACTACACGCGATAAAGGGTTTTGAATCTTCGAGAAGGTGGTTCACATAGAAATTGTCTGCTATTCCTGGAAATCTATGTATCAGGGCGGAATGCAAGCAGACCTGATATCCCTGTAAAGGTCACAGTGTAATAATACACACGAAATGGTTTCGGTCTCCTTGTCACCACATGGACACGGGCAGCGTGCTCAGTTAATGGGGTTTTGGAGTGTCTACCTTGCAGCGGTGCAAACAGCTGCTTGGCTGGGTCACATCCTAAAGGAATTAGGAATGGTACAGCAAGCTCGTATAATACCAACTTCTGCTCTATGGCCAGTTTCCGAGGAGAAGGGAATCTGTCTATTAAAACTAGACGGGTTAGTCCAACTGGAAGGAACTGGATGTGCAGCCAGTAGTTTGTCCTCCTCCTCAGGCCCTGGCCTGGATTGCAGGCACTCCTGTCTCAAGCCTCAACTGGGATGTTGCTGTTCCATTGGGAGCAGTGAGGACCGAGCTCAAAAATTTTGTTTGCGCTGTTTCCAGTGCACCCTTCTTTGCATACATTCCTAAAAGGATTTGGGCCAGTGGCTTGGCCTCAAAAGGTTTTGATGCCACAGGGATTAATTGCCATCTGCTTGTGTAAAAGAAGCCCTTAAAAGGGCCAGCTGCACTCGGTGATTCTGGTGCGCGTTCCAGGTCCCTTTAGAGTGGAAAACTACCCCAAGGTATTTAAATGCAGCAACCTGCTCTAATTTGTGCTCTTCTACTTTCCCTGATTGTTGGGTTAGCAAAGACCAGAATTTTGGATTTTTCAAAATTAAGAACCAGGTGATTTTGTCTGCAGTGCCAGAATACTGCTGCTAATGCTCTTTTCAGCCCAGGGTTTCTCAGCCAGGGTTCCATGGCCCCCTCGGGTTCCATGAGTGGTCACTAGGGGTTCCCTGGCAGATCACAATTAAAAAAAAAATCAAATTTGGGAAACTTCACATTAAAGAGGTAAACTTCCTTCTTTATTTTTAGTTTACGAACACTGTTAATGCACATAGGCCCACACGTGAAACAAATAGAATAATTTTGTGACTTCTGGACTATATTGGAGCCTGAATGTGCAGGGGGTCCCCTTTTGAGGCCTGAAAAATATGTCAAGGGTTCCTCCAGGGTCAAAAGGTGGAGAAAGGGTGCTACAGGGGTTTGTGGAATTATTTTCAGAGTGTGCTTCTTGGTTAAAACAGTAGTATGGAATTATACGTCATCAGCATAGAAGAGTATATGGATTTTGCACCCTGCTAGTTTAGGTCTGTGGAAGTCTGGATTATGAAGGAGGTCCACCACTGAACTGACATGCAAGCTGAAAAGAGAGTGGCGGGCAAGAATATGTCCCTGTCGCACTCCTTTCTGAACACTTACTGTGCCAGAGAGGGACCCTCACTCTTAAGGTGGTGATAGAGTATAATTTCTGTATCAGAAAAAGGAGGCACTTGCCAAAGAATTAAAATCCTGAGATAAAATGTAACTAAAATATATTTTAATATAAAAATATATATTTGAAAGGTAATACCCTCTTTTTGTAAATAGCAAACCATAACTGCTAGTTTGTACACCAACGTTACTATGGAAGGAAATATCATATCTGCAAGAACCTGCTACACCTTTGGTGGTTTGTACTTCAGATCTGTGCTCTAATGTGATCCTTAATAAGTGAAAAAGAACAGCCTTTGGCTTAAGATGCTTGCTGTCCCCGTTCGGCTTCAGATGCCACAGAAATAACCATTTCAGATAGCCATCTCAAATTCCACACCATGTAATCTATATAGATGTTCAATCTTATGCATTAAACTTGGCCATTTGGGGTCTGTTCACCAACAGTTTTGACTTAATTTCTTAGCTTGACATGAACACTCTTGTCAGGATGCCATCCACCCAGATGCCATCCTGCCAAGCTGTTAGATAGATTCTGTAGTTATTAGACACATGGGGTTTGTAGTAATTAGATGCCTGCCTGCAAAGTAGTAAAAAGTGCTGTAGAGATAGGAGTGGTGTGCAAGACCGTTGGAACACAAGAAGAAGGGGTGAGGGCCAGATAGCAAGGTCAGTCGGCCAGGACATCAAAGGACTGGCAGTTCAGAGCTGTGGAAATGGAACTGAGGTGGGAGGGGCTAATTAGGAGGGAGTGAAACTGGAGTGTTTAAACCAGCAAATATGCGTGCTTTTGCCAATCCGCTCTTCACACAGTGGTTCTGCTCACTTGTATTAATTAAAAAACTTTTCCATATCCTACCATGGTGTATGGCTACAGTTTCTGAGTTAATAAAAAATGGAGTGGATCGTCACAACTCTCCTTTTCTTTTTAATTAAAAGAATTCAGGACTTAAGCTGGGTATCCAAATATTGCTAGATCGTCCAGCATCTTTCATGACTAGCTATTAGGCCAAAAGCCACTGATGTTTCTGGCTCATCAACATCTGGAAGAGGGCAAGTTATTCAATGGCTGGCTTTCCACATCTCGCTACATCTTCAAATGAGTTGTTTAGATTTAACATTTTGCAACCATAAGCACCTTATACTTAAAAACATCAGATAAGTAAGAGCTAAAAGCTCAACTCATTTGTTTTAACTATGTTTTGTGGCACAAGCTGTGATGACCTGGTTCACCCAAAGCACTAGCCATGACTATCCTCAGGAGATTGGTTCCCAGGGCCACCCAGGATTATGCCTCAGAACTTCAACAGCAAACAATTGCTGTCCATTTTGTTAATTTGCAACAGGAGCAGAAAAACCCACATGTGCACCATCACAGCTTGCCTTCTTCAGGAATGTCATTCTATGACTTCCCCACCTTCTCAGTTAACCCCACAGAATAAAAACGAGCATGCAATCCTTTGCCACAAAGAAGATGCCTCCCTGCCAGTCCTCTCTCATTGTGCCAATCTCCACTGTGGGATTTAGCAGACAAGAATTCCATGGAGCCTCTTCCCAATAAGGACCCCAGAGCTACAATCCCACCCTTGCTATCCTGAACCTCTGGGCTGAGGATCCGAGGAGACTGTGCCCTGGACCTTTTCTGCAGGCTCAACGCCAGCATCTCTGCAAACTCTGGAAGTTTCTCGGTAGCTGCACCTGCTTCTTTCTCCCTGGAGTTACTATGGTGACCTCTCCGATGGCAGCTCCTGGAATGAATCCACTGGGAATCCAGAGATCATGAACAGCACAACAGCTCCAGTGACTTCTTTGCAGCCACACAAGTCTTGTTTTGTTCCTTTGGGTTCTCTGTGCAGTTTTCTTGTTTAAGTTTCCACAGACAAAGAACAGCAGCAGGAAAACGGTCTTCTCTAGTCTTGGCCGATGGGTTTCCTAAGGCATCTCCCTGGATCTGCAACGAGGGAAGGGTGACACCCGTGGTTGTGATGTGCTCCATCTCTCCCCACTTGAAAGGGTAGATTGGAAGTTTCAGCCAGGACTTCCCACTCTGGCAGGAATGGAGCCAGAGAATCTGCACGGACTGCCTGTAAGTACGACATCGAAACTGCACCATGGGCACATGTCAAAATACCATAACAGACTTGACTGGTGGAAAATAAAATGTAAAAAATCTGTATGATGTTAGCAGCCACCGTTCTGTAATTAGTAGAATATTAAAATTCAGCAAATCAACTCAAATGTCCTTTGTTTTCCCCAATCGTGAGGAAGGAGAATACAGTTTGGGTGGTTTGAAACCCTCCATTCCTAGCAGACCAAAATTCTGTGAAAGTCACTGCCTTTGGTTCTGGATATTTTCCTTGGTGTGGCTTGCATATTTCTTTGACAGGCATAAGGACTGGAAACTTGTTTTCTTTCTACCATCAGCACCAAATCCTATGATTTTTCTGTAGTTGTGCAATATACACAAACTTGAACTTCTGCAGCTCCCTCACCCTGTAAATTCTTATGTCTAAATGAAGTGTAACAGATGATTAATTGGGCACTCTATATTCAGATCTTGCAAGCAAGTATGACTTTTAAATATCCTGTTTTCTGGGGGAAAAAGGTGTTGGGGGAAGGATGGAAAGCACCATAATGGGATAGTGAAATTCTGTCTGCTGTGAAGATGAAAAATTTAGTAAGAGAAGATAATGTAGGCTAACATTTTGTGCTTTGCACAGCTACATCAAGTTAAAGATTTATAAGCAAACTTTCAGCAAAAGAATGCTATGAAAAGCAGAATAAAACTTTGAAAACCAAACCTGGATTTCTTCCCATGGAGCATCCAGATTTCTATAATGGAAGACCAAAATGAAGAAAGAAGGTTAAAAGCAAGGAAAAACAAATCTAAGCAAATGCAAATGTGTGTGTGTGTGTGTATGTGTGTGTGGCAGGCTGTGTTTTAGTTAGACATGAGACGATTAAGGGAGAGTTTTGAAGGCATTTAAAAGAAGAGAAAGTGGGATCTTGGTATAAGTCTGGTGCATAAGGAGTTGTGTATTTCACAAGACACGTTTGTTATTTTAAAAAATGAAGAAATTACTGAATTACCTTCTTATTTGCATGCTGTTGCTAAGCTGGGCTTTCTAAGGAGGACTTGTTTTCAAATTGATGACTCCCAAGGCAATAACATCCCTATTCCCTTGTTCTTGTCAAGAAGTTCACAGAAGCTGAAGCAAAGGAGCACTGTTGTCTTGGAACTCAGGGAGCAAAACATGCCACAACTTTGCTTCCTCAAGTTAACCACACATGAAACATTTGCCACATTAAGATGGGGAGCAGCTGAAGTGGCTTCTCAGGGTTATCCTCCCCAAAATGTCCTTCCTGGTACTCCTTAGTCAGCTGCAACACTTTGTCCTGTGTTCTCTCGAAAACCACATGGGCGGGCTGCATTCACACAGCCTAGCAATTCTGACCCCTTAAGTGAGCTATGTTTTGGCAGAGTGAACCACGCCAATATGCTCCCCCAATGTATGAATCCATTCAATTGTGGGTTACTTGACATAGATAGGACACGTGTCGGAATGTAGGGAGTCAGTACAAGTTTATTAACTGAGTCTCAGCTGGCTAGCCAACTAGTCAAAGCCAGTCCATAGATATTGTCAGTAGGGGCATTATTTCTTTAAATACCAAATAAGGGGGAACGGTGCTAATCAGCTGAGTAGGAAAGGTGGCCGTCAACTGATGTCCTGGGTTCTACATTTATTGTATGGAAACAATATTTTGCAACTTTTTTTTAAAGGTGCATATTTAGTGGTTTCCAAGACTACCAGAATATTGCGTGTCATTGAGTTTCAGTTGTGTGTATGTTTGGGAAGAAGAGTCAGGTTCAGGCCTTGAATAACTAAGGATGCAGAGGAGATTAAGCGGGGTGGGGAAGTGAGGATGTATTTTATGCTTCCATTTATATTGCTAGGAGAAAAAAAGTCACCTGTGGAGAGGAATGCTCAAAGTATCTCAGCAGAGGACCTGTAACAAGCATTGGCTTCATCCAGCATAGATGTTCTTTTACTCCTATTTTCTTTTTTAGGGAGTGGGACTTGCCTTCTTCGCACACCAGTCTTAGATGGTTTGTATTGATCATCCCAAAGTATGTACTCTGTGAGTGCCTTTCTGCACCAAGCTTGTGAAATCAAAATGTCCCGCGCGGTTTAATCTGATTTCCACCTGCTTCATTCCTCCAAACTCAACAGTTAATGCACATGCCCTGCACATACTACATATGGCGCGTGTGCGCGCACACACACACACACACAGACGTTTTTCAATGGTTTTGCAAGTAGGAAGCCCGTGAGCCCCTCTGCTCGTTTTGCCTTTCAGTAAATTCCTTCCGATTTTCTTCCAGGTGATTAACAACTATCTGGATGGGGCTGAGGTTGGTGTCCTGGAAAGCACTTCACCCGGAGGGATGCATTTCCGAGATAGCAAGAGGAAAGTGGACTACGTCTTAGTCTATCACTATCGGAAGCATTCCTCAGACCCTGGCAGCAATTCTCCAGGCCTCTTACACCGGCCGGCATCATTGGCTATTATTTCTAATGGGGAGACGGGCAAGAACCAGCAGAAACAGCAGGAGGGATCCACTCCAGATGCCCAGGTCATCGATCTGACTCCGCAGGATGTTTTGGAGGGAGCAAAGCAGGAGCAGCGGGAGGAGTTTGAACGCAACCTGATGGAAGCTGGTTTGGAGTTAGAAAAGGATGTGGAGGTAAGAGAAACTCGACAGCGTGGGGTTGGTTGTCCTTTAGTGGACTGGTAATTACAAGGGAGTTTCTTTGCTGCTGTTCACATGTTCATAAGGTCCTGAGCAGCATGATGCTCCTGCTGCAGTCATGTGAGGAATGCCTGACAGATTTGCATCATTTCTCTCTTTTTAAAAGCAAAGAGGGGATCTTTCTCCATGCAACATAACATAGAACAGAGCACTTATCCATGCAGTGGAAGAAAGCAGGACTTGGACGCTTCCATGTTCTGCCCTGGCAATGTAAGAAGAATTGAAGGAAACAACGTAGCTGCCTGCTTAGGTCATGCCATACGGCAGCATTGTGAACCTGCGAAGTGAGATGATTAGATTCCATGTGCAGGATTTATGCATGCATAATTCACACCCTGTGATTTCATTGTTGTTGAGGTGGCTTGAGGGCAGGGGATTGTTTTACTAGCTACTGATGTCTAAACAGTTCTTAATCCTGCCTTGAGAGGGACTTTTCTTCAAACGGGATATGGCATTTTCATCACAGGAGATGCTCCCCTTAGGAAGAATAGCAGAATCCCAAACTTAGTGTCTTCTTGTCTCATCGTGCTGAATTTTCTGTTAGGTGACCTTTGGCAGTGAGTTGACCAACTTGACTCTAAGTTGACAGTAGAGTCATTAAGGATTAAGTTGGAACTCCAAGATTTGAGGTTTGGGCAGACAACATTCGCCTGCAGAAATGTGAAGCATTATTTTAAAAGACATGATGTGAGGTCAAGTGTGTTTCACACAAATAGGATGCTAAACACATAAGTGACAATCCCGTGCACAGGATAAGAAATATTAAGCTCAGATTCAGTCTGTATCCTCAAGGTTTTTAATGGTGGAAACTCCCAATTCAGTGGGAAGTAAATCTGATCCAGGCATTAGTTGAACATATTTGGCTGTTACTTAAAATCTCGGTCTGAGCGAAGTGGGGCATGAGGGTATTGGATCCGTTTCCTTTGCTTATTCTTTGTTTACTGATTCTGCTGAACTGCAGATCTGGACAGGCCTTAATCGGCCTTCCTTTAATCTGCACGGTAGCCAAGAGAATCCTGTTTGTCTCTAAGCTCAGCAAGGCAGCTGGTGCAACAGGGAGGACTGTATTAAACTGGGCTGGGATGCAGCCTCTGAGACACAACCCCAAAGAGCAGGTTGGATGGAGATGTGTTGTGGTTGCCACTGCAGGAGACAGGCCCATTTCTGGCCAGTGGCTCCGTGAACAGCCATCTCAGCTGGTGGCATCATGATCCCTTCACTCAAGGGAAGTAAAAATCTGGGTCAGACATTGCATGAAAACATAATGTGGTTTGTTTCATTTTGGCTCATGGTTTTGAATAAAGGCAGTTTCCTAAAGCAAACTGTGGCTTAGCACAATATGCAGACCAGGTTGTGGCCTACAGACAGACAACAGTTCTTTGCTTTTAAAAAGCCGAGTGTGATAGCTCACACTTGTGCACATTCTGATGTCGTCTTTCAGAGAAGCCCTTCGCAGGACTTCAAGTATGCCAAGGCAGTATGACCGGAGACTCCACTGATAAAAAAGCAAACAAACAACATGTGTGCATACAATGGAAAATGAAATTTGTTATATCATCCTTGGCCTTTGCTAAACCTTTCCAGTCTGGAGACATGCCTGTCCCCTGGGCTTCACTCCGAGACACCTACAGGGACCTGGAGTATCTGAACATTAGGTTTGCGCTCTGAACATTCCCCGTGGACCCAGCCACAAACCCGAGTACGATGTGTGGGTATTACTCTTGAAAAGTCTAACTTGTAACGTAAATGAACAAAACTCTAACATGAATAGGAGAAGAAAGCACACCAGAATGGCCACATACTCCTATTCTGATGCTAAGTCTTAGTATCAGCCCTCGATATACTGGAATCATTAAAATTTTGAAGGAGTTGGGCCTTTCCCTCAACCTATCCCACCCAGCAAGAATATTTCACAGCAAGATAGTTCCTTCCAGCATTACCAAGACACAACAATTTTATTTCATTCTTAGATTCCCAGTGCATTAAAAATTGCACAGATTAGTCTGTTGTTCTAGCAGCCAATCTGGAGTATGGAAGTAACCAAGCCTTGGTTCTCTGAAAGCAGGGCGCTCTTATCCCCTGCCTGAATCGGAAGCGAAGTTCAGGACAGGACATTCCATTCTCCCCTAATCCAATGTGCGGAAAACATGGTCAGCGGAGGCTTTCTTATTTCCCAGCAGAATGGGGTGAACTTTATTGGCAACCAGAAGGCTGGAGCCCTTCAAATTTTATAGAAATCTGTGGGGCTTGTTGACTCTGTAAGGACTTTAAGGGCACAAACAGTGTGGCTTGGAGACAGAGTGGCAGGTTCTGTGCCTCCTGGAAAGCCCGGATGCCCCCTCCCCAGCATCCTGAAACTCACCAAGGATCAGCAGGAAATGGGTCAAATTTCAGTGGTGTAACGGAGAGGGTGATTGTTTTATGTGCAGGAAGTTTTAACTACTAGCTGCGATAATAGTTCCAAAGGCCTTCCGCTCCCACCCTGCATCAGAACAGCCCCCAGAGCAGCATGTTCAGGAGACGAGTGGAAGAGAGGGAAGGACTGGCACAGAAGGAAATGGATCCCGAGAGGGAGGTGTTTGATTTAAAACTGGGAATCAACTGAGGTGTGCAAGGATGGATTAGTGTGATAAAATTTAACCATTATGTAATAACAAGTTAACTTAAATAAATTAAGATATATTCATTCTTCTTAAAAGGCTCTGCTCTCCTTGCAGGGTGACCATTTCACCCTGACATTGTCCCCCTCAGTGTCTGAGGAGTAATCCTCACCTTTCTGGATGCCCAGCATTGCTGTCCCGAGAGGAGCTTAGCTATTGACCCTCTGACTACGTTGAACTGGCTAGTTGATAAATGTCACCATAATCTCTGTAGACGTTAAATAGCTTGTATCCTATCCCCGGAGGACATAGCCATTCTCCTTCTCTCACCAAGAGCAACTGGTTCTTGAAAGTGTTGGACATAAAAACAAAAGGCTGCTTGTGGAAAGAGGACATGCAGCTGGGAGTCTGTTAGTCTAGGAAATGTATAAGCCACCCCAATCTGTTATGAGTCTGGTGTACAAAATGCAGCCATAAAATACTATAAAACACAGAAATAGTCAAACATCCAGAAAAAATGTAGGAGACCAAAGAAGTACCAGGAGATCTAGAGAGTGGGTAGCTGCATCTTTGGGGCGGTGGGGGGGGTTGTTAGACTGGCAGGTGGGGCTCTGTGGTTTTCTGGCTGAGGGTTGTCTGTGTGTTTGCTTACTGAGCACAAGGTCTGAGCACGTAGCCCGGGGTGGGCAGCTTACCCAGTGGGTGAAGTCACAGTCCTTAACTAGCAGCTCAGGTGCAAATAATAGAGAATATATGTAGCTCAGGGTGGAACTGTTGGGTTCTTGAGGTCTGAGCCAGCTGAGAGCTTGTGGCTGAGGGTGCAAGTAGGAGGTGTGCAAGGAAGTTTAAAAGGAGGACAAACAAGCGGATCTCAGAGTCTGCCAACAAGACGAGCATCAAGGGAGAAGGAGCAATGGCTGTTAAGCAGTGGCATTGTCTGCCCTGTGGAGCCATGGAGGGAACGTCCTTTTCAGCGCATCCATACTGTGAGTCAATGATTAATCTTCGTCTTTGGCAAGCGGGCTCTCCTCTTATTAACCGTGGAGATCAAAATACATCAGAGATCTGTCTCAATCCCTCTTCATCCGATGACTGAACTGTACCAGGCCTCTTCACCCAAGTGTTGCCAACAGAATAGCTGTGCAACAATTTCCTCACACCCTCACCTGTTTTCTGCTCACTTACTGCTGATAGGTTCGGTATTCTAAACTGGACCCTTCCCATCTCTTGATGTAGCCTTCTTCAGAAGACAATAGAACAGAACAGAAGGTTAGAACCCTAAGTATCAACTGCTGGGGATCAAGGCTATAGAGCAGTGTTCCTCAACCTTGCAACTTTAAGATGTGTGGACTTCAATTCCCAGAATTCCCCAGCCAGTGCATACTGGCTGGGGAATTCTGGGAGTTGAAGTCCACACATCTTAAAGTTGCAAGGTTGAGAAACACTGCTATAGAGAGAAAAATAGGACTGAAACGCTTGCCATCCTAGTGTTAACAGCATGACCCTCAACCTTTGAGTCTCAGGCCTTTGCCGTATTGTCAGATAGCCACATCAGTGGGTAACCTGAGCATCCCTCTCAGGATGTTCAGAATGCTTCTGTTAATGTGTCTTGCTTGAACCACTGGAAATGCTGCCCCGTTCTCCACTTGTGTGAGCTGAACCACGTGGGGTGAAAGCACACTGTTGCTAATGATGCTTTGGCAGCTGACCAAAAGTGGGGCAGAGTTTGGGGTTAACCGTCTTCCAGGCCCTTCACCTGAAGAACAGCAAAATGTCTTAATATCTGACCGTCACAGCTGTAGCGTATCTATTCCCCAGACACTCCTCTAAACTTAATCTACATATGAAGGAATCTTTTAATGCGGTCAGTAAAATAACTTCATAGAGTTATCCTACCCTTCATGCACAAGTATCTCAAAAAAAGGTGTCTGCTCATTTAACACATCTATGCACAGATCAGAATGTTCACATTATTTTAATGGGAACTAGCTGAAAAAAAATGAAGAATAGAATTAACTCAAATATTAGAAATGAATGCAGGCAGTGCAGACCCATAAAAATGAAAGCTGGTTGGCCAGCATCAACACTCAGACCAAGTGTGTTAGAAAAATCAGAAGATGATTGATTGATTGATTGACTGACTGATGTTTGACTGAAAGCCATGGTAGTGGTGGAGTTACACAGATGAAGGTGCTAAGATTCTCTGCTGGGTAGAGGAAAAGGAAGGAGATAAATACACCTGTATATGGTGTAATAAGCCAGGATCGTCCCACAGTAGTTTATCCTGTGTTATGTGGTGGTGGTCCAGATATGGAGCCTCGACACAGGCAGCACCTAGCAGGGCCAGCTTTGTCACCAGATTCTTAGCATTTACAGTGTTTCTTTTCCCTTTGTTTTATATTTCAACTTCTAACTATTTATAATCTTTAAAACAGTAATTCTCAAACTGTGGTTTCTCACAGATTTCCCCAGTTCATGGTTAGTCAGATGGCCAAAGTCTGTCTGGTGCCTCAGCCCCTCTATCCCCAGGTGCAGGAAGATGGGTTATGGACTGAAATGGTTTGACGGAAGTGCATGGTGTGTAGTACAGATACAATGATTCTGAAAACGGACCACAGCAAAGATGCCTCAAGTGCAATTCCTGGCCAAGAGCTGACAGGGGTTGTGCTAAATGGAGCAGTGAACTTGCACAGGCACCTCAAAAAGAAAAGTTACTTCTTATGTGCCATCAGATCACTATTGATTCTTAGCAACCACAGATAGATTTTCTCCAGGAGGATCCATCTCTAACCTAATCCTTCAGGTCTCCCAGCGGTGCCCCCATCGCCACTGTAACTGAGTCCCTCCACTTTTCTGCTGGTTGTCCTCTCCCTCTCTTTCCTTCTACTTTCCCCACCAGTACAGACTTTTCCAGAGGTCTGTCCCTATAATGTGTCTAAAGTATGATCGGCCATTTCTGCCTCAGGTAAGAACGCTGGGTTGATTTGTCTGATGATCCATTTTTTTTTCTTTTGCTTTCTTGACTGTCCATAGTATTCTCAGGAGCCTTCTCCAACACCGAAGTTCAAAAGCCTTTTCTTTCCTGCATCTTCAAAGACCAACTTGCACTTGCACTGAGTGTCACTTGCTTGCATCATCCGCAGTCCTAATCTTTGTCGGTACAGATGCACCACAACGCCCGAATATCTTTTCTGCGGCCTTCATGGCTGCTCTGCCATGTGCTGGTCTGCTGCATATTTCTTGATTGTTCCTTTACTTTTGGCAATCGATCCTAAAAGGCAGAAATTATCCACCTCTTAAGATACCTCCATTGTCAGTTCTAAGGCTGGTTGCTGTGCCTGTTGTCAATAATTTGATCTTTATGTTTAATTGTGGTCCCATTTTTTCCCTGTGCTCTTTGAGTTTCATTAGCAGAGCTTCCAGATCACTTGCATGTTCACCTCTCAGAGTTGTGGTATTGGCATAGCACCGTTTATTGATGTTTCTTCCTTCAGTTCTAAAACCACCCTCATCTTCTTCCAATTCAACCTTCCTCAATATACATTTGGCATAGATAAAGGGAGGAGATACAGCCTTGTCTCCCTCCTCTGCCAACCTGGAGCCGACCCCTTAGCTCTGAGAAAAACCTGCTGAAGAGCCTGCTTGGCCAGCATGTTTGTGCTCAGACTGGGTGTTTGGGATACCAATACCAGTAACGTCTATTCGGTCAATGAGCAATGCTATGGAAAGGGGCGCATAAAATAATCTGGGCGGTTGAGGAAGAGTTAATTTTCTTATTAAAGTTTTTGATAGCAAATTTCATTTGAGGAAGTGTTTAAAGTGGATGAGAAGGCACACGAGAGATGCAATTATAATCATGTTCTTATCCGCCAAAATGCTCTTTCACCTTCTTAGAGATGAAAATTGTAGGGCGGGGGAGTTCATTTAATTGGGTGGTCTCTGCATCTGACCCTACTGGCTTTTCGTAAGGCCTTAAAGGCCAGGCTTCGTCAGCGGGCTTGGGGGTCTGGTTCTGTGGTAGATCCTGTGCAGAGGTTGGGTTGGATGTTGTGGATTGTTTTTATGTCTCAGCTGCCAATTATGTTGTATGTTTTTATATGTTTTTATATGCCTTTTATATGGTATTCCTTTGTTTTTGTTTTTTAAATGTTGTAAGCCCCCCAGTCATATATGTGAGATGGGTGGCTACATACATTGAAGTAATAAACAAATCATGAATGTTACAAACATTTACGAAGTGGCCCACGATTGCAGAAAATCTGAGAAACGCTGGTCTAGAGGATGTCAGCAAGGTGGAGTTCCAGGCCAGGACGAGAAATGCAGAAACCAAATTCCGGTCTGGCTGCCGTCCGTCCCAGTGTAGGAGATCAGAAAAGGCTTCCCCTACATTAGCTGATAAACTGATCAAACTGCATACAGAAATTAAATCCAGAAAACAATAAAGAAATTATTCCCTTCTTCCCAGAAGAGTAAAACTGCGTTTGCTCTCCATTCTCTTGTTTTCGGCCCATTTTTCTAAATTACTAAGATAATTTGTTGCCGACTTCTGATGTCTTGTATCATCTCTAAGTTTGAGAAGCATTCCCTCCGCCTCTTCCTCTAAGTTTTTAATCAAAATGTTGGTGAATACAGGACTCAGAACTGGCCTAGTCAGCACTCCACTCAATGCCTCCTCCAGTTGCATGCGAAGTTCTTGAGGACGTCTGTCCCAAGAGAGGTGTTGGGTGACTCTGTCTCTACCTGTTAGCATTTTGCCATCTTGCTGAGAAGCTGGTGTCACATGAGCTGGAAGGAATCTTATAGACTGTGTTGTGTTGTGTTGTGTTGTGTTGTGATTTATGCTATGTCACAATAAACGTCAGCTTGCTTCAGTGCAAGAATCAGCTAAATTGTCAAGTAAACAGTGGAACCCTCAACTTTCTCAGGGGGCAGCTTGGTGGTCCCTAAGAAAATCAAGCACCTTACTGTTTTCTTTCTACTATTTTCTTTCAGTACCTGAAATTATTGAGGAAGAACAATAACCCTCCACTTTTCTTTAAAAAAAAATCAGCCATGTACATAAAGATCAACCTTCTGCCTTATAGCTCACTTCAGTACAGTGTGAAATATATACCAAGCTTGTGCAGGATCTTGCAGAAGCGAAGTTTCTTCATTTATTTATTTTGTCATACCTATATGGATTCATGGCAGTATACTGCAAAAGAAGCAAAATGATTATGACCAAAAAAGAGAGTCATGCAGAAATAATAACACTTAAAAGAGTCAAAACCTTTCAGAAACTATTGCAGCTGGTAATAATAGGGATCCCAATGATGCCTATTAAATAAAAGCTCTTCTGAAAACTTCAGTTTTTAAGGCTACAGGTAGTCCTCACTTAACGACCACTCACCAGGGACCAGAATTTCAGTTGCTAAGTGAGGCACTCATTAAGTGAATCTGACCTGATTTTACGTCCTTTTTGTGGTGGTGGTTAAGCAACTCACCATGGGCATTAAGCGAACCACATGGTCATTAAGTGAATCACACAATTACCAATTGATTTTGCTTGCCAGAAGCTGGCCAGGAATGTCGAAAATGGTGATCACATGACCACGGAATGTTGCAATGGTCATAAATGCGAACCAGTTGCTGAGTGAATACAAGAGCCATGCCGGCACTGAGGTCAGAGAGGATTAGTTTCAACCCCAAGAAGTCCCAGAGTTTTGCTTCCTTCTTTTAAACATCATTGCACCCTCTTAGTCGGTTCTGCCATGCACAGATTAACAAAATCCACTCTCTCCTCCTGCTCCCAGCAGAGAGAAGAGATCCTAGCATGGTCTTGCAAAAATGGGGTCTCTCGCTTTTGTCTTTTCATTTCATTCCATGGGCACAAGGGGGTTGAACAGAGAAAGAAAGAATGCAAGCAGCTCTCCAAAATTCTTTCTGCTACCACAGGCTTTATTTTTCTTTTTACATTTTCTTTTCAAATTGTTGAAAAGGGGTCAGGAAATGATTGTCTTTGCAGTGCGATCAAAAATGCAGGAACAGATTTGGGCTGCAAAACTCTGTGCACCCCATCGATGGCAGGAAAGAGAAACCTCTAACTGCTTGCTGCCCTCTAGTGGCTTACCAGAATAACTGAATAAGTGTCTACCTTGGGGCAGCCACAGATTACTCATGCAATCTGAATGCAGGCAGCTGGAACAGGGCAATACTTAAGAAAGAGGTGCTCATAAGGAGCATGGGCAGACAATGGTTGGGACTGTGAAACTCCCTGGGTGGTTTCCCTGGTCGGCATTTTCCCAGTCCAGGTTGCTCCTTGTCCAGTACAGATTTTTTTTATCCAGAGCCATAGCAGACCCCAAAAGGACCAATGAATGTGGGAGGGCAGAGATAGTGACAGGAAACCTTACTTTGGCTTCCCTAGTGTGAGCATAGACACTGTCCCCTTCAGATACCCTCTTCTCTGGTTCCCAGGATGGACAATGGATTTTCCATCTCAACATCTGCAGAGGGTCTGAGCGAATCCTCCGTAGGTGCCACCAACTTCAGTCCATGGTCTGTAGATCAGTAGTATTATGTGTCCCTCTTGGCTGCTGTTTTGTCAGAAGGTTGGCTGGTATAGCAAAAATCAGGTTTTGTCAGAAGGTTGGGTTTATGGATTTCATTAAAGCTCCCCCCACATTTCCCATGTAATTCAAGCATTTGAGGAATCAAACTCAGTTTGTGGGTTGATGTTGCGGGGGAAGAGGACTATACTGCAAAAAAATACTTTCATTTTTAAAAGAATCATAAAGCAGCCTCTCCTTTTGTATTTCACGCCTTGTCCTTATTCTTCCAGCAGCAGTTTTACCCCCAGAACTGCATCTTTACTATAGTGATGCTCTTACAGGAACAATCATGGCACAAACAGTAACTTGTAATAAACAGTTTTGTTGTGCAAAGGCTGCACCGGAAAATATTCAGGGAGATGTAGCATGGAATGGTTCAACTCTATAAACAGAAATTGAAATCCACTCCTCTCTCTCTTCCATTCCTCCAGACTTTTCCACTGAAACAGTTTTTTAAAAACTGTCTCAAAAATGTGATGATTGGCATTTTTTTCGTTGAGCCTATTACTGATGCTGCTCCCATCCCCTTTCTCTTATTCTCATCCACTGCTTTCTCTGCTCTCTGCTGCTTACCTTGCTAAACTGGTAATTTAAGCTGGAAGTTGTGCAGAGCTTAGGTCTGAATTTTAAAAGCTTATTTTAAAAAACTCTCATATAGTTCTGGCAAAGCCTGTCCACTGATGGTTCTGAGTCAACACAGACGGTGCCGTAATTAAAATATTCCTCTCCCTTTCCTTCTAAAAGACAGCTTCTGACCTTTTCTCAGGTTCTTTGTGTCTATAGAGTACAGGGGGCACAATACGGCGCCTGCAGGCACCATCATTCCTGCAACGCGATGTTTCTAGCAAGCTAAAGGGGATTCCTACATGCAACCGTGCACGCAATCTGCCTTCTTCCAATTGCAAACAAAAGGAAAGTACGGAGGAACCTCAAGAGTGTGGGATACAGTGAATGCCATCCCTTCCTAATGGATGCAGAAAAGTAAACAGACTGCAACTAGGTGTAGATATTTGGGGTTGTTTTTTTTTAGAAATATCCTATGACAGTTCATGCTCTCACTTTTTAAAACAAATACCTAAAATTCAGTTTAAATACATTACAGGTAGTCCTCGACTTACAACCATTAGTTTAGCGACCATTCGAAGTTATGACAGTGCTGGAAAAAGTGACTTATGACTGGTCCTCGTGCTTACAACCATTACAGCGTCCCCCTGGTCACACAATCAAAATTCAGGCGCTTGGCAACCAGCATGTATGTATGATGGTTGCAGCGTTCCAAGGTCACGCGATTGCCATTTGCAAACTTCCCAGCTGGCTTCCAACAAGCAAAGTCAATGGGAAAGCCAGATTCGCTTAACAACCGTGGTGATTCTCTTAACGGCCATGGCAAAAAAGGTTGTAAAATCAGGCATGGCTCACTTAATGAGTGCCTCACTTAGCAACAAAAGTTCTGGTCCCAATTGTGGTCATAAGTCGAGGACTATCTGTATATCAATTCCCTGGTTTTAGCGTAAAATTAAAAGGCATTTAAAATCGGTCCAATAACTTCACTTTCCCCCTTAATCTCTTGTAAAACATCTATAATCACATAGATCCATAAAAGAGATAGACCTGCTCTTGGATCAACCTCGCTTCTTTTCCACCACAGCCCACCCACCCAAATTCTTTACATGGAGATGGGGTAGGATGCAGGTATGGCTGACCCAGGGGCCTGGGCGGATGAGGCTGGGCCTTGGATTCCCTTTGGGGCCATGGGGCCCCAAACCTCCCACTGCCAAGCTGGTCTGATATAGGGAGCTGGAGGGCTTACCACACCCCGTGGTATTCTTGGAGAGCCTTGAAGGGGAGACAGTGGCCATGTACATCAGACTACCAAAGTCAAGAAGAGCCACTTTCATTGGACGATGGTCTCTGGATCACTCCCTGCTAAATGCTGGATCTGTTTCTTACAGCAGGGAGCATGGTCAGCATTCACATCTGTCTCCAACTGTTCAGAGAAGGGCAGGGCAAACTTTGAAATGATGAAGGGCTTTGTCTGTTTAAGGAGAAGCCGGTCTAGGTGAAAGCTACTTTCCATTTTTATTTTCCTATCTTACTCTAATGCAGTGTTTCTTAACCTTGGGCTTTAAGCGTATGGGCTTCAACTCCCAGAATTCCCCAGCCAGCCATGCTGGCTGGGGAATTCTGGGAATTGAAGTCCATATAGCTTAAAGTTGCCAAGGTTGAGAAACACTGCTCTAATGCATTGTGACCCGATCCAATTTAGTTATATGTGCAGCAGTGTTTCTTTTCAGCCAGGGTAGATGACCAGGGCTCTTGCACTCTCAGAGAAAGGGGGAAACCCTTTCTCTATCCATTTTCTGTGCCTTCATCACATTCTCCTCTCTCATCTTTTCCAAATCATCCTTTTTAATCCTAACCTTTATTCAAGAATAGTTTTACATCATTTGGGTCCCCATCTTCTACGTCTTTTTGCATCTCCAGTTGCATTTTTGAGATGCTGCACACCATCGGTGGTAGCTGGGCAAGTAGAAGCGAAAGGTTTCTGTAGGCACAACTAATTACAGCTAGACTTGTAAGATCGCTGAACTGATGCTAAGGGCATCTTCAGCAGGGTGTTAGAAGTTTTAGCCTCTGTATTCAATGAAGAATGCTCTTTGACCTCGGTTCGGGAAAGTTGTGCACTGCTGCTTCATCCTCTGCCAGGGAGTACACTTGGGGCCTTGGCATTCCACCAAGGATGGAACATGGCCCAGGCCCCTCATCTTGAAACATGCCACATCCTGTCTTTGTCAGTAGAATGGCCTCCACTAAAGCTGCCTCACTTCCAAACAGAAAAAGCTTCTGTGTTAGGATAAAAGGTGGCCTTCACCTTCTCCAGGCCTTCAAAAGATGCCCAGAGCTTTGCCACCTCGCAGGGTGCACAGAGACAGTTGGTTTAGCCTTCCTCCCGTTCACTGTCCGCGTTTTAGTGGGCAGCCCTGACCAGCCCCTGAGTCTCCCTTTGTCTTTCCCTCTTCAGAAAAGCCTTGATCAACTCGTTACCACATCTGGTCCCCAGACACACCGCTAAACTTAGCCCACATTCGGATGCACTCAGGGCTCCTGTGACACTGGCAAGATTTCATAACTCTCACTTGGAACAGTTTCTTCGTTTAAGGATTAAGTTTACTGCCTACTCACAGACATCAAAGCACACAAGGAACTAAGTATTCAAGTGGTGGTGGTTGTGGTGGGAAAAAACAGCTGCATACCAATAAACACATACCGAACAAAAGTATTAAATAAGCTACTAAATTTCTTTAGGGGTATTAGGCTTCTTCATTGGAGGGAGGAATAGACCTCTTTCAACAGAAATATTTGCTTGGCCTGAGAGAAAGGAAGGAATGTTCAGGTACAGGAAGAAGAACATTTCCCCCCAAAGCCCCCGCCTGGGCGATGCAAATCACACCCACCTGCTGG
The DNA here is from genome assembly GCF_035149785.1 of Candoia aspera. Lineage (NCBI taxonomy): Eukaryota > Metazoa > Chordata > Lepidosauria > Squamata > Candoiidae > Candoia > Candoia aspera. The sequence goes on from NC_086159.1 coordinate 83,683,632, forward strand.
TGGAAAGCTAGCTCTGCGGAGGAAGGCAGGGGCCGCTCCACATGCCTGGGGATGATTGAAATATGTGCTTCATTGATTATAGAGACCTTCAGCTGTCTGAACGATGTCAATCTGTGGAATATCCTTAAGGAAATGGGAAACCCAGAACGTTCCTTGTTCTCATGCAAAATGTATGCATAGTATAGGAGATCACAGTCTGGATGGAACATGACAAAACAAACTTGCTACAATTTGGTAAAGAAGTGAGACCAGGGTATATCCCTCCCCTTATTTATTCAACTGTATGCTGGATGTATATTGAGGGAAGCTGGATTCAAAGAAGATGAGTGTGGTTTTAATAATGGAGGAAAAAACCAATGTGCTGATTCCCTAATCTGACAAGTAAAAATGCAAGTGATCTGGAAGTTCTACTATAACCTTGATTGGTTGGTTGATTGACTATGTGCCATCAAGTTGGTGTCAACTCTTAGTGACCATGTAGATAGACTTTCTCCATGACAATCTGTGCCTAACCTGTTCTTTCAAGCCTCCTAATGGTGCACTCATCGCCATTGTAACTGAGTCCACCCGCCTTGCTCTGGTTGTCCTCTTCTTCTCTTTCCTTCTACCTTTCCAGCATCAGAGCCTTCTCTGGAGAGTTAGGTCTTTGCATAATGTGTCCAAAATACGATAATTTGAGCCAGGTCAATTGTGCCTTGAGTGAGAACTCTGGATTGGTTTATTCTAGTTTCTGTTTGTTTTCTTGGCTGTCCATGATATTCTCAGGAGTCTTCTCCAACACCAAAGTTCAAAAGTGTTGATACTCTTTCTGACTTGCTTCTTCGAAGTCCAACTTTCAGTTCCACAGAGTATCGTAGGGAATACTGTATCTGCACAGTTCTGATCTTTGTAGGTAGAGACACATCATGGCATTTGAATGTCTTCTCCAAGGCCTTCATGGCTGCTTTACCAAGTACGTGTCTGCAGCGTATTTCCTGGCTGCTGGTTCCTCTACTGTTGATGTGATCCCAAAAGGCGGAAGCTTTCCCCCACTTCAGTATCTTCATTGCCAGTCCTAAGGCTGGTAGTTCTACCTGTTGTCATTAGTTTGGTGGATAACCATAAGGAGGAAGGAGAACAGGTGCGTCCCACTGGCTGGTTTCTTCCCATGTAAATGGCAGCTTCAGAGAAGGGACTCTGGGGATTTTGGTACAAAATGGTCTTTTGTACCTCCTTGAAGTCTCTCTGTGTTCTTCTAGAGTAAAACCTGTGTAGAGGTTGATGTATTCCTTAGTAGTGGAAGAGCATTTGGCTCCTCTTCTCAGAGTTAAAGGGAATAAGACCGAACCCTAATTATTAGAGCGGGCATAGGGGAAGTGCGGGAGGCAAGTCGGGCAACATTTCTGATTGTGAAATCAGATCATTTCTTATGCTCATTTTTAATGTTCGGTTTATCATGAAGTACATAAACCATTTATTTATTTATTTATTTGTCAAATTTACATAGCCACCCACCTCACAAACAAGTGACTCTGGGCGGCGTAGAAGAAGGCCGTACATTTCACACATTATTTCAACAGGATGTGTGTTCAGTTTCATTGGAGGGGGAACTAAGCTTGCAAGAGTGTGATTTCTCCAAGTTAATCACTCTGGATGAATGGAAGTTGAGCACAGGATGGATCTGCAAGGTGTTAAACCTGGGACGCGGCGGCTGAAATGTGCCTTTTAATTTCCTGAATCCTGCCCCAAAAATGTTTTTCAGGGTTTGGGGAGGCGGCATCGGTGGTATTCTTTTTCATTGTATAGTGACCAAGGCTTGTGGTGGGGTTTCTCTCTCTCTCTCAGCTGGATATGGAAAATGCTCTATTTCCCCCAAAGCTTTAAGTGACAGGCAGGAAGCCTGGACTCCAGGTTGTAAATTTCTTTCCTCTCAGTGTTTTCTCTGGCAAATACTTTTTACTCACCTCTTAACTAAGCTTCCTAACTTGCTCTGTTACAACACTCAGTTAAATGACAGGGCTGGATCCAGATAAAGATCTCCATCTGAGGTAGGTAGAGGCAATTATAGGCCCTTTGATTATCAGGTTTTAAAGAGTTTCTCCTTGAAAATCTTGGCCTTGATTGAACCAGAGCATCCTGGAAAAGGCCATCTATTCCATCATTTTGAATCTGGTCCCTGAAGCACTTAAAGCGATTTCTACATACCTCTGAGAAGCATAGGGCATTTTATGTACAGCTTTCTTATTTGATAGCTTTCAGTAAAATATGTATGTTTTTAATTTTTTAGAATAAGAGTCAAGGATTAAGTTTTGTCCGAATACATGCCCCGTGGAATGTACTGAGCCGAGAAGCAGAGATTCTGAAAATCAAAATGCCCACTAAAAGAGTAAGTACAATTCAATTCTGTTTTTAGCACTGCTGAATGTTGGAAAAAGAGGGCAACGGCAGGCATGTCTGCAGGGTATGGCCACAAAAGTCAAGTTGGCCATCACGGCGCGATCAAAACTCCACTCACACATAAAAAACAGGTGGAGCTTTGATCACACCTTTGTGGCTACCATTGACTGTTTTGACTATGCCCTGCAGACACCCTCGGGCAATGGAAAGAAAAGGCGCGTCATCTAACCGCACTTTCAGAGGAAAATAGTTGGGAAGATGTTTTGGGTAGATTCCAACCACTTTCCTTTGCGTTCCTCTAAGTTGTGCTTTAACTGTTTTTACTCTCAAGCCATTCCAGTTTTATTAGGAAATTCATTTGAGGCACATTTTAATGCCTTGGATATGTAGATCGATCTATCTATCTATCTACCTATCTACCTACCTATCTAATTTTATTTTTATCCTGCCTTTATTATTTTTATAAATAACTCAAGGCAGGGAACATACCAAATATTCCTTCCTCCTCCTGTTTTCCCCACAACAACAACCCTGTGAGGTGGGTTGGGCTGAGAGAGAGCGACTGGCCCACTGTCACCCAGCTGGCTTTCGTCCCTAAGGCAGGACTAGAATTCACTGTCTCCTGGTTTCTAGCCCGGTGCCTTGACCACTGGACCAAACTAGTGTGGCCCGCAGCTCATTTCCATCTGACTGTAGTTCTGGCATGAAAACACCTTGTTCGCATCAGGAGGGCAGAGGAGCTGTTTCACTCACTCCTGCCACACTTTTAAGCTGAATGGGATCGGCCAGTTCTGCAAAGTGGTAGAAGTAAATTGGGAGAGTGAGATTTGAAGTCTAGCCTGGCCATTTAAGGCTAAACCCAACCAAGGGGAGCTAAAGCATAATGACTAAAAGTATATTTTACCGAGTTAGGCTGGAATGCTAGTTGGTGTTTTAATTTCATTTCGTGTGCAAAAGGGAGATTTGGCTTGTGTGTATGTGGGATTGATTGTCTTGAGAAACTGGCCAAGACTAGACTGCAGTCAGTCAAGCAGACTCTTTAGCTGATGGAAACGTCTCTGGCTGATGTCCCTTCTAGGCTGTTCAGAGTCTGGTACTCCAGTTTGGAGAACTGCAGGGGTTTTGACTTCCCCTCCAGCTTAGCAAAATGTCCATAGGAGACCCTCCTCCATATTCCCCAGCCTTCTAAGGCCAGGAAGATGGCTGACAGGAGAAAGCCTGCTTCTGTTGAGAGAGAAGCTTACGTGGTAACATGTAGCTTTTTTGAACTCAACTCTTTGTTGAGTGTTGACCTTAGACAGTAAACCATAGCATGTGCATAGCTAAGAACATAGAGAGGGGTGTTGACGGTAGGGGGAAGTCATGGTGTCGTCATGCACACAAGGTCACCAACATCCTTGTGGCTTCTTCCACACATCTGTGACTGTGAGCCACATAGTCTATGCCACAGGAGTGCTCTTAGAATCAGGCCAGACTTTTACACGTTGCACCGTTGTTTGCTGTACAGCAGAGTGACAGATTAGCCCCTGTGCCCATCAGACTTCTCCTTTTTGTTACATGGAGAGTAAGCACTTACACTGACCCCAACAATAATTCTTATGTGGCCTTATATTGTATAAGGTTGCACAATGGTTCTATTAGATGGGATGTAAGAGATGGACATCTCATCTTGGATGGCAATTGCCAATTATTGGCAAAGGTTTTTGTAGAAATTGGAAAAATCATCCACTAACCTTTTTCAATGGATCCTGTGAGTTAATGTTAATGAAATGAATGAGGTATAGTAAAAAGGACAACACAGTGTATTGAATGAGGTGCTGGTTTTGACCTATAAACCTTTCTTGGCTTGGGACCCAGTTACCTTCAGAAACACCTTCTCCACCCGGTTGGGGCCTGATCAGTTAGGTCCAACAGGGAGAGATTGCTGCAAATCCCACTCTTTTGGGGGGGTTGGGTTGGGGGGGGTGAGGCAAGGAGGTGCTACTTTTCTGTTGCAGCACCGACATTGTGGAAGACCCTCCCTGCAGAGTTCAGGCTGATTCCCTGTTCACTGGTTTTTCAGAAACCAGCCTTCCCCTGATGTGATTTGATTTGGATTTGATGCTTACATCTTTTTATTTTCTTTGCATTCTTGTGGTGTTGTTCTGTTTATAAATGCGTTTGTGTGTGTGTGTATGTTTGTTGTTTATTCGTTCAGTTGCTTCCGACTCTTCGTGACTTCATGGACCAGCCCACGCCAGAGCTTCCTGTCGGTCGTCAACACCCCCAGCTCCCCCAGGGACGAGTCCGTCACCTCTAGAATATCATCCATCCACCTTGCCCTTGGTCGGCCCCTCTTCCTTTTGCCCTCCACTCTCCCTAGCATCAGCATCTTCTCCAGGGTGTCCTGTCTTCTCATTATGTGGCCAAAGTATTTCGGTTTTGCCTTTAATATCGTTCCCTCAAGTGAGCAGTCTGGCTTTATTTCCTGGATGATGGACTGGTTGGATCTTCTTGCAGTCCAAGGCACTCTCAGAATTTTCCTCCAACACCACAGTTCAAAAGCATGTATCTTCCTTCTCTCAGCCTTCCTTATGGTCCAGCTCTCGCAGCCATATGTTACTACGGGGAACACCATTGCTTTAACTATGCGGACCTTTGTTTTCAGTGTGATGTCTCTGCTCTTAACTATTTTATCGAGATTTGTCATTGCTCTTCTCCCAAGGATTAAGCGTCTTCTGATTTCCTGACTGCAGTCAGCATCTGCAGTAATCTTCGCACCTAGAAATACAAAGTCTTTCACTGCTTCTACATTTTCTCCCTCTATTTGCCAGTTATCAATCAAGCTGGTTGCCATAATCTTGGTTTTTTTGAGGTTTAGCTGCAAGCCAGCTTTTGCACTTTCTTCTTTCACCTTCATCATAAGGCTCCTCAGTTCCTCTTCACTTTCAGCCATCAAAGTGGTATCATCTGCATATCTGAGATTGTTAATGTTTCTTCCAGCGATTTTAACTCCAGCCTTGGATTCCTCAAGCCCAGCATGTCGCATGATGTGTTCTGCGTACAAGTTGAATAGGTAGGGTGAGAGTATACAGCCCTGCCGTACTCCTTTCCCAATCTTAAACCAGTCCGTTGTTCCGTGGTCTGTTCTTACTGTTGCTACTTGGTCGTTATACAGATTCCTCAGGAGGCAGACAAGATGACTTGGTATCCCCATATCGCTAAGGACTTGCCACAATTTGTTATGGTCCACACAGTCAAAGGCTTTAGAATAGTCAACAAAACAGAAATAGATGTTTTTCTGAAACTCCCTGGCTTTCTCCATTATCCAGCGGATATTGGCAATTTGGTCCCTAGTTCTTCTGCCTTTTCTAAACCCAGCTTGTACATCTGGCAATTCTCGCTCCATGAATTGCTGAAGTCTACCTTGTAGGATCTTGAGCATTACTTTACTGGCATGTGAAATGAGTGCCACTGTTTGATAGTGTGAACATTCTTTAGTGTTTCCCTTTTTTGGTATGAGCCTCTGAGAGTCATTTTATTGCAGTGGCGTTGACATATGTTAAATAAATACATAAATAAATACATGATATTCCTCTTCTGCCCTGTTACACTTTCCAATTCATCAGTAACTTCTGGTGGGCTCTTAGAACCTTACCCAAGACTTTAAGGGCTGTGAGTATGTCCCACTGAGCTGTTGGGTGCTAGAAGCCCAGTGCTGAGGGCCTACGAAGCTTTGGTGGCTTACAAAAATGTTTTAAGTTAAAAAATAAAAATATGAAAGGTAGTAGAATAATTAGTGTGGGTGCTTGAATTGAAAATATTACCATGTGCTCTTGGACAAAACGAATTGCTTATTGAAGAATATGTAGGTCCAGAGAACACATCTGCTATAATACTCAGCCTCCAACTTATTACTACCCCTCCAAGGCGTACAAAGATATATGTGCCTGCAGTAGCAGTCCTGCTGTGGCCTTAAATTGGACCCTCTCAGTAGTAACCTCTGAATTCATTGTCTTGGTGTAAATCCACCTTAAGGCCTTCTTTTGTCATGTTTACTTCTTAAACCTTATTAAGGTTTAAGAAAATGTCAGCTGGCTCAAGGGATGACTCACACATTGAGTCCAAGATGGAGGTAAATTCTGGAACCTGGAACCAGAGCTAGGTTAGATACCCAGGAAGAAGCAAGATCAAGCAAGGTCAACCAGATATTGCTACCTGCTTGGGCAAATAGCTATATACACTATTAAAATACGACAAAAGTCATCTCCTGATCTAACTGCCTAATGGACTGTTGATTATTCAACATTCAAAGGCACATTCTAAGAAGCGGAGAAGTAATTTTCCAATATTTCCTTGTCATTGACCAAAGCACAGATTGACTGACCGACTTTTCCAGGAAAGCACGTCAGTGCTGAAACTTTCAATTTTAGCTGCTAAGGAATATCATATTGAAAATTATCTAAATGGAAACTGAATGAAATAATAGAGGTGGGAAGCCATATATATATATCCAACTAATCTGCATGTTGAAGAATTGTTGAATATACCTTTGGGTTGAATCTGGGGGGTCTGTGATTGGACTGTCCATATTTATTAATGCAAAGTGATAGTCCTTTGATCTGGCAATAATTATAAAATTATTCTTGTTGTAAATTTATGTAACAGAAATAAGTGTATTTATTTCTGTACAGACATAAATTTTCTGCATAAGAAATATCTAACCTACTTAGAAGATTTACTGATTAACAGAGTTATGACATTTGTCTTTTGGAATTTCCCCTTGCATATCCTGCTCCTTTGCAAACTTTTGCAAATGCAGTTCTCAGCCAAAAGAGTGTAAGTCTTCCTCTTTTTTTTGAAACCTGGGTTCCCTTAGGACCCTTCATCCATTTCACAAGGAGCAAAACTGGGCACAGGTCTTTGAGAACATTTTTTTACACTGCTTTTATTAATCAACCACAAGAGAAAACAAAAAGAAGAGAGCAGAACAACAAACATGGATCTCTGAGCACGTTCCATCAACATTCCTTTTGTCTGGACCCCTGCCACTGATTACCCCCCCCCCATACCAGGCACCTATTCATCTGGTGTGTCCACAGGTTGATCAGCAAAGAAGCAGCAAAGGAAACCAGAGGGGGTGTTTCCTCCTGTAGCTTCAGCTGGAGGGGAATTTGGCAAAACTCTTGCCAATTTCACCTGGTTTAGAAAGAGGATGGGGGGGGGGGTGTCCAGTCCCTTCAGAAGGGGGCAGGCAGCCCAGGAAAAACTGGCCATGGAGGGAGTGACTGGAAGGGAGGGAGGGACTGTTCCTGCCACAGACCACCCAAACTAACTGGAGTGGAGGATTTGCCTGCAGTGAAATGAAGTGCAGCAGGGGAAGTGGGCAGCAGCTTTTGTGCAGTTACAGGTAGGAAAATGCCACTTTTGATGTGCTGGAAGAAAAGACAGGTGGAGATCGCCTTCCAGTGGGATAGAAAGTGGTAGAGCACAATGTTGTATGTTCCTGCCCTCTGGAGAAATTGTTAGTGTCCCATACTTAGGTTGGGACAACCTGGTTGTCTGAATCTTCCCTACCTTTTAATATACAGAGGTTCCCCTTGTGTTGTTGTTCTCCACCCTCTGAAGGAGGAAGTTGTAGAGAAGACAAGTCAGGAGTTTCATGGGACAACCATGCCCAAGGGAGTCTGCTTCCCAACTGATTGATGTAATTAAAGTCCCCCATCTTTATTCTTCTTTGGAAGGTCTTCAGTTCGCTTTTGAAAGACGTTGCCCCCATTTCCATGATCGAGCAGGCAGTAGCAGACACCAACAGTGCTTCTGCTTTTGTTTGTTCCCTGCCTATTTCATCCCAGATTTTATCTATAGCATTGCCAAGTTTATTCATCTGATTTCTGAGCAGGAATGCACCTGTTTAGTATACACACCTTTCTACTGCATCTGTTCCTTTTGAATAAATGAACTTAGTGATATTTTGGAAGTTATGCACCTATGATGCATGCTGTTTTTGTTTCTCTAGACTTACGAAATCAAGGAAGAAGGGGGAATTGTCAAGAAGCTGTCTTCCGTGTGGCAGAAATTTACAGAACCATTGCAGCCTAAAGTGCCAGAGCAACAGACCACTAGAACGAAGAATTTATCTTACCCCTTTTCCAGAGAAAAAATATATTTGTGAGTATTTGACAGGGTGATGTGGAATTTAATCCAAATTTCTTTTGCAGAAATTGGGTCGGTCCTAATCAAGCACAGTATAACAGCAGTGGTTTTCATACTTGACAACTTTAAGATGTGTGGACTTCAACCCCCAGAATTCCCTAGCCAGCAAAGCTGGCTGGGGAATTCTGGGGGTTGAAGTCCACTCATCTTAAAGTTGCTAAGTTAAGAAACACTGGTATATAGAGGTGGCTTGGGAATCGCAGAGGCAAAATGCCGATCACTTGATCCGTTAAAAACAGGAAACAGGATCAGCATCCTTTTCCGAGCCATACAGGAAACTTTTGCTCAGAGAAAAGACCATATTTTTTTTTCCTGAATCACCCTTCCAGAACCAGAACCGAGTTGGGCTGAATGATCCCCAAACAAAAGGAGTCAGATGGGGCTATTTCTGGATCCAGCCCTTGAAGCAAGTCAGGCAATGTCTTTATGTACAGCCTGTTTCAAGAAACATCCAAACTCCGTACAAAGACCCACAGTGAAACAACAGCAAACTAATCAGAATGTATTAACTGTAAATAATGAAACCATAGATAAGAAAATAACAATAAGAAAATAAAAATAAGCACCAGTAACTTAAAGCTTCCCTTAATAACTAGTTTTAGAGAATTTTGGTGCCTGGAGAGGCTCCTGGGGAGAGAATTCCTAAAACCCATCTCCCCTGGCCACCATCTCCCAAACTTTTGTGCCCCACACCAGGAGCAGATTACCATCTTAGCCAGTGGCAAGCTGCAGCGGGAGAAGGAAGGGCAGAAAGAGCTGACAAAGATTATCTTTGGGAGATTTTTCCTGAAAGCTCACACCTGTTTTGTACTGGAAATATCTGAACCTTTTGCATTTCACGGGTAACTCACTTTATGAAAACGTTATGGGAAAAGAGCCATGTTAAGTCTACGGCAGCCAAAAATCAAAAAGAATCTGATTGCCCCTTGCACACAGAACACATCTTATTAAAAGTGGTAACAGACCACATATGTCACCCTTAAAAGAAGCTACCAGTCTCCTTCTGATTTAATGAAAATACTTCTTGCATCTGAACATGTACCTTGTATTGCATTCAGAAGAAATTTGATTTCTTGGGATTTTAAAAAGCATGGGTTCAAACATGTAAAACAGAGTAACTGTAGTCGCTTCGACCTTCAGAGTCCTTGGAAAGGGGAAGAATAGTGAAGTGAGAACCCTTTTATTACTTGAAGCTTGTCAGACAAAAATCCTACAAGTGATGTATCAATGTTGTTTTATAGCACCATAACCTTCTACTTGTAAAATCTTTTGCCTTTCGTGTCTGTGGCTTCTAAATAAAAGTAGCCTTAATTCTGTCCTGTATGGCATTACATGCAACTTATAATGTCATGGATTTTTTCTTGTCATGTTTCAAGGTACAACATTCAAGATAAAGATACGTTTTTTGACAATGGCACCCGCAGTCGAATTGTGAGTAAATCCAGAAGAAGCCTGTTGTTGGATGATGGCTTAAGAATGCTTCACCTTTTGCACTTTAGCAGATAAAGGAACAAAGAGGGTTACTGTTTCAAAGTGCTAATTCAAGGGTAGAGGCTCAACATTTCAGCTAAAATTTGTTCCTTTCCTTTCAAGCTACTGGGAAGCTCAGAAAAGGATTAAGAGTTAAACCGGACAAAAGTGCTAAGCATCCTCTCTGCAGAATTGGTCCGCTGCTGTTCTGGGTGTGCTGATCCAGCTAAGGAGCCCTGGGGCAGGGAGCAATCGGGTTTAGCCAGCTGATAGGCAGAGAGTCCCAAATCACACAGCTGAAACAGGAAGGGGGGCCTGGCAATTGGACATGGCCAAGGAGGGCCCAGGGGGAACCTCAGGGGAGGGCCACCTTCCTCCATTGCTGAGTCTACACCCACAAACATTGTTTCCTGGAAAGGGACCCCAAATCGAGGACCTCAGATCAGTGGAGCAGGAGGTGGCCAGAGGATGCCTCAGAGTAGAGCTGTCTGTTCATGCAGGCAGCTGAGCTCCAGGAGGACAGGTCCAGAAACCTCCAGGTGGTCCCTTCCAACCCTACTGTATGATTCCATGAATCCCCCAGGAAAAGGGAGAAAGCTGAAGCATCGCCATTATGTACTCTAAGAAAGAGGACAGTGATGGGCAGTGAGGTTCTAAATTTTATTTTATTTTATACTTCTGGAGGTATAATGGTATGTGGGAATGACCTTGGGGGGCAGGAGGAAGAGCTGCAGGCTAGCAGTGGTCAGATAAGAGGCGTCTGAGTCCGCAGAAGGAACGGAGACGTGGCAAACATCTCAGAAGGGACCCTCCCTAGTTTCTTGGGCTGTAAAGGCGACGGGGGAGAAATGGACTTTCCAAGTCGCAAGATTCTGTCAATGTAGCCTTATAATAAAGTTAGAGCTAGTACTTCTCAGTGTGCTTCTTGTCTGGACTACCTTGCAAAGCTGACAGGAGGCCTGGTCACACTGGTAAGCATAGGGTGACTTCTCTGAGCTGATATGTAGGCGATTATATGGTTATTAACTATTACAGGTATGCAAAATGCTTCAACCTTGAAACAGCTTTTTTGAGTGTTCTGAGCACAGACCAACCCACGTGGGCACTTGCAGAGATTCATTTCAAGCTTTGCAACAAAGGGAACCAGACTGAAACAAAACCTGGCTGTTTTGCACATCCCTGTTTTGAGTGTTCTGCCCACCCAAAACACCACAGTTGCCAGTTGTCTTGCGGCCTGCAACTCTTCCCAGGCCTTGCCTAGCGTAAGGCAGAGCCCAAGAGTGTCCCTGCTGCTGCTCTTGGTTTAGATGGAGAGGAGTGGGGGGTGGGGGAGCATTAGTGGGAGGGAGGGCCTGGAAAGTTACTGCTGTAGTTGTTGCTTTTAAAATGTGCCACGGGGGACATGGCATTCCTGTGGGTCTGATGAATGTCATGCCATGCTTGCTTTTACAGGCAGGTATGGCACAGGGGAACGTGTGCATATCTGTTCATGTGCGCATTTGCTTCCAGTACATGTGTTGCTAATGCTGCTGAGGATGTACACATTTAAAAACTACTTTAGGTTATTAGTTTAATGTGCATGCGCACTCTTTTCATGCACTTGTGTCTTATAAAGTTAATTATACACAGTCCAGAAGCATCAGAGCCTTCTTTTATTTTATCCATTTCCCTTTCTCTGTCTCTCGCCATCCAGTTGCTTTTTCTGCTTTTCTGTTTGGCAGGCAAGCTGCAAAAAAAAGGGGGCAGGGGCAAGTCTGTTGCTTGATTTTGACCATTTAGGGGATGGTCCAAGGAGATGAAGGAGCAACAGTTGTGCCCAAGTTCCTTGGCTCCTTATGGTCAGAACACTCAAAATGCTTCGGAACCTGTCCTCATGGCGTCGTCGAGTTTCATGTTTTGCTCAGTGGAGCTCAGTAAACTCAAAATGTTTCAACAGCATGTTTCAGGTGGGACTGTTTTGTACTTGAAACAAAAATGTGTGTTCTATATTGGGCACACCTTTATTAGCGTTTATAAAGTATGTGTGTGCACCTGTGCATGGAGAGAATCTGGCCTATGCAGTAGACTTGCTAAGATATGCAAACGAGGCCATAGTCCCTCAGCTTGCATAAAAACATCCTTCTCCATAGAGACCAGGGACACCAGTCTGAGACTATATTTTGTGGGATATTAGGTTTCTAAAGAATTTTCAATCTACCAAGCAGACTAGGCCAGGAAGGGCACCCTAGGGCAGTGTTTCTCAGCCTTGGCAACTTTAAGGTGTGTGGACCTCAACTCCCAGAATTTTGGGGGTTGAAGTCCACACACCTTAAAGTTGCTAAGGTTGAGAAACGCTGCCCTAGAGACACCAGGGTGTGTTCAATGCTTACAGAATCCATAATGAAAGCTTGGAAAAATAACACAGAGCTGAAAAGGCTTCCAATCTTCAGAGCTCTCTTCTCTGGCTGCCAAGAAAGGAGCATTTGCCACCTGCCAGTAAAGGACTTAAGACTTTCCATCCTGGGCACTTCTGTAGGGCTCTGTTGCTCCAAAGCAAAACAGCAGGATGGAACATCTCTTCATTGTCTGCTGAAAGTAATGTCTCCTTCCACGTTGTTCTCTGATGCACCTGGAAGCCATGCGTCTTTATGGGTTGACATCCCCTTAGGGAGCTATAAAGCTGTGCTACCTTTTGCGACAAAGAGAAGTTTTTACAGAAACAGTAGAAGGAAAACGTCCGCTTTAAGTTTCCCAAAAGTAGGTCCTTCTACTCCTGAAATGTTTTCAAATTTTGTCTTGTATATTGTTCTTTATTCCTCTTTTTTATACTACTGTGAAAATGCAGTAAATAAATAACTCTATGAATCCAGCCATAGCTGACAAAGTGTTGGTCAGAATTTGAGTTATAGCAGATGGCCTTTTTTTTTTAATGTACATTGATTGGTGTCTGCTAATTTTGGAGAATCGCCTGTAAGTGATTTCTGTATTCTTTTTCTTTTCTTTTTTTCAAATATAGGTACATGAAATTTTGAAGCGCACATATAGTTCAAAAGCCAAAAACAGCATGGGTAAGAAAAATTTGAATGTTAAATATATTGTTTTGGAAGCTGCTTTTCAATATGCTTGAACAGTCACACTGAACATTTCAGCTTTTTGCAAAATAGAGCCACCTGGTTCGTTGTTCATATATAAGGACAGATGGAATTCTCTGTTTCACTTTCTTCTATGAATGACATTTTAAAATCTCAGGCAACGTAATTAATCCCAACCCAGAGAGAGATGAATTCCTCCTGCCTGCTACAAAACTATGAAAGATGGAGAAGCTGTCAAAAAGCAAAACAAAGTTGGTGGCAACAGCCAAATGGTACTCTGCCACCATCTTTTCTTCCTTGCTATTTTGTGTTCCTTGTTTTTTGTTGATACCTTTGGTTTTGGGGTTTTATTTTAGCTATTCTGAGCCCTGGTGTAAGAAGGTTGTGGACTAAAATTTTAATTGTTTAAGAATTTTTCGCCTTCTCCCATTATGGAGGTTTTATTGCATTTGTTTTTATTTTTCTTGTGTTGGATGTTTTTAATGTAATTTATTTTGTTTTAAGCCATTGGGAGTCAGAATGATTTGGCAGCATATGAATTTAGTTACTTATTTCGTTATTTATAATGAACAAACATGGTGGGAATTGAGATGTAGGCAAAGCCTTCAAAATTGAGTAGATGATGATGTCAGCTTCACTTTGTGGTTTTAATCACTCATTCCTTCTATTCCAGTTATGGAAAAAAAATCAATTTTTGGTTATGTCTTCCAAATAAATAAAGAGCATAACAAGATTAATTGTTCCTCCTGACAATTGTTATGCCCCGTCTGTTTCTGTTAACATTAACTTGGCTCAAGAACCCACATTATTTTGGGAGCAACAGCCAAGTCAGAGATTGAAGCCCTGCAAGAGTGCAGAGGATCAGAGTTTCACTGTATCTGTGCTTCCTCACTTGATTAAATTGAATGCATCCCTGGTTGATGGATTGGCCAAGCCCTTAAATCTTGTCTTCGAGAAATCCTGGAGAACTAGTTTAAGTACCAGATGATTGGAGGAAATGTCTCTCCCCAGTTTTCTGCCCAGACCTGGCAGAAGAGGCATGCTCCAGGTCCTGTCCATGACAGTGCCATCTGCTGGCACCCAGGACAAGGGCCCCATGGCACTCACCCTCTGGGACATCATCCCTTCCCCTCCCGCCCCCCACAATCAGCCTTGCCTGGACCTTGCTGGCCTTTCACAAGGAACTAAAAACTTGGCTCCGCCATCTAGCCTGAGGCCCTGGCAGTGTGGGTGAGCCCATTTCATGGGATGTTATGAATGTTCTTGGCAACTATTTTTATGCAATTGATGTTGTTTTCAAATTTTGGCTGATTCATCTTGTTTTTATCTTGTTTTAATTGTTAACCGTCCAGCGTCATGTATATGAGATGGGCAACCATATAAATTTAATAAATAAATAAATCTGGGAACTACAGACCAATCTGTCATTGATGCCTACCCAGGTTCTGGAATGGATCATTCAAGAGACTAACCTGTAATCAGTTCCAAAACAAGGCTGTCATTAATGGTAATCAGTGTGGATTTGTTCAGAATAAATTTAGCTGGGGTCTCTTTATCTCAGTTTTGGATCAGGGACCTCCCTTAACAGATTGTGCCATTGTACTTCATCTTGACTTCAGCAAAGCACATGAAAAAGTGCCAGATGACCTACAGTTAAGTGGACACAGAGGTGGCTTGAGAATCATACATTGGGGAGAGGCACCCGGTGGACTAATACACGGTTCAGTCCTGAGACCTCTACTTTTGTTCTGTTCAGACTATGCAACCAGGCAGAGTAATATCAACAATATTATTTATTAAAAAACTATTTATAATAATTAAGTCCTTGAAGCGTGAAGAATTGGATTCAATCAAGCCCAGCTGGCAATGACCAGACCATGAACAGGACTCCTCAATGGGAATTGGATGGCTAGAGGACTGAGAACTGAACTGGATGGGACTTGAAGACCCGCACTGCGCTGGAAGCCGGTAATTGGAGTCTTGAAGCAAGACTAAGGACTGGAAACAAGGCTGGGCTCAACTGGAAGCTCTGGGCTAGGCTGGACCCCCTGAACTGGAGACTTGGAGCAAGACTGGAAACTCAGAGCAAAGCTAGACTCGGCTGGAAGCCCTGGACTAGACTGGATTCTCTGGACTGGAAACTTGGAGCAAGACTGGAAACTTGGAGCAGGACTAGACTCAGCTGGAAGCCCTGGACTAGACTGGATTCTCTGGACTGGAAACTTGGAGCAAGACTGGAAACTCGGAGCAAGGCTAGACTCGGCTGGAAGCCCTGGACTAGACTGGATTCTCTGGACTGGAAACTTGGAGCAAGACTGGGAACTCGGAGCAAGGCTAGACTCGGCTGGGAGCCCTGGACTAGACTGGATTCTCTGGACTGGAAACTTGGAGCAAGACTGGAAACTTGGAGCAGGACTAGACTCAGCTGGAAGCCCTGGACTAGACTGGATTCTCTGGACTGGAGACTTGGAGCAAGACTGGGAACTCAGAGCAAGGCTAGACTCGGCTGGGAGCCCTGGACTAGACTGGATTCTCTGGACTGGAAACTTGGAGCAAGGCTAGACTCAGCTGGAAGCCCTGGAGTAGACCGGATTCTCTGGACTGGAGACTTGGAGCAAGACTGGGAACTCAGAGCAAGGCTAGACTCGGCTGGAAGCCCTGGACTAGACTGGATTAGACTGGATTCTCTGGACTGGAAACTTGGAGCAAGACTGGAAACTCAGAGCAGGGCTAGACTCAGCTGGAAGCCCTGGACTAGACTGGATTCTCTGGACTGGAAACTTGGAGCAAGACTGGAAACTCGGAGCAAGGCTAGACTCGGCTGGAAGCCCTGGACTAGACTGGATTCTCTGGACTGGAAACTTGGAGCAAGACTGGGAACTCAGAGCAAGGCTAGACTCGGCTGGGAGCCCTGGACTAGACTGGATTCTCTGGACTGGAAACTTGGAGCAAGACTGGAAACTTGGAGCAGGACTAGACTCAGCTGGAAGCCCTGGACTAGACTGGATTCTCTGGACTGGAGACTTGGAGCAAGACTGGGAACTCAGAGCAAGGCTAGACTCGGCTGGGAGCCCTGGACTAGACTGGATTCTCTGGACTGGAAACTTGGAGCAAGGCTAGACTCAGCTGGAAGCCCTGGAGTAGACCGGATTCTCTGGACTGGAGACTTGGAGCAAGACTGGGAACTCAGAGCAAGGCTAGACTCGGCTGGAAGCCCTGGACTAGACTGGACTAGACTGGATTCTCTGGACTGGAAACTTGGAGCAAGACTGGAAACTCAGAGCAGGGCTAGACTCAGCTGGAAGCCCTGGACTAGACTGGATTCTCTGGACTGGAAACTTGGAGCAAGACTGGAAACTTGGAGCAAGGCTAGACTCAGCTGGAAGCCCTGGACTAGACTGGATTCTCTGGAGACTTGGAGCAAGACTGGGAACTCAGAGCAAGGCTAGACTCGGCTGGAAGCCCTGGACTAGACTGGATTCTCTGGACTGGAAACTTGGAGCAAGACTGGAAACTCGGAGCAGGGCTAGACTCGGCTGGAAGCCCTGGACTAGACTGGATTCTCTGGACTGGAGACTTGGAGCAAGATTGGGAACTCGGAGCAAGGCTAGACTTGGTTGGAAGCCCTGGACTAGACTGGATTCTCTGGGCTGGAGACTTGGAGCAAGACTGGACTGCAAACCTGGGGCGAAACTGTGGAGTAGAGGAACGACAAGGTGGGACTAAGGTTGCTGGACTGGGGTGGGATCTTGGAGCAGGACGAAAGGCACGTCCGGAACGTACACAGGATAACTGCAGAGTTCCAAATGGATGCAGGCTGAGATGGATGGGCTCGGCGAATACAGGATCCTCGGTGGCAGCAGAAGCAGGATCCGAGTCCTCTTCAGTGTGGAGCAAGGGTGCTGGTTCCTCTTCAGCAACAGATGCTGACTCCGATGCAGATAGGGACTTTTCCACTGAAGCTGCAGGCTTGCAGGATCAGTTGTCTCCAGCAGCTTGCTCTTCGTGCATCTGCCTTTTATCCAGATCCTTTGGGTACCTGGACCCTTCTGCAGCCAATCGGGCTGCCTTCTGCTTCACACACTTTTCTGCCTGTCATTGGGGCGTGCTGATTGGAGGATTTGAATCCTCCCCTGAATCCTGGCCAATCAGCGCCTTGGACTCTTCCTGCACTGCTGACTCATCCTCTGGTTTCATTTTCTTGATTTCAGCCCGGTAAGTTTCCATTTCCTCCTTTGACTCAGAAGGAGTTTTGCTTTCTGAGTCAGAGGCAGGCTTGACTCTGACAACTCTTCAATGTTTTCACAGAAATGAAATTCAAAATTATCTCGATAGGGGAAGGAAATGGGCGGAAAATAGCAGAACGACATCTAATAGAGAGAAGTGCAAACTTAGTTACTTAGGAAACAAAAATCAGGTGCACAGGTATCGGATGGAGAACACCTGGCATGTGAAAATGAGGGTGGAATAGTAGCAGAATGTGAATGAATATGAGCCACCAATATCGTGTAGCTGCAGAAAAGGTGTGCAAAAATATAATTTCCAATGTATGGGAGATAATTATACTACGTTATTCTGCTTCCATCAATCTGAAGTCCTGGGTCCAGTTCTGGGCCTCCACTTTAAGACAGATGCAGAGAAACTGGATCAGATTCAGAGAAGGGCAACCAGGATGATCTGGGGACTAAAGGAGGATTGAAGGAGCTGGAAACATTTGGCCCTGAGGAAAGAGCCCTGAAAGGGGATATCACAGCACTTGTCAAAGGCCTGAAAGAATATCACATAGATGAATTTCAAGACTAGTCATCTCTCATTTCAGAGTTCAGGGCACAGCACAAGGCGACTTGAGTTACAGGACAGCAGATTCTGGTTGAATATTAGAAGAAACTTCCCAATTTAAAAACAAAACAAAACAGTTTGGCAAGGCAACCAATTTGCAGAGAGGTTTTTGGCTCCCCTTGATTTGGTGTGTTCAGGCAGAGGCTCGGCAGCAGACATGTCTTTGGGTTGCTTTAATTTGATTCCTGCCCTGAGCAGCAGCTGGACTTGATGGCCTCGGTGGCCCCTTCAACCCTGAGATCCCATGATCATTTGGTTCCATTCCAACCTGGATTTGGAAACCAAAGTCTTTGTGCCTGCCTTTCTGAATGGTTAATGCAGAAGAATGGGTAGCGGGAACGTTCCCTTGTTAGTTCTCCTAAGCTTTTCACTACCGGTTGATCCTTCGGAACAGTGTCCTCGCAGGTGATGTGCCTGGGACGAGTTTCAAGACGGTTGCATTTGGACAGCTCTGTTGATAATCATCAGGCTGGCTTCAGAACATAGTTCTGCAGGGCTTCACCTCTGAGTTTTGGAATTTGGCTTCTGGAGTGCCACAGAGTTCCATTTTGGCCCCATGATTTCTCAGCATCTCCTACTCACAAATATTTGTGAAAATGAAATGCCTGGGAGGTTTGGACTTGCTGTTACCAACAGGCAGATAATGGAGAACGGCACTTTTGTTTTCTACTTTCTGCCGATCTCCTGGTGCTTCGGGGACCGATGAGGGTGACCATAATGGGGCTCAGTCATGACTGCTGGTCTGATGTTGGACTGCGCTCTCTCTCTCTCTCTCTCTCTCTCTCTCTCTCTGTCTGTCTCTGTCTCTCTCTGAAGGACCAGGCAGGGTCCTTTAGAGGTACTCTCTGGATCCAAATCTTTCTTTGGAAACAGCTGTGCCCATATTCCACCTAGGATCCTGTTTATAAAAACCACTGAGCCTTCTGGTTTGGAGACAGCTGAAAAGCTTCAGCTGATGTAGAGTGACAGTGTTTGACTCCTTGCTGGGGGCTGCCTGCACAACACTGTGGTTCTGGGCCAGCTGCTTCAGTTGCCAGGGCCGTGTGTGCAGAAGCAGGTGTTTCTTCTTCCCAGCTGAAATGAAGCAACTGCGGAAAGGGAGAAGCTATGCCTGGAGAGGAGGATGCCAGAAGATGGACGAGCGTTTTCTTGAGTTCTCCCTCCCCAGGTGGCAGACGTCTGCCTGTTCCCCCTTTTCTTTCAGCTCCTGTCTCCTGCCTTCCTCTCATCTCTTCTTCCTTCCATTCCGGGGGCAGCTCCCCCTTCCTCCGTTCCCATCCTGTTGTTTTTCTTCTTTGAGGCTCTTTCTAGGGGGTGGCTTCGATGAATGTCTGAGAAAGAGGGGTTTGGGTGCATGTCATCTAACTGGTGGGAGAATGTTTTCTGAATGAGTGTTTTATCTGACAGGTAATTAATATTAATCAGTTGTTATTAATTCAATTAATATTATTTTTCTGACCTTGACCTTTTTGGGAAGGAGGCCCCTGGCCAGAGTGTGCACCCATTTATTGTGGGTGTCAGTAGGGAGCAGGGAGAGAAGTGCCAAGAATTGGTTTTGGCTAGAACTGACAGGCTTAGAATGATTGACTGACATTGAATCTCAGCACTGTGAAGGTTTTTTGTTGGGGCAGGGTGTCTGTTTTCCTTTTTCAGAGGGATCATTTTATTCTTGTTATTGGCACAGTCTTTGAAAATCTTTGAAAACTGAGGACCCTGTGGGTTCAGCTTGCTGTGGCTCCTAAGAATTATCAGTCAAGGATGGCCTTGTGTGGTTTAGAAACAGTGAGACACCCCCTAGGAAGATCTGCAGGGTTGCTCTGGCGTAGGAGAAGGAAGGGAAGAACTGGCAGCCATCTTCAGGCCTGTGTGCTGCACCATCAGACCCTGAATAAGTTCTGTCAGAAGGAATATGCCCTGAAAATGTCACGTAGCCTAGGCCAGTGTTTCTCAACCTTGACAACTTTAAGATGTGAGGACTTCAACTCCCAGAATTCCCCAGCCAGCGTGGCTGGCTGGGGAATTCTGGGAGTTGAAGTCCACACATCTTAAAGTTGCCAAGGTTGAGAAACACTGGCCTAGACTGCCACGCAGCCAGCAGTCCATTCTGGAAATCATCCTCCCCAGTCTTTGTTTGCCCATCCCATTCCTCTGTGCCTGCTGCATCACTTCTTCATCTTGTTATTAAAAATGTGCCTTTAGGTCAAGGCAACTTTTTATTCTCCTCCTGGATAGGAGAGAGCAACCCCAGAAATCTGACACATAAACCATCTGAAATGCCAGCTTAGTTCAGACTAGAGGGGTGGGATCTTGGCTTTCTTTTACTGGCTTTGTGTGTTGAGTAATTTAAGTTAGGACTTCTGGATTATATACGCCTGGCTCCTTCACCAAAGAAGGCTAGCAAGGGGGTAAGGATGCTTGGCAGATGGAGTCATGCCTGACTCCAGAGGCCAGCATTCATAAAGCCTTGAAATATTGCCCAAAATGGAATCATTAGGTAACTCGGTGGATTAAGAACGCATTCCCTGAACGACAGTAACGTTGCTTGGATTTTTATGGGTGATATTGACCGTTATATTGTATTATCACTCTCTTGGATGAAATGGTAATTTAAAATGTCTTTCTCCTCTCATAAAAAAGGATCACATCTTTAAGCATATTTGGTGTCTGCATCAGTTTTTAAGATATGGTGCTTTTTCATTAGCAGCACAACTCCCAGTAGCATTAGTAAATCTTATTAAAGTGAAGGAATGAAGATATAATGATACGTAAACAGCATCTTGAATATTTGAAGAATTCAACCAGCTGAGTTTCATGTTTGGATTCTAAAATTCAAATTTTGGCTGAAGTTTAACGTTGCATTTTCAGGTGCAAAATCTGATTCCCCCTCCCTCAGAGTTACAATAATTTGGAAAATTAATTTCAGCTCTTAAAGTGAAGTTCCAGTAATCCCATGAATACCTCTATTCTGCTGAAAGGCAGGTTAAGATAAAGAAGAAAATTAAACAAAGAGATATTAATATTGTTCTAACTTGTACCTTTTTTTTAGGTATTAACACATTAATAGCAAATAATGTTTATGAAACAGCGTATCCCCTACATGATGTAGGTATACACTTTTAATCCTAATTTTTATAAGAATTGAGTTCAGAATGAAAGTACTGTTGATATTTGTTTTGTGTTAAATTCAGCAGGGTCCCAAATATTATTCTGGGGGAAAAGGAAATGCATGTATTGGGTTCCAGGCACCTTCCCTTCCCTTATTCTTCTTAGCCTGCCCTGATTCCACTTGCAATAACCCAGAGCTTGTTGCTCCCTCAAAAATCCATGTCCTGAAGATAAATATCTCAGTAAGAAGGATCTAATAGCACAGATTCTTCAGGCTTCCCAACAATTTGTCAGCGTTTACCCCTAGCACAAAGGTCTCCACGCCTACTTCTCCATGCTGAAAATATGGACAGTGGGAGCAGGATGGGAATGCAAAAGCGGGTGTTTCTCAACACAGGGATGTCGGTTATGCCAACAACTACCAGTCACTCAGCTTCAAGTCCAAAACATACGGGCAAATAGTTAATTCAAGCATGGGATGGGCAGGAAAAAGATGTGCTTGATTTAATGTATAAAGACAAAACTTACCTTCCTGTCGACAGAGGGTAGAGAAATATTTAAGTGGCTTCTTCCTAGTATGCAGTGAAGATTCTTCTTTAATCAAGATGTGAGACTGAGCATGTTTAGCGCAGATCTTGTTCGTGGTGGGTGGGACAAATATCTCTCCAGAAGTGCAAAATCTAAAAAGCTAGGGTTTTTTTTTTTAATCGTATGGCATAGCAGTTCGGTGTTCATGCTGCTTTTTCTTGCTGGGAAATCCTTGTGAGGTCTAGCAGCCAGATGTGCAGACTATTTAGCCGTGACAAGTCACGCCTGGGGTGCACCACGAGGAGGCTAGTCTACGTTGCACCGAGTTGGGCTGAGAGGGAGTGACTGGCCCAAGGTCACCCAGCCGGCTTTTGTGCCTAAGGCGGGACTAGAACTCTCATACCACGCCTGATTGGCTTTTGGGCTGAGAGAAGGTGACTGGCCCAAGACCACCCAGCCGGCTTTCATGCCTCAGGCGGGACTAGAACTCACAGACTCCTGGTTTCTAGCCCAGAACCTCAGCCACTAGACCAAACTGGGTCTCTAAAAAGCTAGTGATCTGAAGAGTAGAAGACAAAGAGAAGGTGGTCCATAGGACAGGCAGAATTTGTTTCCTAAATGAGCATACTTGAGAAGGGAAGCGAGAAGGGAAACGCATCTGTATATACCATCACATACACAACAGGTGTGGGAGGACAGTACCTTTATATAGAGTGAGCTGCTAAGGGCCTTAAGCACCCCCTAAAAGCATAAAAGTGTTGGGAGAAACTTAAGATTTGCCATCAAATGCTCTAAAAAGATAGGAGGGAGAGGGCTTATCTCTCCCCACCCAACAAAGACAGAATGGAAATATTCTTCCTAGTCAATAGCAATTTGATATGATGGTGGTGCTGCCAGGCTCTATTGATTTGATACATTCTATAATTTATTCCATCTCATTGACACCGTCACCAACCATCTTTCAGTTCGGTCTCTGGTTCAGGAAGTTTTCAGGGTAAAACATGACAATGAAAGAGAGGTTAGAAGGTGGTAAAGCAGAGAGGGATATGGGAAAATACAGGTATTAATATCACCTTTGGGAATTGCTAAAGGAAACCATGAGCTTTATCAGTAAAGTACTTTGGAGAGTCAAGAAGTCCAGGTCAGCACTTTCATTTTACAAGATAGAGAAAAATTAGACCTGATCGTTCCATTAGCAATGTGAGATAAGTTTTCATCTGAACTGCAGGGAAATTATAGGTCTGGACTAAAAAGCAGATTGTATAGAGCAGTGTTTCTCAATCTTGACCGCTTGAAGTTGGGTGGACTTCAACTCCCAGAATTCCCCAGCCAGCATGGCTGGCTGAGGGTTTCTGGGAGTTGAAGTCCACCCATCTTCAAGTGACCACAGTTGAGAAACCCTAGTTTAGACTGTGTTTGGCTTAAAACATTTCAACAATTTAGTGTTACTATGTATTGTACTATTAAAATGTGCCATTGCCTTTCCAGGGTGAATATGAAGGTGAAAACAAGGAAATGAACGAAAGAAAGGTAAAATATTTTGCGGCCTCCCTTTGGTTGGTACGAAAGTCGTAAGCATGGACTATTCATTGCAAATCAGTCTGTCATTAAAAGACTTGTGGACAAAGAAGACACAATCCAAGCTGAAGTTCTCTTCCTCGTTGATTTTGATAGGGATTGCACAGAAGGACTTTCCACTGGTTTGGAATCAGTGTATTATTATTATTATTGTTATTGTTATTGTTATGATTATTATTCCTTCTGGAGTGAAAATTGAACTCCTGGACGAACAAAGCTGCTTTAGTAGGTCAGGCTGTAGCTCACCCAGCACTGCTTATTGCTGTGTCTCCAGTAGAAATAGTATCCTCCAAACTTTGCATTTTCAAATCATATGGGAACAAACCGGAGTTATCCGAACTATGTGGCTTTGTGAAGTTTGTAATCCAGTTTGCCTTCTCTCTCTCTCATCATTGCATATGGAGAAATACAACAAATAAACAAAACACACACAAACACACACTCACATATAATAGCAAAAAGTCTACAGTTTGCACGCATCCATGAAAATAGTGTATGTATAAGTTAATTATATTACTTTTTATATTTATGGTATTAGGAAATTTAGATATTAAGGACATGGTTCATGAAAGATGTACATTGAACAAAATGTACATATATACAGGCATATATTTGAAGAAAGATGTCCTGAGACACATACACGTTTTAGCAAAAGTTCTGAAAAAATACACGCACAAAACTAATAAATCCAACCTGAAAGATCTGCCAAAATGTAAAACTGAGAAAACTCAAAATTGGCAACTTTATCCATCCCCATTGCTGGCCTTGCCAATCTTCTTGCTTCCTATCCCAGTGAAAAGTTGGCAGCCCTTTGATTACTGGATGTACAAAACTGTAGTTAGTTTGGAAAGAAGTTTTAAAAGTTCACTGGGGTAAATGCGAGAGGAAATTCTGCTGTGCAGACTCCATGCAGAAGGAGGGACCCCTTCCTTTTAATGGGGCCTCTCTCCATCACGAAGCACCAGCCCCAAGCAGTGCTACTATAACAGGGCTACAGAAATCCAGATGGCCAGTTGCAGCAAAATCACACAGAGAAGACTCCAGTTCTTTGCTGCCTCTAATTGTTGTCTGGACTTTTGCAGCCAAAGGAAAAGAGGAAGAGGTGTTTGCCACCAAGGGGTGCAGAAAATCCATGAATGGCTAACACGGAGTCAAAGACCGAGAGACCCATGCAGGGCCTGAGGAGGAGCATCTCTTTTATATGTGAAGGGGAGGACTGTGTGTGCTTCACTAAAACAGTCCTCTAGATGACAAAATGCTAAAAGAGTAGCAAATCAGAAGGACTAGTTGGCTGAAATGATAGAGTGGGGTAGGGTGGGGTATGGAGGGAGACGACTTTAAGTTGCCTGGAAAAATATCCGGGCAGCAAATTGGGCTGCCCTTCCTTTTATCCCCTGGCAAAGTGTTAAGTATTAAAAACATAAAAGCCCCCCCCCTCGCAACATACTGCATGGATTGTGCGCATATGTTCCTCTTGCAGGACCGTTAAGTCCTGACTGTAGAATTTCTGTGCGTATCATCTGTTTTCTATCTGGACTTGAACAGTTTCAGTGTTTAATTTCCTGGCTGCCCAGATCAGATTTAAAGGGAAGAGAGACATTTCTCCGAAGCAGGCCTCCCCTCTCGCTGGTGGCCCTTTTAAGATGCAGCGGCAACGTCTGTCCCCCGCCAGCAATGCGTGGCCCCCAGTCCAAGGTGGACAGAGATCATCTGGCTTGTATTACCCTGGAAAGGAAGGGCTGTTGATTAAGATTTATGGACCAGCTCATCGGGCAAAAGGTAATCCTCGTGAACCCTCATTATGGAAAAAGGCCCCTGACAGAAGGGGCATCCTCACAAAGGAACATTATGCTCAGCTCATGCTCCCCCTACAACTGTTAATTTAGCTGCAGAGATACTTCCTTGGGCAAGATCGCAGTCTTATATTTACTTCATTTAAAATATATATCCCTATAAAAAGGGGGGGGGAATCGTGGATCTCTTATGTACTAAACAAAAAACTAATTCAACATATATGTTCATATTATACAGTTAAGATATTAATATTTAAGTCAGTCTACTTAATAGGAAAAAATGAAGGGTAGAAACTTGTGTACGAGGTCCAAATCTGCAAGATGTCCTTCAGATGAGACAAAAGAGTTTGCCCAGCTCCAGAAAGCAAGGGGAGGTCTTCAGTGCCCCCTCCCTCATTTGAGTGCCAAGGGCATCAGCCCCTCAAGGTCAAATGAAAAATGCCTCTTGCAGAGAAAGGATTGGTGATTCAAGGGGACCTGGAAATCAGATGGAGGAGATTGTCTTTCCCTTTCATAAGCACTTGGCTAGTATGAGGAATTTATGTAATGGCTTGATAATTTTTAGGTATTTAAAAATCCAAAGTAGAAAGGATTGGCATCAATTAAAGAAATGTGATTATGAATGCAAAAGATTAAAGCAGAACTCAAGCCATGATAACATTTTTTTAAATCATCGCTTGGTAGAACAGCTATAATTAAAAAAGATTGAAGATTCGTCATATTCTATTTGTCATGCGCTGCCTACCCCTGAATAAGGCTCAGACACTGACTCGGTGGAACAGGCTCTGGTTTATTCATAGCGTAGGTACAGCATCGGGAAAAAAGCTGAGAGTGACAGGAGCGCGCCGGTGCGGGGTTTAAATACCCCGCGCCGGTCAGCGCCCCCTCACTCGCGGTCACGTCACCCCCCTTTGTCCAACACGTTGTCCTGCCGGTAGGTGAGGGGTTGCGAGGCCCCGCTGGCGTTCCGGGATCGCCCATCATCGGTTTCTCTATTCCTCCGGTGATTGCTTTCAGCTGGGCGATCTCCGTTGTATTAGCGCTGATGGCTTGGGTGTGTTCCGTGATCCGTTTAGCTATTGTTTCTTGACCGTTAGTCGTTATGGGTTGATGGCTACTTATCTTGAGCCCCTTCCCCTGTTTCCTTGCTATTGTCATGTGTGCCATTGCGCTGATGACTTCAGCTCAACGGCACTCATGACACTATTCTTGTTCCATATTCTACTCATTGTCCTAACAACCAGGAAACACACTGAGACAAGGAACTGGTCTCTAATATTTATTGCTAGTACTTAACAGGAATCCTAACATACTGAAGAAGCGTGGGAAAACCCAGACATATAACCCCCAAGGGTTAAGGTGGTCCCGATCTGTGTCTCTTTGAATGGCTGAACAATTCATCAGTGCTACGCATGCGCTTGACAGTCTGGATGGGAGCCCCCTGCTCGCCATCCTTACTCATGACACTCATATTCTTTTCCTAGTTCCTTTGTTTCATGTATACTAAATAATTTTCTTTGTTTATACATCATTATAGCAAACTTAACAAGAGCCTCGTGTGGCGCAAAGGGGTGGGTGGCAGTTCTGCAACTGAAACTCTCCCCACGACCCGGGTTCGGTCCCAGCGGAAGCTGGATTCTCTCTCGGGCAGCTGGCTCAGGTCGACTCAGCCCCCCATCCTTCCGAGGTCGGGAAAACGAGCACCCGGCTTGCTGGGGAAGGGGATGGCTGGGGAAGGCAACGGCAAACCACCCCGCTCTATAGTCTGCCAAGAAAACGTCGCGAAAGCAGCGTCCCCCCAAAGGGTCAGATATGACCCGGTGCTGGCACAGGGGACCTTCAACTTTTATAGCAAACTTAATCTCCATCTTGATTATTGATGGGAAAATTTATCTCTACTGAATATTCCAAATGAGACAAATGCAATAATTTTTGTTTTATGCCCAGGGGATCTTAAAAGGTTGACAATATTTGAAGAATATGTATGTCACCATTATTTAATTCCAAAGGAAACCCTTTAATATTAAAGGAAATGTTCATATCAACCTCACAGCCTCTCTTGAAAGTTTTCAGATAATATGGGAAGAGGGCCTGGAACTGGAAGCTGATGGTCAGTTTGGACCATTTAATGGTATAAAATTTTCCTAAAATCTAATTTGGCAGATAATTAAGAACAGACAATGAACATCATCCAGAGATGGTAGTGTATGTCTTTAAAATTAAATGATATTAAACAGTGTCCTTCTAGATAATGTTACAGAGGTTGAAATAGAATTGTTACATATTGCCATCTCTGGTGGCAATCTGCAATTAGTTATTTATTTGGTTAAAAGTTAAAACCATCTTTTAAAAGCTGCCACTTAGGAATTTTTGATATTTTTGTTAACTACCAAATTTACTATAGCAAAGCACTGAAAAAATGAATCTCTTTCTTTGGCTCAGTCTCAGATATCCCAGCATTTAGAAAATCTCTTTCGCCAGTGCTTTAAGACTTTGTTATCTCTCCTGAGTGCTCATCTGAGCAGGTTGGTGGGATATAGATCAAATAAATGAAAAAGGAAAGCACGAGAATTAGCCTGGAGTGAAACTATTTCTCAGCTCTAGAGTGTTCCAAACTGTGTTCTGGACAAATCCAGACCTCGCATGTGTGATTGTGCAGATCACAACTCAAAAAACAACAGTTACAGTATGTGTGAGCAGTCTCTCCATTATTCTTAACTCCTCCTAATGCTGCTTCAGTACCATTATTCTGATTAGTCCCATGGCAGGTCCTAAGCACTTGGAATGGCTTAGTGAGTGGGGGTGGCACTAACAGTGCCACAAAGACAGTGGGCAATGATGTACCAGAGGGAGTTTGGCAACAAGGGTACTTAACTTCTGCATAACATTCACCATCTTTTACAGCTTGTATTCTCATTCCAGGGATTTGACAAATGCAGAGGGTATTCAACTAGGCTTTCTGTAGTGTTTAGAACTCTTTCCCCTAACAGGAAAAGAAAAAGTTTCAGGTCTGAGCTCATGTCTTTTGTGGCTTAATCCAGACTGAAATCAAGGGCTGAAGGATTCTCCTGTTGCTACTTGGAGGTCCTATGTACTATGCAATCATTATCTGTGTTTATTTGTCTGTTTTCCTTTCTTTCTCTCAGCTGTTATATCGAGAGTGGGCAAGATATGGAGCATTTTACAAGTTTCAGCCTATTGACCTCATAAGGTAAAATGTTCTTGGTTAATACAAGCTATCCGTGTTCCTTTCTATAGCATCACATAAAACTCCTGTGCATTAATCTCATATATGGAGGTTGGGATGTCCCCTCTCCTTTCCATCATACACTGTGGCACACTTTAGAGTAGAATCTCATAACTATTAATGGAAACAAAATGTTCTTTTTTTTCCTAATCTTCTTCCTTAATAGTGTTTGAAGTTCTGATTCAGGAATTCACTTCAATTACAAATCCTGTAATTGATCAAGAGATTCATTTGCATTTCTGTGCCTAGAAGCAATAATAAAATTATTTAGAATTAAAGGTTTGATTGATATTTAGAATTAAATTAACAGAACGTCTTGGAAAAGCTTCCCACCCAGTATATAAAATTAAATATTGACATCCCATGAGATCAGCCTTCAATGAGCCAATTCATGGGATAACCTTTATTCTAACTCTAGCTTTGTTGAGTCCTGAAATCAGCTCCCACTGTAGGATGTGAATCAGATTTGGTCAAATCCTGGCTGAGGTCAGAATGATTATGTACTCCAAAACTTAGATGAGAACTCTGTAAGGGACCCAAACTGAATCAGGAGTGACAGGAAGCCTGTCTTATGACTCAAATCTTCCTACCGCTGCCCCTCCCCGCCAAAAAAATATCTGTTTTTTTTCCATAAAATATAAGGAAGGGAGAATAAGAAGGGAGAAGAGGACAGCTGACTGACTGACAGAACTGCCTTTAAAACATGGGAAATGGTTCACCTGGGACTTTTCAAACACAGGGTTTTGTGGGAGTCCTTTATTTGGAGAAAATTCATTTAATTATGTCCCCATGCCCCTGCGATAATTCTTCCCCGGTTTTTCTTCCCTTGAACTGGGCACTGCAGGGGAAGAGCAAAACTCTGCTTGAGTAGATAAGATACTTTTCTGCAGATCCAAGCAGTCTCACCTCCAATAAAAAAACAGCTTCTACAAAGATTAAGGATCTGGTACTATATGAAGTTGTACCTGCAGACCCAAGTTTAAACCATGACCTTCGTTCTGTCACCCCGTTGTTGTGAAGGACTGCTTTTAACCTGCTTCTCAGACTGGTTGGCCATGCCTTGACGATGTCTTCAAATTGGTCCTCTCTGGTCTAGGGTCCTTGCTTCCTAACAACCCTCCTTGTTGGCTTCAACCCTCACAATAGGGGTGTCCTTCCAAAATTTAAAGGGGTCCATTTCCATCAACATGGTCCAATTTCTCCAAAACTAGATAAATATTATTCCCTGGAGTCTCTAGTGTAACTGTAAACTAACCTATGAAATTAGTATCTCCTTAGTATGCTACTAATCAGTGGGAAAACTGTCAGGAAACACTGTTCCCACCACCATTGCTCTTATGACATCACAAACAAGCAGATGCCTGTGTCTACTCTCACTGAAGATAATCATGACTTGCCAGCAGTGTAGACTAAACATGTGATCTTGGACATCTCCAGTATTTTATACATTAGGTTCTCCCAGAGGTTATCCCTGGGGACTCAGTTTAAAGAAAATGTGCTTGGAAATGAAGAGGATCAAAAACAACAGTGTGGAGAGAATGAAGTTACAAGGCTAAATTTTGGCTGTACTAGTTCACTTGCTGAGCTTTGTCTCAGATAATATTTCTGCTTACCATGTGGTTGTATAACACATAATTATTTGTACATTATATGATTCATAGATCATCAAATATGTAAAGAGATGGAGTGGGATAAGGGGAAGTAAACTGAATAGGTTACTCAGCAGCATTTGATGTGTTTTCTTTTCTGAAGGCATTTCAAATTTCTTCCAACATATGCATCACATTAAACACTGTTTCAGATAGCCCCAATTCATTATTTCTTTATCTTCTCTTCTCTCAGTCTAATTTCTGTCTGTACTTTGAGACTGAATTTTGAATAGCCAGTACACATCTATTCCATTTACTAGCTGATGTTTATTTGCTGACTTAGTTA
Source organism: Candoia aspera (assembly GCF_035149785.1). Classification (NCBI taxonomy): domain Eukaryota; kingdom Metazoa; phylum Chordata; class Lepidosauria; order Squamata; family Candoiidae; genus Candoia; species Candoia aspera. The sequence goes on from NC_086159.1 coordinate 83,713,769, forward strand.
CATTAAAGAGAGAATGCACTTTCAGATGTTCTGGTTCAAATCGCAGATATTTAATAATCTGTTTGGACACAGCCAACCCTTTTGGTCCAACTTTATGACCTAGTAGAAATAGTATGTATGATTCAAGAAATCGGTAGTAATGTGAGTCAGATAGTTTACAAATACTTTAGGACTTTCACTGATGAACAGAACATTTCTAGAGATAAAATTGCTGTTTTTACTTCTCAAAATAAATATGAGTCATCTGGATGAAATGTATTAAACTCTCTGCAACTTTAGGTTTCTGTTTTTTTCTCACCCAGTGTTCCTCATTCATGCACTTTATGCATTCTTTCATCAAATACAGAATCTAAGCCTTTATTTCTATTTAATCTTGTCTAGTGAAGTAGAATACTGATAATGTAACAACAGTGATTACTATAATATTGAGATCTTTAATAATTCATAATTACATCTTATTTATCTCTCATAAGGTGTTTTTTTTTAAAAATCGAATGGGTTCTACTTGTATAACCAGCTCCTGCTCATGAAATTGTTTAATGCAATCTTCGTTTTCTCTTCTTAAAAAGATACTTGACAATTTTGGAAAGAATGCCATAGTTATTCAATCTTGGTAGTGTAGTTAGCTGTCTCCAAATGGAAAGAATCAGCCACTCCAAGGGTCTGCAGTCCATGAAGTGAGAAGGATCTTATGAGAATACCTTGCAAGATGAAGTAAACATTTTGGGTGACCACCACTAGATAGTATCAAAGGAATACAGAATATGCTAGCTTATTCCTGCCATGAAGTGGTCATCTGAACTTTTGCAGCTCACATCTGATACCAGGAGCTCTGAGGAGAAAGGTGGGATATAAATCGAGTGAATTAAAAATCTCCAGAAGACTGACCCCAGAAAAATTGTGCTTATTGTGATGTGAACCTTATCCTGAGACAGTCCAAGGAGTTCCGTCAGGTCCAGTCTTTCTTACCAAGATGTTTCAGTTCCACCAGAGGAAGAGTGCTGGGAGGTAGGGACTGGCTTATGTATTGCACTAACCAAGCAATGTGCATTATGGTTTAGGGGCCAGTTTGGTGTTGTGGTGAAGGCACCAGGCTAGAAGTCAGGAGACTGAATTCTAGTCCTACCTTAAGTACGAAGCCAGCTGGGTGACTTGGAGTCCGTCCCTCTCTCTCTCTCTCTTTCAAACCACCTCTGAAAACATGCAGGGCCTTGTCCAGGCAATTGCCAGGAGTCAAGACTGACCTGAAGGGGTGCACGCACATGTGCACACACAAAATGTATGAAACTAATCACTATCGCAATCCACAGAGAGATCGGGGGATCAGCAGAAACACCACTGACACCAACAGAAACATCTCCAAGATCTTTGATGGTAATTTCAGTTCTCTGAGTCCTCAGTCACTAGGACTCGTCCTAAAAGGTGCCTCATCTTGCATTGCACAGAAACAGAGCACAGGGACAAGCAACAGGGTGCCTTGGCCTTGACCCTCCATAGAGAAGAGCAAGGGGTTGTCCCAGGTATGGTCCAAAATGTCTGAAAGAACCAGGTCGCTGTCTCTATCAGTCTCTGAGTCAGCAGAATATCGTGTTTTCATGGGGCTGACATTAGATGTGTTTTTCTTTCTTTCGGAACAGAGTGTTTAACTTGCAGACTGCTGGCCCAGAATTTTGTGGAGGATTGATAGGATGCAAATGCTTTAACTAGCCATACTTTAGTTTTTGATGGGATAATAAAGATTATAATTTAAATAGATTGACCTTTTTTGCCAGTGGAGTTATATTTTTCAGCAGGGCAACAATGAAAACAGCCACCAACAGAAAGTGATCAGCTGTAGGCAAGAATGCGTGTCATTCGTATTTCTGCAAATTCCATTTTAACTTATTTAAATACTAATTAAATATTCTGGTTATTCATACAATAAGGGTATTTAAACAATTCATTAATTGGAGTTTATTTAAATATTTATTATTTTTATATAATTCTCTACTGAAATATGGAGGCCAAGAATAATTATGTTTTTGAAAAATTAAAAATTAGGCAGCAAATGCTTGAGTTTATATTAGAGAGTTTCCAAAGGAAAACTAAATGAGTGTAAAATGTGATGGGATGTACAAATAAAAAGTATTTGCAACAGCAAAAAATCAGGTGGCATCTACAAAAAGCATTCACGAAATTTTATGTCTTTTAACAAAATCTATTTATTTATTTATTTAACTGATTAATTAAATTTATCCCCGCCCATCTCCTCCCATCGGGGAACTCTGGGTGGTTACTAAATGGTAGTTAGTTAGTTAGTCCTGATTTTGAGCCTCTACAGACTGACATGGCTTTTCTAGAACTGCAACAGCAAATCATTTTTTCTCTCTTTTGTACTGTTCCCTTCCAGTTCAAGTTCATAATAAGATTATGTCTGGGTATACATGTTATTTGCTCATGCTATTGATAAATGTAAAGGTAACACTACATTTATATTATCTAACCTCTCTCTCTCAATCCAAGTCCCAACATGAACTCCTTTCTTTTCCTGGGATGGTTGTGGAGTACAGTAGGGTGTGTTGTATCCAACTGTAGCAACAAAGAAGTCCCGCGTTTCTTTGTTGACTTGTATGAAGAGTTGTCACATGTACCAGGAGGTAGCCACGGTGTCAGAATTAACCAGGAAATCTGGTCTGTAGAAGATGATAGATGAGATGATAGATAGATAGATAGATAGATAGATAGATAGATAGATAGATAGATAATGATGAAAGATAGATAGAAGAATAGATAGATAGATAGATAGATAGATAGATAGATAGATAGATAGATAGATGATAGATAGAAGATAATAGATAGATAGATAGACAGACAGACAATCTATATCAATCAATCAATCAATCTCTGGCCTTGCCAGGACAAGAATTCTCCCCTGAGAAGCTAGACAATTTGGCACCGCATTTCAAATCCGTTGGGCAATCTGGCTAAATTTAATCGTCTTCTGAATCCTTCCATTTCACTGGTGACTTCTAAATCTTAGCTTACAAGAAGAGCCCCCCACCCCTGCCTTTCCCCAAGCATCTTTCATGGACCTGGGTGACAGTAGCATTAGTGCAACAAGCTTCTTAGCCCGGCTTGGGAAGAAAAGCTGTAGCAGTAAAGAGGCATTGCACAATATTCTGTTGCTTTTTCCTCTGCATGTGTAACTCTGAGAAGACTACAAATCTAAGTATAGGGAGGATGCAGAAGTAAATATTGGAAAGCCTTTCCCACCTTCAGTACTCTTCCAGTACAAAATCACTGTTTCCTTTTTTTTAGTCATAGAAGAACGATAATCTTCATGTTTGTCCCCCATGTGAAAAAGCAGATGATTACAGAAGTGTTGAGAAAGTGCCAAATAATTTCTGTACTTTGCTCAGCATAAAAGGAGTTAATGACTGGTTGAATTATCTCAGTTCCACAGGAGAGGGGAGAATATTTCCTAGCACCAGAAAGAAGAGTGTTGTGTGTATTTACAGTTAAACTAATTCTGGGAAGGATCTTATGTGTCTCATCTCCTGAGTCAAACTGTTGGTATCATCTGGTTCCAGCATTTATGAGAAGTGTCTGATCAACTCAGAATCGTAAATTTTGCTGAGAAATCAAGATTTAAATAGTTTCTCCCCACTGACCATTCTTCAGGCTGCTTTGAATCAGAAAAACAATCATAAATTGTAGTGCTGAATCTATGTTGTTGCATGGAGGCCTCTACACTGGTAGACAGCCTGATAAATTAATCACACCATTCCAGAAAAGTACGTTTTTTGTTTGGCAGAGAAAAAATGAGGCTTAGAATTAACTGGTAAAGGAAATAAGGCAGGTTTTTCTATGTATTAATCCTGCATAGCTGATGAGCTGGCTGACCTTCTCTGGATATGGAAATCAATCAGGGTGTGGCCTCATTAATCCTTGGATAGATGATTCCTGTGGGAGATCCTGGGGCTGGATGCTACACCAGGAAGTTGAAGAAAATAAATCCAAAAACACTCAGGAAGGCAAACTGAACAGCTTCCATTTCATCACCAAGAAAACTTGCCTGGGGCGGGAAAGTAGGGAATAACCATCCCTCCCACCAGCCTGGATTTTATACCTTTCTTGGATTCTATTTATTTACTGTATTTTATTATAACTGTTTTATGAGATTTTAATGTTTATATTTTGCGCTTGATTTTACTGTAAACCGCCCAGAGTCCCTCTTTTGGGGGAGATGGGCGGTGGCTAAATTTGATTAATAAATAAATAAAATAAATAAAACCCCAAAGAGTATCTACAAAGTCACCGAGAGTCAAGGGCAACTCTAGGCATCTTCACTTTAAAGGAAGACGGACAGTTCAAAGGAGATCTTACTACTTTGGGGGCGGGGAATGCAGAGAAAAGAAATTTTATTTCAATAAGAACAGTAATCAGAAACTAGCTAGATAATAGAGTAGAATAAAATATATGTCCAGATCAATTGAAATTCAGCTTTTTGCTCAATTCTGCTCTATTGTAAAATACTACAAGGGAGGTACTGAATAGCTACCTTTCTTGGTGGCAGACCAGAGATATAGTAAAACCTTTTAATTAGATTTATATCTCACTGTTCCATCAGTATATTGTGTCCAAATTTCTTTGCCCATTTTATAATACAGTCTTTCACTTGTTCTTTCATTTCAAATTTCAATAGAAGTTTATACAATTTAGCAATGTTCAACATTTGTACATAATTCGACTTCAAATTCTGCCTTTTGTTGCTCAATTCCAAATGTCCTGTTATCTACCTTGAATCGTTCTCAGCTGTGCATACTAAAACCATTGAAAACTAATGATATCTGTATCATATTCTCAATATGGCATGAGTCCTGCAGCTTCTAGTATAAAATGTCCAGAGAAACCTATGGTAACGATGCTTTTTGAAAAACATCTCCCCATTTTTAAGGAAGACAAATTGTAGAAGTGTACATCTTTTTACCTTTGTGTTATGTTTCCTTTCTTTAGAAAGTATTTTGGAGAAAAAATTGGAATGTATTTTGCCTGGCTGGGGTTATATACAGAATTTCTCATTCCATCTTCTATTGTTGGAATCATTGTGTTTCTGTACGGGTGTCTGACCATCGAAGAAGACATTCCAAGGTAAGGTGCCACACGCTCAGTAGGCTTCGGTAGCAAAAACACTGCAAGGTTTGGTCTTTGTTTGGTATTTGGGCATCTGCTAAAATGCACCAAGTCTGGAGCTGAACATGCTACAGAATGTTTTCAACCCAAAGAGGAAGAGCTACTCAGAGCAAGAATGTTGTTTTCTCTTTTGGTCCCTGATAAACCCAATTATTTCCTCCATTCTTTGACCTGGATTTTTATTCCTCAGTGCTCCCTATAATTCAAGTGTTTTAGTTGGTGATATTTGCCCATTTCCTTCCATGGTTGTGTTTAAATGTCATTAAACATCTAGCTCTTGGTTCTGGATTCTCAGTATATATATAAATCCTTTGCCTGTTCTTCCTACTCTTAATTCCCTCTTTGTATTTATTATATGTTTTGAAGCCAGATAGTCATTAGAGATGAACTATGAGTAGGGAATAAAAAAGAGCTACCCTAAAATAAATGAAATGAAATGGTATATAAAATAAAGATTCCTACTCTTCACAGTACTATGTTCTAGCATCTAAAATAATAAACTGATGACAAAGTTGTATTTACTGAATTCTCCACTGACTTTTAAACTTAGAAAATATCCCTAAATGAAATACTAATAGTTGGAAGGATACTTAAAAATAGATACAAATATTAATGATTTTCTGGGTTTCAGCCACTGTACTTGAAAGCTGAAATCCTGCATGCAGGGACCAGCCTTGGCATCTGTTTGCTCTGTTTTGGGTTTCCACACATGGGCCTCTCCTCATGGGTTGGCTGGCTGGCTTATGGAGGTGAGGCTCATGAGCCCCCACAGCCCTTCTTATGCCCCCCAGAACCCACCAGGATTATACTGCCAAAAAAGGGGAACATGTTTTCACATTCCACCTCCTTAATGTGAAATGTATGGTAGTAATTGAAGGATGTGGTGTGGTGGAAAACACTGGGTCTAAGACATGGAGAGGTCATTGCTGAGTTTCAGAGGCCAAAGCATTCCACTTCTTTCTCTCTCTCTCCTTCTTTCTGCACCAAGACGTTCGGTTCTTTCCTTCCAAAATGCCCCTACATCCTCCATCATCCTCCTTCCAAAAGAAAGAGAACCAGGAGCACCTGAGTCTGTGAACTCTGAGGTCATAACAGCATTATGAGAGCCAAGTGTGGGTCCAAGAGATGCCTGAAGGAACACGGGGGTGGAAAACCGTGTTCTAGAGGGCAAAGGAGAGGCAAGGGCCCTTTTCTACTAATCATTTCTTCCTCTCTCCCAACACTTCAGGGGTTCTTCTGCCATTTGCAGCCAGCACCTGAGTGGGGGGAATGTGAATGAAATGGGGACCCAGGGAGATTAAATCACATTTCCCTACCCACATTTTCTCACCTCTGAAGGATTCCCTGTTCTGCTTGCTTATTTCCTTATAATAAAGGCCTGAATCCTTGATTGAAAGAAATGTTAAGGTGTGACTCTTAAGTCATTTTACTTACTACATGGCCATCTTTCCATTATTCATTGTTTTAATTGCACTCCTCTTGTATTAATTTGCTCTATATTTCATTTCAAATGGATGTTCTTCCTGCTGCTCTTTATTGCTTTTTCATAGCACGTTTTACTCTTGTAACCAGGGATGTGAAAGGGTGGTGGTGGTAAAAAAAAGACAAGATGGGGCCTGCAACTATGCAATCAAACCCTTGCCCTTCAAATTATGGGACATGCAACAAGAAGCAGGGCTTCCGTCAATGTCATGATTGAGGTTGCCATCTTGACTTTTGTGACCCCCACCTTGCTTCCACCTCCTGCAGCTATTTAACCTTTTTTGAATATAAATCTGCTGGAAAAATAGGCAAGAAAGAAAGCCCACAAAAGATTAGGAGAAAGCATTGCCTGCTCCTCCCGATGAAGCCACGTCAATGTGTTTCCAATAATAGCAAACAACTGGAAAGACACCTTTCCCTGCATGTCGCCAGCCTGTGATCTTTTGGCCTTTGCTCTTCTCAGCAAGGAGATGTGTGACCAACATAATGCCTTCACCATGTGCCCTTTGTGCGACAAGACGTGTGACTACTGGAACCTCAGTACTGCTTGTGGTACCGCACGTGCCAGCCATTTATTTGATAATCCAGCCACGGTCTTCTTCTCCGTTTTCATGGCCCTCTGGGGTAAGTCTTGCTTTGAATGTTTCTGTACCATAGTAAAAACTGAAAGGGGAAACTAACAGTGGCAGGGGGAAGTAAAATGAGGCCCAGGCAGGGCCTCCTCCTTTCAGTCCCAAGCATCTGTCAGCTTGCATGTGACATATGAATGGACAGACATCAGGAAGAAAGCTCTTTTATAGATGTGGGTCTCCATAGGGCAGATTCACACCCTTAATTTCTCACAGTGGCAGCAGCCCCTTCTAAACAATGAGTATTTTGCTCCAGTGACTTTTCAAAAACGAAAAAGAGTTTGCTCAGCATCTCCACCTCCCTTTCACTAACACCAGTTCCAGTTCTCCTAAGAAAGAGAATCTAAAGGATGTCAGACAAGGTGTAGAAGAACCTCATGGCAATGGTAGCGCATGGATTCCTGTACACCAAAGGGAGTACTGTGAAATTAGTGGGGACAACATTGTTAGGTTTAGGAATCAAACCCAGTTCTTGGATTTCAGTTATCTCATAAGAACAAGGAATTTGCTTTCAAACTGATAACTTGGTAGCTAAAAAATAAGGGTGCCTGTTGGCTATTTTCTGATCCCCTGTCTTTCCATTATGAGACAAGAGCCTTCAAACCTGTCTAGGTATCCTTAAGATTATGTTGCATATTTAAGTGTTTTATTTGGTGATATTTTTGAAAAACAAAATAAAAGTGAAAAATGATTTGGGGTGAAACTGAAGGAAAAGAGTACCAGAAGGGTTATTTTAGAAATTTATTTAGGAATGTCTTGAAAAGGGAAATGAATCCTGTAAATGTCAAGGTAAGGAAGTAAAAAGTTGTGAGAACTTTGAAAAATGGTATGGCTGCAGATGTAGAGGGTAAATTGGAAAAATGCTAAAGTGTGGGAATTTTTTATAGAGTGGCCGGGCCACTTGTTTAACCTGTCTGTGCTGATGGTGTTGGAATTATCAGGGGTCAACTCAGCATTGTCTCATAGGCATAAGGGGGTCTCTCTAGTGAATCGAATCTCCATTGTGCTTGTGGGATGTCACGTGGGTTACCTGATTTCCACTTCCTCCTTCTTCTTGGGCTTGGGGATTAACAATCTCCATTACCTTGTGGGCAGACATGCAAGCAGGAGGTGCTGCGTGCAGCTCCTCCCACTACCATCTTGCCTCCACACAGACATTTCTATTCCACATAGAAATGTGTCTACAAAGAACCAGTGATGAATAAATGCTTCCTACTATGAACCTACCTGTATCCAGATCTACTGAATAAGAGTAAACTATCTCTATTTTCTCCATCTAACTACATTGTGAAGACTGAATTTATTTCTGAACGCAATTAAGCTTAATGTGCAAGTTCTTTTTTGGTTCACACTTCTACTCTGCAAGATTGCTGTTAGCTGCTTGGAGTTCTTTCATTAACCTTTAAAAACTCCATCCGATGGTTGGGGGATCGTCAGTCCTGGTCACAAGGTAGAAGGAGAGCAAGAGGGGATGCAAAACTCCAAAGGAAGGCTTAAGGATGCCTGGCCAGGGGGTTGGCAGAGTTCCAGCAAAAAAGAGGCAAACAGTGATAGTGAGCAAACTTAGGGGGCTGCAGCGCAGCGAGGGCCAGGCCATGCAGAGCTGATCTTTTGCTCCTCAGGTCATCCAGAAACATTTGACTATGAGAAAGAAAGTTTGTGGCATGTTTGTTGATTTGGAGAAAACATAAGATGAAGGGAATAGGATTGAATTGTAGAATGTTTTGTGCCAAACTAGAGTTGAAGGTGGATTATTGAATATTTTAAAACTGCTATATTTTGCAGAAGAAAAGTTGGCATGAGGATTAATAGAATGCTTTGAGAATGGTTCAAACTGAGCAGAGACTAAGGCAAGGATATATGTTGTCCTCTTGGTTGTTTAATATACAGTATTTAGGGATAAATGTACAAGGAATGCTTGTGGAGCTATTAGGAATGGTTGGTTATGGACAACAAGAAGAGTACTGTGGAGTCCTTGGTGCTCTCTGAGCCTTGTTGTTTTCCTGCAGACATTTCATTGCCAGACTAGGCAACATCTTCAGTGTGAAGAGGGAGTGGGCCCTGCTCTCAGTTGACATACTGTGGAGGACAAGGCTCACTCCCTCTTCACACTGAAGATGTTGCCTAGTCTGGCAATGAAATGTCTGCAGGAAAACAACAAGGCTCAGAGAGCACTGAGGACTCCACAGTTCAACCCTGAGCTACAAATACTCACTTTGATAAGAAGAGTATTTTTGTATGCCAATAACCCATGTTGTTAGCTGAGAACCCAACTTTATTTATTTACTAAACAAACTTATGATTTACAATGAATGTTAGATCAACTGTATGATACATTGAGGAACATGAGCCTGCAAATAAATGTATCGTCATGCGCTGCCTGCCTCTGAATAACACTCAGACACTGGTTCGTGGATCAGGCTCTGATTTATTTGCAGGGCAGGTACAGCGTTGGTAGAAAAAAAGCTGAGAGTGACAGGAGCGCGCCGGTGCGGGGCTTAAATACCCCGCGCCGGTCAGCGCCCCCTCGCTCGCGGTCACGTCACCCCCCTTTGTCCAATACGTTGCCCTGCCGGTGGGTGAGGGTTTCCGGGATCGCCCATCATCAGGTTTTCCATTCCTCTGCTGATTGCTTTCAGCTGGGCGATCCCCGTTGTATTGGCGCTGATGGCTTGGGTGTGCTCCGTGATCCGTTTAGTTATTGTTTGTTGGCCGTTAGTCGTTGTGGGTTGATGGCTACTTATCTTGTACCCCTTCACCTATTTCCTTGCCATTGTCATGTGTGCCATTGCGCTGATGACTTTAGCTCAACGGCACTCATGACATATCCAAAGCCAAGGTAGTTGTGCATGGTAGTGATTTATATATACATGGTAAAAACTAGTGCAAGTAGATGAATTTGCAGACCCCAGTGGAGTGTTTATCAAAGATGAGAAAAGGGATGGAGAAGTTTTGAGACATGCAAATACTGCTAGAAGGATAGTGAGCAGCATGTGCTCTGTTGTAAGGAAAGAATATTGGTGGAAAGATGTAAAAATGGCTCTGTGCTTCTTCTGCTTTGTTATATAACATGAAAGTTGGGTTATGTCAGTAGTGGCATAAAAGGAAGTTGAGTGCACTGGAAATAATGTACTTAAGTACTTAAAAAGGAAGAGATGGAATCAAGAACGAATAGTGCCAAATGAGTGTGAACTGTATACAAAAGCGAGTGACCAGTGGAACAGAAACACATTGAGGTGGCTTGATCATACAGAGAGAATGAATGAAGCCTGATTTGCAAAACAGAACTGATGAGTGAATGGGTTGAGAAGATGGTTGTGGTTGGATGGAGCTGAGATCTCCAAAAGAGGGAGGTGAGAAATTCAAAAACTTAAAGGCAGTGTATGAAGCAGTGAGTGGGCATGGTAGAAGGAAGGACGTTTTGCAAGGCTAGTGAATGGGGTTGAGGTAAACTAGATTTAGTTACATTTTCTTTTTTTAAATGTTAACCTATTTTGCTTACTATTTCTCACTCCTCTTCTGCACTTTCCTGAAAGGGAACTGCATTATGGATATAGAGGCATGAGTATGTGTATGGAAGCCTCTTTGGAGATCTGAACCAGTACTGAGAGAGACTGTCTTGACCTTGAACCGCAATTGCCAGAAAGAAGTCCGTAATAGGAACTTGGATTGGAAGATGGAATGGCTTTACTTACTGAATTGACTTTAGCTGCTGATTTATAACTTTGAATTGTTGGTCTCTGACTCTGGACTGAGCAGCCAAGAGAGGAACAACCATGTGTGTGCCTGGGAGAATTACTTTAAAAGCCACTCTGGAATCACAGGGTAGAGTGGGCTGTAAATTCAATAAATGAATTACCTGCAAAGACACTTGAAACTGCAGGCTAAGATTTAGGCCAGAATGAGGATTATCATCCTTCCTCCCCGTTGCACCACCTCTCTTAAAATGTGCCCATTTCCTGAAGGCATTGAATATGTTCCAGTTCTGCAGCTATGGGTGATGGTGGCGGGGAGGAGATGTAGGAACGCAAATGACATCATGACCTAAGTAGGCTCCATTAGACATGTGGCCGAGGAAGGAGCAACTATGCATGCGTGTTCCCTATTTTACAAGAGCCGGATGTGTGTGTGTGAGTAGATCTAATTCTAGCCACGTTGACAGTCAGAGCACACAAAAATGGAACATCATGTTCTGCGGGGACTAGGTAGATATTGAGCATCATATTATTCCTTATTTCATCCTCTCCCAGTAGCAGATAAGCTCAGAAGGTATCTAGCTTTCCTTTTGCTGACTGGCATCCCTCTTTATTCTCATAAGTGAAGCCAGGCCGTCTTCAGTAAAATGCTGCTTTATCACATTGAGGATGCCTGTTATGTACTGTGTGATAAAGACCTTTGAAGCACAGAACAGCATGTTACTTATGCTCTGTTGCCTTGGCTTTATTTCATTTGTAAGAGGATAATATATAATAAGCATCTTTCATCTTCCCCGCTTTATTGCAAAAGAAGGGGGAGACTGCTTGCTATTAACACCAGGAAAGGAAGTTTGCTCCCATTACCTGATCTAACGTCATATGAGCTTCCTTTAGAAGCCCAGATACTCAGGTTACAAAGCATTTGTACTCCACAAGCAAAGTTTACACTTTGCAAGCCAAATATTTGTTCGGAAAACATTCCCTCTCCTTTTTTCAGTTAAAGTGACTCTCCATTAATAATTCATTATCACAAAGGAAGACAATGGTGGGGGTTTGTCATTGTTTGGTTTTGTTTCTAGTACAGTTTGTTTTCCTTGCTTCTAATGTATTTAAAGATTCAGAGTCACTGCAAGCAGAGAGAGGAAGGGAAAGGAAGGTAGGGGAAGTATATTTCAGCTAAACAGTTGCAAAAAAGACTTTCCTTGGTGATGCTTTGTTCCCTGGAGGCATGGGAACTGGCCCAAGTCAAGGGTGAGAACTTCTGGGACTCAGCCCTGGGGTAAGCAGGCAACGTGCAAAAACAGGAAACTAGTAGGTATACCAATATTTTAGGATGGTGGTAGCCAGTAGGATGCATATCCCCTAGTAACCCGTCATGTTCCCTGACCCAATAAAGAAAAAATAATAATTAAAAATAGAACTTCTCTTTTAATTCCTTCTCCTTCCATTTTTACCAAGCTGGCTTGTTATCTGAACCTGAAAAGCGGCCTGTGCTTTGTGGAGAGGACATGTTGGCTTCCCTGGCTCAAAGGTGTCAGCAGGGAGCTTATTTCTGAGATAATGTTTTTGGATAGTGACTGGCCGGTGTCTGACTTAACGATCTGCTGGCACATGTGATGGCCTCTCAATTCCGGATAGTAGTTTGTGTCAGTCCACAGAGCGTAAGTCAGCCAGATCCTTCCTGGCCCAGCCTTGGGACTGATCGATGTAGTTGGTGTGCAAGCTGCACTGGCTCCCAGCTTCTTTCCAGACGCAATTCAAGGTGCTGGCTGTCCCCTTTAAAGCCCTCTACAGTATGGCACGGGACCAGGTGATCTGCGGGACCGCCTCTCCCTGAGGGGATCTGCCCACCCCACCAGGCCAGATAGGGTAGGCACGCTCAGGTCCCTTCCCTGACCTATTGCCCTCCAGCGGGACCTTGGAAGTGTGCCTTTTCCACAGCATCCGCTGCCCTGTGGAGCCACCTCCCCCAGTGATCCAGCAGGCCCCCACCCTCTCAGCCTTCTGGAGCGCTGTCAAGAGCCGGCTTTCCCCCCCGGCGCTGGGGCAGAGTGCAATGGAGCCTGTGGGTGGCTGGTTGGGGGCATCCCAGGTGGGCGCCTGAGGTGCTGGGGGGGTGGGGGTGTCTTTGTTTTCATGGTGTTTTACTATTTTGTGGTTTTATTGTTGTTGTGAGCCACCCAGAGTTGTGATCTAAGATGGACAGCCATACAAATCTTTTAAATAAATTAATTAATACAATGCTAGATTTATATCCCACCTCTTGCTTAGGAGCTGAAGGCGGCGTACAATGTACTCCCTCCGTGCTTTTGATGCTAGGGACTTCAGTGTTCCATCTGATGCTCCTCCTCTTCCATTCGCCCCATGGAGGAAGGTCTTCTGGAGCTGAAGAGTCCACGGAGGATACTCACAACTCCCTCAAGTGATGTCAGGGGGCTGTGAAATACCTGAATTGATTTTAGTGTCTGTTTGGGATGGATGAGAGCAAACAAACTGAAGGTTAGTCCAGAGCAGGGAAGTAGGAAGACATGCTGCAGTGGATGGAACTCTGTGGAGCCTCAGGTGATGGAAACAGGAAGCTCTTTGGGAGAATCTGACTCGGCCCCCCTGCTGACACCCAGGCTGGGTCACTGAAGCATGGTGCGCTTGGGACTGCCTTTAAAGCCGGCTCAGAAACACGGAACGTGCTTTGGCACGCCCCTCCCTGAAGGTGCAGTTGACTCCCTCACTCCTTGCATCTTGTTTTTTTTTATTATATATATCATTTTTGTTAAAGATTTTTTTAAGGGAGATAAAAACAAATACAAACTAAGGTGGGATAAAACATAAATAAATAAAATAAATAAATATAGAGAAAGAAAAGACAAGAAATCAAAGAGAAAGCTAAAAGTGCAAAATGGGGGGGGGGAAGAGAGAAAAAGTAGAAGAAAAAAGAAAAGAAAGAAAGGAGAAGTATATATTATATACTTATGATATTATAATAATATAAATATATTATAAATATAGTTATAAATACAGTTATAAATGTATCTCTTAACTCTCTTCTTTCTATGATCTATCCTGTCTAATCATCAAAACCATAAATCATAAGTTCATTTTTCTCTGTTTCACACAAAAAGTCTAAAACTTGCCACCTTGCAAGGCAGTTAAAGCTGTACTATTCCAGCACAGCTGTAGTAGATGCTGCTTTATTATGTCTGTTTATTTTGATTATTGTTGTTCTGCTCTTTTAGACTTGCCTTGTTGTTTAGTTCTTGCCAGAGACTTTGCTAATTGGGGCAGTCTACAAATATTGTAAAATACAAAAATAAATAAAAATGTGAAGTTCTTGGTGCTGAGCTTGGTTGTTTACCTGCAGATCTTTCATTATCCAGCTAGGTTGAACCCCAGACTCACTCGCACTGATGCTGTTACCTAGTTGGCTAACGAAATGTCTGCAAGCAAACAATCAAGCACAGAAATCATCAAGGACTCCACAGCTCAACCCTCAGCTACAGATATTCTCTTCTATTGGAATAAATAAAAATTAAATTAAATAAACCCTAACTCTATAAAGTAATTCTTTGAAATCTGCTGACATTTAGAGTCTTTTGGTAATGGAACTTTCCTTTTGTGATTCTGAATTCATTTTGACTGCTGATGTCCCCAAAGGCTAAGATTATTTCCATTGGCTGAATAAAACGTTCTGGGTACCCTCTTGAATTTGGAAAGCACTGGAAGTTCACTTGAAGTGGTGTGTTGTTACTTGGTTGGAAGGACCTTCAGCAGGATAGTGAGAGATCTCTGCCCACTGTCCTGGTTTGTGAAAGAGCAAGCTGGTGATTAATTAGGACAGCATTTCTCAACCTTGGCAGTTTGAAGACATGTGGACTTCAACTCCCAGAATTCCTCAGCCAGCCATGAAGTCCGTACATCTTCACGTTGCCAGGGTTGAGAAACACTGAATTAGGATGTAAGTATTAGCTTGGGTCAGTTTTTGAAAATTCTCACAAGTCTTTACTGTTTGTGAGAAGAGCCTCAACTAACGTGCAGCAAATTGGACTTAGTTTGTAAGTAAGTGCTATCAGTACCAGAGAGATACATTTATAGGGCAGACTCTGGAAAGGTTATTCTAATAGAGAAAGTATAATCTCTCAAAGCAAACGTACATTATGAGAATGAGTCATTCAGTGAAACTGATTGGCAGGTCATTGAGGAGAGGCAAAAAGAAGGGCTGTTAATGAACATAAGGAAATCATTACCATGAGGTTTGCTAATGGGTAGCAGCTCAGAGGACTTTAAAAACAGACGACGGAAAGGCATGGGGGTATACCCGGACAGGAACTATGACCTGTAACATGTCTTGACTTATAATTACCCAATTATCAGATTCTGGACACAAACCAGAGAGGTCGGCTATTTCCATTATGTGACACTAGCGAGCTTCCTTGGTGCAGCACGTGCTACAAAGAAATAGCAACCAAGGGAACAAAATCCTGCTGAGAAGCATCAGAATTAAATCAAAGTTGTTGAGAGATGTATTTAGACTGGAATGTGGTAATAAATTCAGCTTTATGGACTTTTTTCAATTTCCAAGCAAATACCAGATTTGTAAAAAAAAAAAAAGATCTGTACTGTTCAAACACAGCATATATTCCTGGTAGAAATATATCCCATCTCAAAGATGCTCCTTGCTAGAAATGATTCTTAATGGCAGACTTTGGTGTGGACTAGCCAAATTCCAGTTAAATAAATGCTATTGTGCTTTTCAAGCTTAGGCACCCAGGCCATAGAAAGACGTCTGGGAATGGCTGAAAGTAGGCCCTCTTGCTCAACAGTGACATGTATCCTGGCCCCCCTGGTACCTCCAGGCTGTATGGGTCCTCCACAGATTTCGGAACCTTGGACAGTCCATGGATGAAACTTACATGTGTAGAAGTAGCCCCTTTGATTTGATGCTCCACATGCATGGAATGGAGACCATGGTAGCCTGGTGTTTGAGGGATGGAAGAAGGCACGAAGGCTTTCATTCATTTTGTGTGCATGGGTCCAGAGGTATGACCAGAGATTAAGTAAGGAGGCTGAGAAATCAAACCAGGATCCAGAAGAATACAGCAGGAAACCATCTCTCTCTTGCTGCCAAGAAAAGTACAGGAAATGGGCCATGTAGCCATCAGGAGTTAAGCTTAGCTCAAGGGAATTTTTACCTTGTTGGTAGGAAACACAATCTTATTTCAGTATTTAATACAAAGCTCTCTTACAATGAACAAAATTGGGTTTCTTTCATTTCAGCCACAATGTTTCTTGAAAATTGGAAGCGTTTGCAGATGAGGTTGTGTTTCTTCTGGGATCTAACTGGCTTGGAGGAGGAAGAAGTAAGTGCCTTGGAAACCATTCAAACATGTCATCGTTTTTTCCTCATGTGTCCATGGACTTTTATCAATTCAATTATTCAAATCGATTTGATGATTTCATTCCACAAAGCAAATATAAGTAATTCAGTACTTGGAAATGAACTACAAATGCAAACACAATTATATTATTGACTTGCAAATTCAGATTGGATTTTGGTTGATCCCTATATACTATACCCTGAATAGGCAAGATATTCAATTAGAATAATCAACAACATTGAAAACTAAAGTAAGTTTGAATAATACAAAAATAATATACTTTTTTTAAAAAAATCAAAGACTGTGTAGTTAGAAGCTAGAATGGTTTATCCAAAATGGAAACCAGAAAGAATGTATAATAGGTCCAAGGAACATACAGCCTACGGAAAGACAGAGATCAGAACAGCTATTCATTATATTCATATTCTGCCCTATATCCTAAAGTTACAGTTTTCAAAGTGACACAGTGACATAAAGCAACCATGCAGGTATTTAGAGCAGCATAGGGAAAAGAAATATCACAGTTTACATTTATGTTTACCATGCCTACTTAGATAAAAACCAAAGCAAACCAGAAATGACTCTGAAAGACAAAAGTTCAGGTCTGAGAACTTTTTATATCACAATAGGACAGACACAGTGTGTATTAAGACATCCTTCTTTATATCACAGTAGGACAGACTTATGATTATTCAGGTGATGGTTCCAATGAAGAAGTTAAATTGTGATAAGTAAAATATTGAAGAGATCAATAAAAAAGTGGAAACTGGGTCTAAAGCCCACAGGTGGAAGAAAATGCTGTAGCGAATCCTGTCTCCTCTATTGATTTTTAACTCCCTGGATTGGGGGTGGGGGTTAATCCCTTTTATTTCCTTTGTGGCAGAGGGTAAGGGAGGTCATTGTAGCTTGCAGGTGGGGGCAGATGATGGTCTTATCTCTGGTGGCCACTTTTCAAAGCCAGCAGGTTCCTTCGCCCCTTGCAACTGAGGGTCCTCACGTCTTGCTGGTAGTTCTTGCTGCTTCTGGAGGACAACCTCAAGTTTTCTGGCCATACAGTACAGCAGCGTTTCTCAACCTTGACAACTTTAAGACGGGTGGAGTTCAACTCCCAGAATTCCCCAGCCAGCAATTTATTATCTGTGGCCTGAAATAGACAGTCCCAGGAGACACTGTCCTGTGATTTTACTAAATACATAAATGAGTCTTAGGAAAGAAAGAAAATAATATATTTTGAGATCCTTAAAAAAAGAGAGAGAGAAGAACAATGAATAATATTGCAAAGCTTTTGCCCCTAACAACATAGATACATAAAATTATGCTGTAATTCAGCAAAACACATTAATCATCTATTGAAGTGGATTCCAATCCACAAAATCATTAAACCAAAGTAGGTTTGCTAGTCTTTGAGGTTTTAAAAGACCCTTTGTTAGTTTCTTTTCATCCTGTAAACTTTAACCTAAGACTTTTCTTTTGAAAGATGTATTTTATGTTCCTCCATATGTTCCTTAGCTCTTTAAGGTGTACCAGACCCTTTGGTCAGTTCTCCCCATCCAAATTTCTTTAATCTGGAACTTTTATTTTGACCTATCTGTTTTATGTGTCCCTCCCCCTTGTGTTTGGAGTTCCCATCTGAGTCTAGACCCAAGGCTGGCTGGGGAGTTCTGGGAGTTGAAGTCCACCCTTCTTAAGGTTGCCAAGGTTGAGAAACATTGCAGTATGATGATCCCAGAGAAGAAGAACCCGGGAAGATACAGGAAAGATCCTGGAATAATGCTGCAAGCCTCTGGGGTTTGCAAGTGGGTTCAGGATCTTACATTCCTGGTAGATTACTTTTATATTGTTTATATTGTTTACTGTTACTATTACTGTTATATTGGCTTTATATTTCTGGGTGTTGAAATTGCACATAGTACTGAGCCCTCTTTTGGGGACCCTCAGAGTGCCCCCTGCCAAGATTGCTGAAATCTGATGGAACTTTCCTGCCATTTTGATAAAATGGCAAACAGATTAAAATATACAAGATCTACATTAGGTGTTTCACAGTTCTAAAACCAAGGAGACTCAGCCCTGTCTGCCTACGTGGTACAACTCCCGTGCTCTGGGCCGTTGGCTACCCCCAAAATGCCAAATCTACCTCTTGGCCTCTAAAAGCCTGCCCACCTCTGGAATAACTGAAACAATGCTTTGGTCTCCTGTTGAGGTCAACAGACTTTCGCCAGAGTAAAAAATTCAGGATCTAGCTCTTGTTTCTAGGATGGGAATTCTCTGTTTGGAGAAGTTATTTGGTTTTTCTCTCTAGTTTTATCAGTCTGGGATTGTAATTAAATGATTTGATTTAATTTGATCCCGTATAGCTTGGCTCCCAAGGGGAATGTCTGTCAGCAGGGCCTACTTAGTTCCAGCATCACAACGTATAAGTGTGTAGGTACAAAATATCCTTCTATGGTGTTCCTTGACTCCTTGAAACTGTTTATAAGGAGTCTCCTTATGGAAAGAATCACACCAATTACTTCAATAAAGGAATAACCAACTCTTGGCATCTCTTTGGCCGGTGCAGACCAGCTACTGCTGCCATGCATCTCTCTCGTTCTTTCTCCTAAAGTTTGGCTTCTCTTCTGCAAATAAAAAATCCAGCTTTTTAAGACACTTTGTGTGTGAGGGTCCATTCTGAGGCACAAAGAGGAAAATGTTACACTGAGGCTAGAATCTTGTGAAATAAACGCTCTCTTGAGTCAAGCCCCAGATCTGGTGATTTCATGGGAACATGGAGGTGGTTTGCCATGAACCCCCGGGAGTCGCTCTTTGAGTGAGATGGGCTGTGACAAAATTCGAAGTATAAAGAAATAAATAAATCTTCTATCTCTGACCCTTCAGCCCAGCCTGCAGCCTTGGGATTCCCTAGTCATCTCCCATCCAAATACTAAACAGCTCTGGCCTGTTTATTTGGTGATGAGGTCTCTTGGAGTGCATAAAGGCAGAAAAGAAGATGGCAGTTACGCTTCGGGTTCTCCAGAATCCACTCTATGTACATTTATTCTGTATTTTAAAGTGTTGGCTTGAAACTTGTTCTTCCACCCTTCCTGCTACCCAAGTACACCAAGGAGCACATAAAAGTGTGGCTTCTCTTTCCATTTAGGCAGTCATAACTCTTAGGTCACAAGTGTCTCTTACCAGAATTCTTGCCCTCCCGTTCAGATGTGTAGGAGCCAAGATCCAAGTAGCATCTGGATGGTTTTTATGTGGTTTGCTGCTCAGATGTTAAATGTACTCCACATTTTTATTTGTTTTAGGAACACCCCAGGCCAGAATATGAAACAAAATTATTACAGAAGAAATCCAGAACTGAAAATACCAAAATCGTGAGTCAGGATGAGGTAGGACACCAAAGTTTATGTCGTACTTCTTATTCCCGCACCTGCTTTATGTTTCTATTAGGGCTGTAAGCTGTAACAGAATATTGTGTAATATGCATAACTACAGTCTATTTGACTAACGCTTTATTAATAATTCTTAATAAAGCAAATATGGACGGGTTGAGAGTTTAAGAGCTTTTGTCTTTGGGGCTATTGTCATTCTGAAGCTCTTGTAATTGTGAAATAATCAGAGCACTTCTGATTTATATGTTGCTTTCCTTTTAAAAGAAAAAACTGTTGAGATTTCAATATGATGGACATTTATTTCAAGTTAATTGACTGAGCAGTACACAAGGGAAGTGACTGATCTCTGAAAGCAGAAATTCTATACAGACTTTGCTGCGATCATTCTCAAGGGATCTGAGTGAATGTTCCTTGAGGATTTAGTCTGGTTCACAGTTTAACTGACATAATTCTCATTTCCTGCATTAAACAGTGTTTCTCCATACTTTGTGATACATTTATTGCCTGAAAAAAAAGTACCAAGATACATGTAAAAGTACATATTTTCAAGTTAAAATTGAGGAAAATTGAGCTGTGGCTCAAAGGCTTCACACAAATGTACCTTGTGAGCCACTTGTGCCCCTGCCTGGACTAGGAGACCATCCAGATGGTCACTCATGCTTTGGTCACCTCCCACATGGACTGCTACAATGCACTGAAGTTGGGGCTGCCCTTGAAAACCATTCAGCAGCTGCAACTGGTCCAGAATGCAGCAGCATGGGCAATTATTGGTGCATCTCACTGTGCCCTGGTAAGACCTTTGCGCCATGATCTACACTGGTTACTGGTAGGTTCTGGGCACTGTTACTGCCTATAAAGCCCTTCATGGCACAGGGCCTGGTTATCTAAGCGACAATCTGTCTTCTGCCCGCCCTGTGCAATTGGGCAGAGTTGACCTGCTTCAGGTCCCCTCCATTGAGCAACGTCGTCTGGCAAGACCTAGGAAGGGCGGGTTCTCTGTTGCAGCCCCTGCCCTCTGGAACAACACACCCCGAGATCCCTCTGGCCCCTGCTCTGACTTGGTTTAAAAGAGCCGTGAAAACCTGGCCCTTCCCCCAGGCCTCGGGCCAGACTGGGTGAGTGACGTAGCCCTGGGGAAGTAGAAAGCATGGGAAAGAGACTCAGAACAGTCTGGTCTTGCCCTGTTGTCCTTAAAAAGGGGGCAGTGAAGGTTTGGGACAGGATTATGCTAACAGACCTTACATAATAAACTAGCATTCCTGGAATCCCTGTGGTGTCTGTTTCTTGACTTGGCATTCCTCGAAGGCTGATGCCACCACCCTTCGTCCAACCCAGCTGGAGTCCTCAAAGCAGCAGGCCTTGATGGAGCTGCTCTGAATCCTTGGCAGCTCCACGAGGCTGCAAGGCAGCAAGCCCGGGGTTGTGGGAGCTTCATCAGGAAAGATGAGAGCATAAACAAAAGGTTTGCACTGTTCGACATGTCTCCACACTGGTATCTTTCTGTCTGTTAGCAAGGCTTTCCCTGCCACCAAACAGGAGGGGTGCAGTGCTCAGGAGGGCACTGGCATTACCTTATATTGCATTTGACCCCTTTGACATTTCCTGGCATAGATGAATGTCTGGCACCTTAAACTCTTCATCAGTTGGTCATCACAGCTGCAAGCTGAGCTGATCAAAGGAGTTGCAATCACCCGTCACAGATGACAGATCAGAAACCCACTTCACCTTGCTTAGATCAGATAGGAGCTTCCCTTGCTGCCTGTGAATCTTGGTACTTCAGCTCCAAGTTCATAGAAATGTTGGAAGAGCTGACCCCCGGCCAGCCAACTCACACTAAATTTCTCCATATCACTTGCAAGTCCTCGAGTAACTTCTTGAATTGCCGTTTATAGTTTTCTGCTTTTTACGAAGTTAATTCTTCACAGCTGCAGGCATTACTCCATTGGTTTATTATACTGTGGCATGTTGACAACTGTGAAGAATCCATGACGAAACAATTGTGCTGTGAACGCCTTTTGTAATCAAATCATAGAAAGGGTGCTATCAGTTGCAAGGGTGCTCAGTTTATCTGGTGATGAGGTCTGTCGTGTATTATTGACAACACTTTGACAAATCTGTCTTCAGTTCTGCTGCTTGCAGAGGCAACCTGCCTCTCTTATCTCACCTGGAGGTATAACCGTACGGTAAAGACTGCTAATTGAGCAGTATCACATGTGTCAATAGGGTGGTGCCATGCCACAGTGAAACTGGCTCTAGCTGGGCATGATAATGCCAAAAAGTCTGTTTCTCTGTGGTCAACAGCTCAGCCATTCTGGGACATTCCTTGATAAATCCACACCCTGTGTGTGGTCTGAGTTCCTTAGCAGGAAGTTCACATCCAGGGTAACCTGCTTGCACAGCCTTAATTTTTTCCTGAGTTGCTCTAACGAATGCAAATGGGAACAAATAGGGGCTGCGTTGTTAGACCAGAGGCAGCATGGAGAGGCTGAACACAGATTGTCGATCCTCTAAAAAGCTACACAACTGTAGCAGTAGGAGATTTTAATCACCCAAGCTCTGCCAAGCATGGTCTGTCCAGGAAATTTTTGATCTGTCATGCTAACAACTTCCCCCTTGCAAGAGCATTAGGTATCCTTGAGTAGGCATAGGAGGAGGAGAGCCTTGTCAGCCTATGGTGGCAAAAGATCAGGAGGAGTCTGGCAGCACCTTTCCCAACTACTTTTATTAAAGGAAGAAGCTTTCACGAGCTGCAGGTCCCTTCATTAGATGGCAGTTGTGAGAAGAAGGCGAGAGGCAGGCAGAGAGGGGAGTGGCAGAGAGCAGGGTGGGGGAGAGTAGGTGGGAAATGGCGGGGAGACAGCACAGGAAGAAACATCTCCCTCCCTTACCACAACTGCTTGCACTCCTTCCGAGAGGCAGAAGGGAACTTTAGAGCTTCAAATGTCCCAAATTCTTTCTTTCAAATGTTCCAATTTCTTTCAAGACACATGGTAGCCTGGTGGGTACCTGCGTCATTAATTCATTGTTTCTATAATGAATATCCCTTTTCCACCAAAACTAGTGTTCACGAAAGCTAGTGATATGATTGGATGAAAACAGAACTGTAATTAAACAAACTAGTTCCCTAAAACATGTCGTAGATTCCCCTGTAGCATATTGATGTAGCAGACAAATTTTGGAAAGATTTCCTTGAAAGTGAGGAGTGTGCAAACAAACGGTGCCATGCATGGTGCTGCCAATAAATTCCATCCTAAGGGGAAAAAATGAGAGAAATTTGGACATAGCCCTGCATCTGATAAGCTTCAGTAGAAGCTTCACATTCCGCCACAGCTAGCAAACTTTCGGGGGAGTGCTTACCACCTCCCCCAGTCAGTCATGAAGTTCACCTGGTAAAGTTTAACGGTTTGGAAGTTGTGAATCAAATTGGAAGAATTTTGTCAGATGTCAAAACAGTTTCACTTAAGAGGGTGTTCCAATTCTGTGCCACAGTAAGTTACTTATGTTGTAATGCTGTGGAGGAGTGTTGTTCCATGCTAAGGAAGAACTGTGGTTCTTTGGACTGAGGTTTTGCCATAAAAGGCAAGGAAAGTACAGCTGAGCAAAATGTATAGAGCATTACATTATCTTTGCAAGTGCCCAGACTGTTATGGTGCATTAAAAATATACAGAATGGATATGATTGTAATGCATGTACAGTATAACCCTTGGCAGATGTTCTAAGGAAGTCCATTAGCCTACCTTCTTCTATATAGCAGATTTTTGTCTTTTGGGAAATGTATTTCTTTATGTAACAAATTGATACAGCCACTCATCAACCCAAGAAGCTTCCAACTCAGAAGGCCTATTTAATATCCACAATCTGAGATTCGATCTGCACAATTTTAGGTACTCTGGAGGAATTTATAGGAAGCTTATTGAGCAGGTTTATGCAACCTGTTCACTTTTTGGGTGGATCTGGTTTAGGTTAAAAAAAAAAAATGTCTGTTCAGTCATAGCGCTCTGTATGAAAAGCAAAATAGTGAAGGACAGCCTCTCCCTCCTTTGCTTACAATTAGCTCAGCTGTTGTTTACAATGCCATCTCCTCTCCCAATTGATTGAATCAGGAAGCATGGCCATTGCGGTTCCCATTCATCCTACTGGTAAGGGTTGCTCCAGAGCATGCTCAAGTTTGAAGACGATGGAATCACATGGGACCATTCTGAACCTCCATTCCAAAATTCCTCCTCTTCAGAAGTAGGCAAAGTTTGGATACAACACGTACCAACCGCCTACAACATGGCTGATGTTCAGTGGCGATGAGATTTATACTCCAAAACACCTAGAGCTGAAATAATTAGGCATCTGAAAGGTCCCCTGTGCAAGCACTGAGTCATGTCTGACCCTTTGGGGGGACGCTGCTTTTGCGACGTTTTCTCGGCAGACTATAGAGCAGGGTGGTTCGCCGTTGCCTTCCCCAGCTCTCACCATCCCCAGCAAGCCGGGTGCTCATTTTCCCAACCTCAGAAGGGTGGAGGGCTGAGTCGACCTGAGCCGGCTGCCCGAGAGAGAATCCAGCTTCTGCTGGGACCGAACCCGGGTCGTGGGGAGAGTTTCGGTTGCAATACTGCCACCTGCCCCTCTGCGCCCCACGAGGCTGTTAAAACACCTGGAGTTGACCTAATGAGGATAGTTTTATTATTGTTGAACCCTCCTACTTACCATGGTGCAATCTTAAAACAGCCTTACTTACTGAGAATGAACTAGACTTGTCAATACATTTCATGTAAAGTGATCACTGTAATCACATTATAGGCCATAATCTGTCATTCTGCTGCTATGACATCTGTTCTAAACTGTCTGCATTAGCTTCCAATATATTTTGAAATTCAATTTGGGGTAAACTTGTGAAGCCTAAAAGGCCTAGGAATTGGGTTCATTGTAGAGCCAACTATTTCTTCATATTTTTGCATAGACTTGAACATCTGTAGTGCAGTCCCTCCAACTGAGTGCTGAGTGTCAAGTGTGAAGCAACTGGAGAGTCGGGCCTTTTAGTATGGACAACTTGCTTGGCTGTTTCCTTCCTTGACAAGCAAGAACTTCCATCTTTTCACTGACATGTTAAAGCATTCTTATCATTTCAAGACATGAAAGTTGTCTGTCTAGTCATGATTGCTGTATGTTTGGTCTATTAGATTTTTCTGAATTTTATTTTTGTTTCTAACTGCTGCTTTATTTAATGTTGTTAGCCAAAAATCATACAAGTCAGTTAGTCAGCAAAGTTGATTCACAGATGATGGGCTTTTTCTGTCAGAACGTTCTGAGAGACTAGCTGAAGAACCCTTTGAATTCATCCACATGTTCTAGATCTTCACCATTTATCTATAATTTGAAATTGTTCCTAACAGCGCAACTACCTTGGTCTTCAATACATTTGTTTACTGATCTGTATATCTCATTGGCTCATATAAACTGTCTAATCATTCAAGTTTTCACCCAACCATGTAGCATCCTCTGCATATGAAAGTGCACATAGACTCAAGTCCCCAACCCACATACCTTTGGGTAGGCCTTCAAGATAGTCCAGGTCAAGAAATGGACACCACAAGGATTCCAGGAATGCTACTTCTGTGTTGTAGGGTCTGAAGTCACCTGAAAGTCTGTTCGAAGCTTTCGCTGCCCCTTTTTAATGACAAAAAGCTCAGTGTGTGCTCTTTCTCACGCTTTCTACTTTCCCAGGGCTGAGTGACTGTTCCTCTTCTCCCTCCTCTTTCTCAAGGCCAAAGGTAAAATCTTCTGTGCCCTGATGTGGCCCTAGGCATTCTGTGTACATTTATCCAAAGTATATTTAAAAACCAAAGGGACACCACACATCCTCGCCTTAGACTCTTCTCTGAACCAAGCACGAAGCATCACATTCTCACCATTTTTATCACACTCCGCAACCAATTTCTACTCCATGTTCATCCAAAACATTCCATAGCTCAAACCTAATCCATTGACCATATACATTCTCCAAAACAACATGTAAGGAACTGTCTTTCTCTCATTTATTCCTTGAGGAGATTTGAGACATCTCTTTTAATTTACTGGCAATTAAGCCAATCTTCATTATTTTCCATTGATTTGCATTGTCCCTAATGCAGTTTTTAGGTTGCTGCAAAATTTTGATGAAAAAGCATAATCTCATTGTCTAATTTTTTAAAAAGTAACTATTAGAACATTCACTTCAAGAAACAAAAGCATCCCAAAACACCCTTGTTTATAGCAATATAAACAATTTATAAAAGGGCACCAAGCATCCGATAAGATCAGATTATTTATTTATACATTAGATATTTGCTGTGACACATTAAATTTGTAGTGTCTTTCACTGAATACATAGAAAGCCTTGGATAGACCAATTTAAATTTGTTGAACACATTTTGGCTAGATATGGATTTTCTTCTCCATTAATTTAGTTAAAGTATCTCATCCACTCCAGCCAGGTTTTTTTTAACATGTCAGGTTGTTTCATGGTATTTGTTGACTATCTACTCTTACACTTAATTTGCATTTGGAATCTTTAGCTTCTTGGATCCAACAGTTGAAGAACACCTCAGGTCTTAATATGGCAGGTGCTGAACACAAACTGTCATTATAGGCTGATGATACCCTTTGTCTTATTGATGATTCTTAGTGTTCTTTGTCAAAAATTGTGGACTCAGTACAACAGTTTACTAAACGTTCAGGTTTTACACTCAACTGGAAGAAGACTAATAAGCTGTATGGTATCTGTGGGAATCTGTAAATTTGGAGTTTTATATGTAGTTTGACTATCTTAGGAAGATCTCTTCATTGCCAAACATTTCCAACCATTTAATTTGAGATGTTGATATTAATTGGTGGTTTAAAATGCCCATCAGTCTTTGGGGAAGTGTTTTTTTTTTGTCCAAATGAATGTCACTCCTAGAGTGATGTGATATATATATCTCACACACACACACACACACAGATACAGACACATATACATACACACACACACACACACACACACACACACACACAGAGGCAGGACAGCATACACTGACCAAGTAGCTGGCATTGTGTACAGAAACATCTGCACAGTGTATGTGCTAGACCCTTCCAAGTCCAGATGGGAGGTTCCACAGAAGATTTTGGAGAATGACAGGACTAAGATCCTGTGGGACTTCCAGATCCAGACAGACAGGCGGGTACTGGCCAACCAACTGGGCATTGTGGTAGTAGACAAGGACCAGAGGACAGCGGTGGTGATAGATGTAGCAGTGCCAAGTGACAGCAACATCAGGAAGAAGGAGTATGGGAAGCTGGAGAAGGACCAGGGCCTGAAGGAGGAGCTAGAGAGGATGTGGAAAGTGAAGACCAAAGGGGTCCCAGGGGTGGGAGGGGCACTTGAGGCTGTGACCCCCAAGCTGGGAGAGTGGCTCCAATGGATCCCAGGAGCAACATCAGAGCTCTCTGTCCAGAAGAGTGCAGTGCTAGGAATAGCCAAGATCCTGCGCAGAACCCTCAAATTCCCAGGCCTCTGGTGGGGGACCCGAGGTTGAGGAAGACACATACCACCCATAGGGGTGAGAAGGGAATTTATACACACACACACACATTATACATATACATATACATACATACACACATACAGTACAGTATTTAGAGGGATATCCATGTTAATACCCACTACATTATTTAAACAAGTTGATAGGATTCTGAGCAAGTTTTTGGGGGATGGATCGGCCCCTAGTTTTCTCTTTTCAAACTGTGAGTTCATATGAGGAAGGGGTTTTTAACTGCCCAGATTTTCAGCTTTATCATTAGCCTGTTTAGGGAATTTAAATGATTCTTCTAAAAAAAAATTGTGGGTGTAATTAGAAAGGTATTATTTGTCCCCTTTGCCATCTTGGCTGTAGTACTACTCAAAATTTAGTTATCTTTCCTGCATTAAAGGCAGAAAGGTATATCTGAATGTTGTTGGAAGCTTAAATTTGATTCCTAAGAGAAATTGATATTCTGGGATAACCATAATATGAGAATTGCAGATTTTTTTTTCTGGAATTGATGGGCAAAACAATACCTTAGATAAGCTTATTTCTCATCAGCTTTTAGGACTGCAACAAGAATTTGCATTGTCTATAACTACTGAATGGCAATATAATCAGTTAAAACATCTTTTGACTATACAATTTGATCTGAGCTTGTTAGCGGTCCCCGAAACCCCTTTTGATAATTCTAAACCTACATTTTATTTTTATAGATGGCATTAACTGCACGTTGCTTTGTAATCAGAGTCACTTATGTGAGTTCCATAAAACAGGCAATTCTGTTGCAGTTAATGACAGCGTTTTAGCTACTGCAATACAGTTAAAGTGAATAACAGGTTTTGTAATTAAGAAAATGGTCTTTGTGCTGCTGTAAATATTTTATCTGTTGTACTGAATGTGGGGAAGAGAACTTGTCAGGAAAATACAAAAAGGTAAATGGTGATTTATCTCCAGAACAGGGCCCTGGAGGTGCTAATATTTCAGAAGAAAGATTTTGCTAAAATTGGAGAGCTGAAACGTTTATAGTGAATGCCTGAGGTGAAGCTGCAGAACAAACAAAATAATTATAAATAATTATCTGTTCCTGAGAAGAGATGACAAGCGACAAGGTCTAAGGAACTGATTCTGAAAAGACGTGGGTGAATACCCATAATTCCAATAAGAACTGTATTGGAATAACATTTTTATGCCCTGGTTTACAAATAGAAATATTCTTAGGTGCTGTTCCCCAGCACAAGGATACTAAGTGAGCGTTACCTATCTTTTTCATATCACCTACACCATGACATCATCATGCTGTTGTGCTGATGCACAACTCTTGGCTCAGCACTTGTGTGTGTTCTGACAGTCGGCTTTTGTCGCCAGCAGAGCTCTTCAGTCTGGCTCATGTTTGCTTCACAGCTCCTCCCTTGTTCCCGTGTCCTTCTACATCCTCCTAGAACCCGGAAGCACCTGAAAAACACAGACAGATTCAGCATCTGTCTACAAAAAAGTAAAAAAAAGGATTACTTTCATAGTCATCTGACAGCAGCCACAACGACATTGCTTGCCTTGTGACGTCCTGACACCAATTATGTGATGGGTTTAATTTCTGTCAACTGCATGATAATGTTACGGCGTAGGTGATACGACTCGCTCCTTGTGTGCCCTGAAGATTCCCATGACTACTTTTATGCAGCTGTACTATGGGATGGAAGAGTCCATTGAGTCACGCTGCCTCTCTGGGGCTGTAACGGGCTGTGAGAATAACCCTGGGAGACAGGAGGAGGAGGGGAGCCTCAGCCAGGGCCACGAAGCCTTCCAGGCAGAGGAAGGAGCATCCACCCCCTTGCTGGGTCATTCCTTCTTGCTGCCCAAGAGAGCATAAGCAGCCCAAAACCACTCCTTGAGCAGCATCAAAGGATCTTGCAATGAATGCTTCCCACCCATCAGAGCAGGAATCCAACTTAGAGCCTCCCCGATAGATGGCTTGAACCCATCCAGGGATAGGAAGCCAATCACCTCTCTCAGTCATGGGTTCTACTTTCAATCCCTCCCTCCCTCCCTTCCATGGAAACTTAACCCTTCCTGTAACTTAAAGTTAATTATCCTAAACTGGACCTATGCAGACTAGAGGGGAGCTGTTTTTCAGACCTTCAGATTCCTCAAGCTCATTTCAAAATTAACTTCTTCTTTCTAGTTCATAAAGTATCCCAACCAGTTTTATGCCATTTGCCCCTTAGTTATTAATAAAAACGTTGGAGAGCGCTGGGTCCAGGACCACATCTTGACCCTTGACATAACATATGCTTCCTGTTTGGTGAGCCAGGACTGGATCCATCAAACAGGCCACCCAGCCCACTTTTTGCTAGATTGCTCAAATCAAGATATATTATGCCCTCAGCATTCTCACAATATATTCTTGGTTTTCCAATCTAAACATGAAATAAGATTAATCTGACGTGTGCATGTTGACAAATAAGTTGACTGACTTAATTGCACTGTTTCCAGATCAATTGCTCTATGATGCGGTTTGGAATATTCTGATCTGTTAAGGTCAGACTGGCTGGTCTGTGATTTCTCAAAGCTCCCTTTTTGACCTTTTTTAAAGTTAGGGGGAAAAGTGGCCCCTCCCCAGTCATCTGGCATGTTGCCCTTTCTCCATGTGCTCTCCAAGCTAATGCATAAAAGTTCTGTCTGGCCTTCAGAAAGTTATTTCATGACCCCATGATATAAATCACCTTGCCTTGAAGATTTGAACTCATTGAAGGAAATGAGACATTCCCAGACCATTTATGAGCCTCAGGCTGAAATGCTGTCCTTCCTTCCTTCCCTTCACAATTGCCCAGAGCAATGGGTATCTCTTGTTAGGCTCCACTGAGCCCAAAGAAGTTGAATAATTTTGCTGTTTTTGTCACCTGTTAGTTCATTCTGTTTTTGTCACCTATTAGTTAGGCTTTAGCCTTCCTGATGCCATCTTTATAATTCTGAGCTGTCTATATATACGGTATTTATTTGCTATCCCTAGATGTGTCCTTTCTGATCTTCTGATCATTACTCAGCTTTTAATGTGGTTACAATCATTCCTACTATGGACTTCTATGTTTTTCTTCAGTCCCATCCCCAATTATCATACAAAAACTCACCTTTTTCTCATATATTCAGAAATACTCATTTCTAAGCCTAAAGCACCTTAATCTAAGGATGCTGCCAAGAATCAAAATCTGTAATAAGTAATTTATTTTACAAAATCTCATCTTTGCTGTTACCATCAGATCTCAAATAGGAATACATGTTGTTCTTGTTGGCCCATCACTGGAATATATGCAAAAAACCCCAGCACACTCTGGCTAGTTCTAAATGTACCCTATGCCATGCCAGGTTGTGCTGTCATTTTTTATTGCTCTGCTGGAAAATCAGGTGCCTAGAGAGGTTCTTGTGTTTTGTCTGGACCCAAGGAGCAGGGAGAAAGAAAATCCCCAGATTCAACACGTGGTGGCAGCGTAGCAATGAAGCAGGAAATGGTTCCACCAGGAAGACACATCTTGGAGCTTCTGGTGACATCCAGCCTGGGAAAGTGTTTAGGGATGCCAGAAACCCAGAGGAAGGGTGGGGTGCAAGCCAGAAAGAATTTCTTTTCTACAAGGTTTGAACATTTTCTGGCATATACGTATGTTAGTTCCATTAATTCCATTCCATTTTTGCATCTGTTTATGATTTTTTTCTTAGAAACCCATATGAAACTTTGCGTTTCTTTTAGGATATACATTTTTATATGCAACTTTCCTTTGCACACACTCCCACTGTTTTATGCAGTTCTCTCTGATGCACTTTTTTCCTACCAGAAAACTGCATCATAAAATTGGAGAATTGAAAAGGAAGGAGAAATTAGGTCACCTCATATTAAAACACAAGTCAAATGAATTTCTGCATATCCCTGTGGGGGAAGCAAGAGAGAGAAAACAGGCAAGCTTTCTTTCACAGAGGACATCAGAATCGTGGCATCCGCAGTAATGGCCTTGGGGCCCCAGTATCCTGAAGGGGCCCCCTCCAGGCCCCGGGGCCACAGCAGTTGCAATGGGGGGAGTGAGCGAGGAGCAGGAGCCACCCCAGCTATGGGGGCTTCTGATCAGGGGTCTTCCCAGCTACCAAACACAAACAACGTAGAAAATGAGAATCAAATGAAAAATAAAAACAGACGAATGAGTAAGGGAGGAGAGAAAAATTGCATCAACCTGTTCATATGGTATAAAGGGATTAATTTGGGTAGGATGAGTTTTGCCTCTGGGCCCTAGACTCAAATTCAGGTTTTATTTATTTATTATGAGGAGGAGGAGGATCTTGCAGCAGCAGCAGTGTAACTGACAGAATGGGCTTTAATATTTTAATACCAGCAAGCCAGCTATTGCTACTGTTACTAATAGATACGCAAAAGGAAATAAGAACTTAAAATCCAATTTTATTGGACCAGATTCTAGCAGTGCAGCTGCAAGTGCACTCAATTAACCAAACATTCTAAAATTAAAGCATCTAGACATGGAGAAGGAGAAGATAAGCAGTCACCATCTATTGGCCAGCTACTTTTACAAATATGTCTTTTTAGGCCCTCTCTGTTGAGAATCTGCAGCATCATTAGGTCGCCTCCAAAACACAGATGACTTTGCCTTCTTCTCATCAGTTGCTTTTTACTTCTGTAGCAAAACTTTGGAGCCCGGGAGGTTGTTGTTTGATTGGTGGCAGACTGGTGTTTTACCATGAGTGACGTTTCTCTTTGGTGTTATGCTTTTAGGTTTTTAGTCATTGCTAGCCACCCTGCGTTGCTACAGAGAGATGGGCAGCTATATAAATGGAATAAAATATCTATCTACTGTATCTCTCTCTATATATATCTATCTATCTATCATCTATCTATCTATCTATCTATCTTATCTCTCTCTCTCTCTCTCTCTCTCTCTCTCTCTATTATCTATCTCTCTATCTCTCTATCTGGTTGGAGGATGCTCTGCTGGGCCAGATAGGGCTTGGGCATGTGTTTGAAATCTCCAAAGGTAGGAAACTATCCAACCATTTTTTTTGAGGGAAAATATGTGGGTCTTAGTTGCAGCCTCCTCTGCATTAAACCAGGATCTAACAAGCTATCTGGCCACCTCATAGAATGTATAAACCACAGCATGTAAAACCTCAGCCTTATCCACGTAGTGGCTGCTCATGTATAAAGCTGGTGGAGATGGGTTGGTTCCCTGTAGGAATCCATCGGCCCAGATGGGGGGCAGCGCCAGGCCAACCTGGTGGCCTTGTAGTAGGCAAAGCGAGTGAGGACCTGCTTAGCACTTGGAGGGGACCTGATAGGAACCCCGGAGTTGCTGTAAAAGAAACATCCTTGAAAGACACAACAACAAAGGATTTTAGTACTTTTGCCAACCGTCAAGACTGACCCTGTAATTAGCCGTATTAATAATGGTTTTCTAGTGAATTATCATGTCTACAAAAGCCATACAGGACAGAAATATTAAATAGAGACATCTAATATATTAGTATTTATCTTTAAGATCATATGCACATTTCTGAAAGTATGTACAGTCCCAACTTTTGTCCTTTTTCTCCTCTGGTGTTTCTTTTAACACTTACTTCTCTTGCTTTTTAATTCTGTATTTTTTTTAGTGTTTGTCTTTTCATTTTGTAAAGATGCACATGAGCGCACCCACATACTGGCACACATTTTTATTTAAAAGAAAAAAATCTTGTGTTGCTGGATGTTCATCCTAATTCTCTCAGGTTTTGCCAGAAACCTCCCAGTACAGAATTTAGGTAAGGTGACTTGCATGCAAAATGTTTTCTTGCCTTGGACTTCTCGAACTGGGTATAAATATTGTTTGACAAATAGCATGTTAAGACATTTCTCTAGAATGTCTGCATTTTCTTGTTAAAAATTTCAGATCCCACTGGTTATAAAATAGCTTTCTGACTTCTGACCTTCAAAAGATCAGTTCCACATTGACTGATCCCGTGATTACTTGCTATTTTAACAACATCTGCCCCAACCACGAGGCAGTGGCAACAGGCCTTTTGGTAGTATTTTCCTTGCCTGTAGCTCGTCTTGTGGGAAGATGAAAATTGCCCTTCATAGGGCTATGGTGAACATTTGGCAAACTGCACCATTTCAGTGACATTTTCATTACTGTCCATTCAGGAGTGAAAGTGGGGAGAGAAACCATATTCATTCCACGAACTTCAGTAAATGACGGCTGCCTTGAGCCAGCAGAGGGGCTGAGTGAGGAAAGAGGCATCACTGGGGTCATCTTAAAGGTCACTGTTTTTAGAAAGAGCCCGGGGCTGTTTGTGGATCCGAGACCAGGATGAATTGATTGCTTCCCTCCTCCATCGCACTGTTTCATGGCCAGATCTGACTGGCCCTCAGTGACGTTTTCACAAGGGCAAATCTCAAGATTGGGGAGTTTGTTTCAGAAAGGCCGTCCCTGAAGCCTGAAACAGTCTTAAGGAGGTTCTTCCTGTTCCAAGGCGGAGGGAGTTTCCACCTCCTTTACGGTGTCCAAAGAACGCTGAAGGGCTTTGCTCGAGCCATGTTGCCATTCTGGTTCAAGTAGCAACAAAGATTTAAAGGAAGGGGAAAACGAGTGCAGTCAGCCACTTAGCTAGAACAATAAATCACCGTCCACCCGGGATATGGAAGGCATGCACTTGCTCTGCCGGTGCTCCTGCTGCCTTTCGCGGGGATCAAGGGCCCCACCCCACTGAAAATGAGGAGAGGCCTGGCAGGGCTCCCCCCGGGCCTTGTAGGCTCAACCTGTTTTATGGCTTCCTCACAAGCATGCTTGGAGAGCTATTGATGGATAGCCTTTATGTTGAATTAGCATCTTCTTGATTTTGCTATGGAATCGGAAAGAAATGAAGATGAAAGCTTCCTGCCCCCCCCAGCCGCCCCCCTCCCCACCTTGCAGGCATAAAAACTGACAGTGCGCCAGCCAAGAGAGGCTGTTGAAGAAGACCGTTCACTGCTAGTCTTGGGCATACCGGGAATCAGGACAACCTGCCACAGGACGGGCTTAGCAAAAGGCACCCTTGCTTTCAGTAGACCTCCATCCGTGTGCATCAGAGAACCATCAGCTTCCCAGAAAACAGTCTGGAAAAAGGTAGAGGGGGTTGTGCTACAGAAAACAGCTAAATGCAACCCAGTGACAGTTCTGTGACCTACAGGCCCTCTAAAAAGTGGATAAACAAAGAGTACAATTCCGGAGGGACATTTGCTGTGCAAACAAGCATCGAGCCCTTCTTACTCCTCCTGGGCTTCATCCAGAAGTGCTAATACTTTCAGGCTAAAAAACGGTGTTGGAGAAGCAGAAATGTTGATGCCCGTCAGGGAACAAGATATGAAAGTCTGCACAGATGGAGGGGGCATTCGGGAAACCTGCCATCGCTTTTCACACCCAAGAGCTGATGGAAACTTGAGAATCCCAGGACCAGTTGGGAGACAAACTCTGCCAAGTGCCATCCCTCCAGGAAATTCCTGACAACTTTCTCCTTCCAAGGATAGAAAAGGCACAAAGAGGATCAGCTGTTCTTGACTTGATACTGATCAGTAGGAAAGACTTGGGTCTTATTTGCACAACCCACTTGTCCCGGTGTGACAACAGCTCACTAATTGTTTCTCAGGGGGAAGAATGCAGCATGCTGTCCTCAACCCAACCCAGCCCTGCCGTTCAGGCATCCTCTTCCTGTCTTTCCATGAGCCAGAAGTGCTAAACTCGCCAAGGTTGAGACACTCTGCTCTAGTGAATGAAAGACCTAAACAGAAGGCTCTTTCCTGAAAGGCCATGCTCAGATCTGTGGCGGGCTGGCTCATGGGCCTTAAAATCCCATGGGTGGCTTTGTTTGGAAAACAAGGGATGGATCTGGGATTCCTGAGGACAATCCCATATGCATAACTACCTTCCCTCTGACCACCTGGACAGAAAAGTTAATGCCAGGAACAAGAATCTAAGAGCATTTATGAATAATGTTTATCAGAAGGACGACTGGAGTCACAAAACAAGAATCCCTGGAAATGCTCTGTTTTTGGATGAGGAGCCTACAGAGAGAGGCACTTAAGGCAGCAACCCTTGTGCCTGTTTTCTCAGGCATGTTTTTTCGTTCAGAGGGGAGGAGGCTGCAGAAGAAACAGGGTCTGTTCATAGCTTTGGGAACTTTATCTGTCATGAGATCTAACTCTCACATTACTCCCCCCCCCCAAATTAAGGTACAGCTAATAATGAAAACAGATCTACCAGATACAAAATAGGACATAGCATTATCCCCAGAGGAATGTTGACTATTCTAAAAACGTCTTGTTCCCAGAAAAGGACATCAAGTGATCAAGAGAATGAAGTGGGCAGTGGGAGCCAGGCTTGGTGGTCACTTGGTCATCCTTCCCAATAACACGTGCTCTGAAATGGCCAGAAAATGGTAATGGACTTCAGACCCCTTTTAGTACTGCTCCAATTGGAAGAAAATTAATGTCTGTTTTATCCTCATAGATTCCAGCAACATCCCATTTCTTCCACCTTAAGATTACTGAATGCACAAACATTTCCCACAAAAAGTGCATCCTCCTTTGTCTACTGCTAGTAAGTTATTCCTAACATTCAACTTGATGTAGAGTTTGAGACCTTTCTCCTTGGCTTTGACCTGTGTTCTGGAAAACCAAAGAGCTAGGAGGAACATAGGTCAGAGTCAAAAGTAGATATCCAGCAGCGTTTGACTTCTGTCAAGAATCGGTGCCTTGAGTAGGCTGAGGTCAAGCACAGTCAAGAAAGCAAAGCCTATGAATTCTTTCTCATAGATGGGAGGCTATATAAATTTATTTAATAAATAAATAAAACACTTGTGCAAGGCTGCCTTCACAGGTGTTCCTGCTGTAGTATGCCCATTCTGCTGGAGAGTTTTACGGTCTGACCTCTTAGTGCCCCACCCAGGGCTCAGCTAGAGATGGCCAGTGGGTATCTTGAAAGGCTACCTTATTCTTATTCTACCTATGTTCATACACTCTCATTCCACAATCACCTAGAGCTTTGGAGTCCTCAGTCTGCCCATATTTTGATGACCCTTTCACAGCTTTATCTGAAAATTGATCCAGAAATCTCTCAGGACCTCCTGGTGCAGAAGGCTCTGATCTTTTCCCCTGAGAGGAATTAACAAAGGAAGCGTACAAAATACAGGAGATCAAAATACTGTATTTTGCATGCCCTGGCTGGGCCTTGCTGGCTGGGGAATTCTGGGAGTTAAAGTTGCCAAGGTTGAGAACACTTTATAAATGCTTATAAAGACCTTTTTCAGAAGGATGGGTGAGAAATCAGATGCATTATAATTTTTATCCGAAGGAATAGATCTGAGTATATCATTCTGAAATTTCTCTTAAGAGCTTCTTTTTCAGGATGATCTAAATCACTTTGGATTTCCTGTATTTTTGCATCACATATACAGCTGATTCTGCTGCACATCAGTGCCAGATGGCACAGGGAGATTTGCACAGCTGGTGCCTGATTCCAGTGGTTTTAGAGGCCCCTGGTGCCTGCAGTTCTGTAGCCAGGGTCCTTATATGGCCTTGCTAGCAATAGAATGCATACATATATTGCGAAGGCCATTAGACTCTTGCAAATAATGGAATGTGATATCATGGAGATAAATTTAATAAATGCTGAAAAACAACCAAAAACTAAGTAGATTCATTTGGTGCTGCCAAAACGTGCTTGAAAGCTGGGGAAGTGGCTTTGCCGGAGTAGTCTGCCTGGCTCAGGAAGATCTTAACTCGGGGAAAAATACTGAGAGAGCAATTGCTTTCTATTGCTGGTTGCTGACACTCGGCGTGGAGAGCACCGATCCACAAAGTGACCAAGAGTCAGACCCAACTGGGCTGATCGGATGGACCAGACCAGGTGACACCTGGAGGGGCTCAGGAGGTTAGGAAATGGTCTCTCTGTGTCTTTTCTTCTACTCAGAAGTAGATGCATCACGGGGCCTTGCAACACAGGTGTGTGTGTGTGTGTGCGTGGCTGTGCAGATGTTTCGATATTGAAGGAACAGAGGGGAAAACCTCACATCAGATGACCACCAGATCTACTACTGTGGACAAGAGGACCACAGAAGAAATGGAGTAGCCGTCATAATTAATAGTAAAGTGGCTAAAGCAGTGCTTGGATACAATCCAAAAAACGACAGAATGATCTCAATTCGAATTCAGGGCAAGCCATCTAACATCACAGTGATCCAAATATACACCCCAACCACAAATGCTGAAGAAGCTGAAGTAGAGCAGTTCTATGAGGATCTGCAGCACATACTGGACAACACGCCTAAAAGAGATGTTATTTTCATCACAGGAGACTGGAATGCTAAGGTGGGCAGTCACATGACACCTGGAATTACAGGTAAGCATGGCCTGGGAGAACAAAATGAAGCAGGACATAGGCTGATAGAATTTTGCCAAGACAACTCACTCTGCATAACAAACACTCTCTTCCAACAACCTAAGAGACGGCTTTATACATGGACTTCACCAGATGGACAACACCGAAATCAGATTGACTACATCCTTTGCAGCCAAAGGTGGCGGACATCTGTACAGTCGGTAAAAACAAGACCTGGAGCTGACTGTAGTTCCGATCACGAACTTCTTATTGCACAATTTAGGATCAGACTAAAGAGATTAGGGAAGACCCACAGATCAGCTAGATATGAGCTCACTAATATTCCTAAGGAATATGCAGTGGAGGTGAAGAATAGTTTTAAGGGACTGGACTTAGTAGATAGGGTCCCGGAAGAACTATGGACAGAAGTTCACAACATTGTCCAGGAGGCGGCAACAAAATACATCCCAAAGAAAGAGAAAACCAAGAAGGCAAAATGGCTGTCTGCTGAGACACTAGAAGTAGCCCAAGAAAGAAGGAAAGCAAAAGTAAATTCCAGGGAAAAATGGGTATGATCAAAAACAAAGATGGCAAGGACCTAACAGAAGAAGAAGAGATCAAGAAAAGGTGGCAAGAATATAGAGAAGACCTGTATAGGAAGGATAACAATATCAGGGATAGCTTTGATGGTGTGGTCAGGGAGCTAGAGCCAGACATCCTGAAGAGTGAGGTTGAGTGGGCCTTAAGAAGCATTGCTAATAACAAGGCAGCAGGAGATGACGGCATCCCAGCTGAACTGTTCAAAATCTTGCGAGATGATGCTGTCAAGGTAATGCATGCTATATTCCAGCAAATTTGGAAAACTCAAGAATGGCCATCAGATTGGAAAAAATCAACTTATATCCCCATACCAAAAAAGGGAAACACTAAAGAATGTTCAAGCCATCAAACAGTGGCACTCATTTCACATGCCAGTAAGCTAATGCTCAAGATCCTGCAAAGTAGACTTCAGCAATTCATGGAGCGAGAATTGCCAGATGTACAAGCTGGGTTTAGAAAAGGCAGAGGAACTAGAGACCAAATTGCCAATATCCGCTGGATAATGGAAAAAGCCAGGAAGTTTCAGAAAAACATCTATTTCTGTTTTATTGACTATTCTAAAGCCTTTGACTGTGTGGACCATAACAAATTGTGGCAAGTTCTTAGTGGTATGGGGATACCAAGTCATCTTGTCTGCCTCCTGAAGAATCTGTATAACGACCAAGTAGCAACAGTAAGAACAGACCACAGAACAACGGACTGGTTTAAGATTGGGAAAGGAGTATGGCAGGGCTGTATACCCTCACCCTACCTATTCAACTTGTACACATCATGTGACATGCTGGGCTTGAGGAATCCAAGGCTGGAGTTAAAATCGCTGGAAGAAACATTACCAATCTCAGATATGCAGATGATACCACTTTGATGGTTGAAAGCGAAGAGGAACTGAGGAGCCTTGTGATGAAAGTGAAAGAAGAAAGTGCAAAAGCTGGCCTGCAGCTAACCCTCAAAAAAACCAAGATTATGGCAACCAGCTTGATTGGTAACTGGCAAATAGAGGGAGAAAACGTAGAAGCAGTGAAAGACTTTGTATTTCTAGGTGCAAAGATTACTGCAGATGCTGAATGCAGTCAGGAAATCAGAGGATGCTTAATCCTTGGGAGAAGAGCAATGACAAATCTCAGTAAAATAGTTAAGAGCAGAGACATCACACTGACAACAAAGGTCCGCATAATTAAAGCAATGGTGTTCCCCATAGTAACATATGGCTGCGAGAGCTGGACCATAAGGAAGGCTGAGAGAAGGAAGATCGATGCTTTTGAACTATGGTGTTGGAGGAAAATTGTGAGAGTGCCTTGGACTGCAAGAAGATCCAACCAGTCCATCCTCCAGGAAATAAAGCCAGACTGCTCACTTGAGGGAATGATATTAAAGGCCAAACTGAAATACTTTGGCCACATCATGAGAAGACAGGACACCCTGGAGAAGATGCTGATGCTGGGGAGAGTGGAAGGCAAAAGGAAGAGGGGCCGACCAAGGGCAAGATGGATGGATGATATTCTAGAGGTGACGGACTCGTCCCTGGGGGAGCTGGGGGTGTTGACGACCGACAGGAAGCTCTGGCGTGGGCTGGTCCATGAAGTCACGAAGAGCCAGAAGCGACTAAACGAATAAACAACAACAGAGGGGAAAACAGTTACTCATTTTCAATCCATATCCTTGTACGTTTTAAAAAATCTGGTTCTTAGTCAGCCACTGGGTAAAGTGCACTATTCAGTATCTCACAGGGATAATCGAGAAACAGATTGCCCCACATCCCACAACTCTGTACCACTTTCTTTTGCATCCTGGGGCTGCCTAAGAGATTCCACTGGTGGGAAGGTGGTGTGCAAACGTGCAGCACCACCAGCCTGGCACTAACATCAGCAGCCATCTGGGAAACATTTTTTTTCATTTTAAAGATGTGGATCCCAATTAATCCCAGAGGGCCTTGATGCACGATTAGAGATATACCCATAAGTGATTTTAAAGAAGCGAGACTTGGACTGTATGGAATTCTTGTGAATTCGTCGTTGCTTTGTTCTCTTTCCAGGCCCTGAACATTTGCCTAATGCATTTTCCCTTCCACGCGAGCAAAAGCTTTCTGACAGGCCTCCTAAAAATGGCTGTATTCTCTGTGCTGTAAGAAACACTTCGGGGTGTGTCATTGCTCTATTCTGGTGTCTTTTGGGCTTTTTGCTTTTAATGAACGGAACGAAATATTGCTTCCCATTCGGAGTGGCACATCAGAGTTGTGTTGAGAGGAGCTGGGATTTTTCTTCGCTTTTTAAGAAGTATTCCTTGGTTACTCTCTGTCAGAGTGGCCCTTTTGATTCTTATTTTAGCCACACATATATCCCCCTCCCCCCAAAAGAACTTTTAAATCAATGTGCTGCCAAATGTTCATTGAAGGAAGATGGTTATGTCCTTTCTAACAGGCTTTCACCGCTAATTTTTAATTAGGCTTATATCACAGTCCTTTGCAAGCTGGGTAAGAATTCCATTGTTCGTTATATTATAGACAATTTTCCTTGGAAAATATGTGTGTGGTGACCTTAATTTCTTCTCTGATCCACAGATTATAGCTTGTGAACTTCCAACAATTATGAATCCATTGCAGGCTGGATCTATGTGGGTCATCAAGATTCTGATATTGCTTTGTCTCTACCTGTTTAATTCACAATAGGCTGAATCTCTTTTGCGTTTTTGGTTTTGGTTTTGCAAAAGAAGAAACCTTTAGACAGAGTTTCCTGGAAGCCTTGAAAAGTATTTGATCTTAGGCATTATTTATTTGGTCTCTGGAACATGAGTAATAATCAATAAGATGGGTCTTCTCTCTCTCTTTTTTTTTTACGTGTTTTATTGTATACATAAGGATGCCCAGTCTCTCATTTTATTTTTATTATCTTCCTAGTAGGATTGTGAAAATTTTGGGAGCATTATATTAAGGGTATTAAGGTGAATAAAGCATAAAATATTGTTGTATGTACATGATGCCTTATATTTTATAGATGTGCCAGAAACTTTATCCCTAATCTTATTTCTTCAATAGGAGACTTTGGTATCTTGTCTGGTTATTCCATAAATTGGGGTAAATCAGATTTGATGCTATTGAGACTTAGTACTTTAACATGTTTAGGGTTCCTATTTTAGATTGCATTCTGATTCTTTTGTATAGTTGGTTAGAAGAATTGCTAGAAATCTTTCTCAGTGGCTTTGTTTACATGTATCTCCAGTTGAGGTACAGATGAAGCAAAATCTGGGCAACATCTAGAATGCCCCTGAATATCTGGGACAATTAAAATGCCATTAGTATACATTTAATTGGTTGCCTTGACTCTCTTAAATACCTTTCCGCTTCCTGCTTGCCAGACTTGTTATTTGGGGGGTGGGGGGAGGGGGGAGAGCTGGGATTGAGCTATGCTGGCTGGGGAATTCTGGGAATTGAAGTCCACACATCTTCAAGCTGCCAAGTTGAGAAACTCTGGTGTAGAGAATTGCAGCCACAAGTGGGCAAATGTTGAGCTAAAGAATTTTGTGCAAATCAGTGAGTTTAGTTAACAAGTAAAATGTCACTGAGCTGCAGATGAAGACATAGTTTTCAGGATACAGATTAACCAATTTTATTATCAGCTTCACTCAAAAATTCCTTTTATTTATGCCTGAAGGGAAATCTCCCAGCCTTGCAAATTATGCTGGAGATGCAGCTGTACTTTATTAGGAAATACGTTTCTTTCACTGTTGAACCTTGTGCATGTTTGCCATCTCTTCAATGAAATGTGGTTGTATCAGGGGCAAAGCAAAAAAAGCAAGTGAACAATCATACCCCTGTGGACTCTGGGGCCAAATCATTTCCCTTCCCAGGATTATAACTCAGTCTCCTTATGGCTGCCTCAGAACAAGTGGGTGAATAATGAGAGGTGGTAAGTCTGTGCCTCTATTTACAGATGCCACCAGAGGGACTAAATTCAGACACTATTTTATTTCTCTGTGAAATTGTTGTGAGAGGCATTTCCAGAGTCTGTGAGAAGTTCTTAATATAAAAGATGGAACTCAGTGATGGGCAAGATCTCACAGAACTGTGTTCCTTTCCAGGGCGTATCGTTCTATTAATGAAAACCTTATCAAACTGTGACTACAGATGTGCTTTTATTGTTGATGACATCATCATCATTCCATCGAGCTCGTGTTTGAAGAGCAAGTCATGGATAAAATATTGCTGGGTGCTTAAGTTCCTCAGCAGAGGTTCCTCCACAGGTTAATGGCTCCACTGGGCTATGCCTTATATAACTCCTAATGACATAGGAAATTGAAAAGAGGCATTTAAAATGAATGCTATTGACCCAGAGCTCCTGTTATGTAGACGAGATCGAGTGCTGTGGTTAGAGGAAAGTCTGCATCTCGGTGAAAAATTGTGTTGCTTCAACATGTCACATGAGGTGCCCTGGTAAGACTTTACAGTCAATTGTGTGCCATGTGAATTCGTTTCCTGATGGGTTATTTCAGAATATCTGTAGAATATAGTTTCATATGACAACATGTGGGTGTGATCCATGACAAACCTTGTGGAGATGTCCATCAGACTTGATCAAAACCCTCATCACAAGATAAAGCAGGATAATTTGGAACAAAATTTCATGTTGCTGGGAAGGATAATTGGTCTCAACTGGCTCCTTGATGGTTCTGGACCTATACATCACATAAGATAGATTGCTTCTAACTGAGGAGTCCTCTTAGAAATTGAAATCTTTCTCCTTTCCGATTGTTCAAGATGCCTCACCTCAAACAGCCCACCTTCCTGGGTCTTGGG
Source organism: Candoia aspera (assembly GCF_035149785.1). Lineage (NCBI taxonomy): Eukaryota > Metazoa > Chordata > Lepidosauria > Squamata > Candoiidae > Candoia > Candoia aspera. The sequence continues at coordinate 83,756,797 of NC_086159.1, forward strand.
ACCACTGAAACAGTGATTCTGCAGTTCTCTGTCTTGGCCCTCATCCATTTCATCAGGGGTTTTAGGGAACTGTCCAGCATCAGCACCACCTTTTCTGATTCAGATGGAAAGAAGAGAGAGTTGAGGGTCATCCACATACTGATGGAACAGCACTCAGGATGATGATGTCAACCTCCCTTCCCATCTTATTCCGTAGCAAGGCCAGGCCCTTGACAGAAGCACCAGCCAGTGTGCATGGAAAATCCCCAAAGCATTCAGGAATCCCTCCTGGTGGTCTTGAAAGTTCTCCTGTAAGTTCTTGAGCTCTGTGGCAGGAGGGCAGGTACTAACCCAGCCCCCAGACTGCCTTCTTTTCCCTTTTTGCATTCATCTAGTAATTTCTCATTAGCAAAAAACACCTGGAGAGAAATACAGTCCCTGGTATAGTAGGCAAATGAGTGCCTTTCCCAGGCCCGGGGCTGCACATCAGCTCTGATTGGAATTCCCCCTGGCAGAAGGAATCCAGAAACAGAATGTCCTGGCTCCAAGAAATACTGAGTGGCTGCAGTTAGTTTCCCAGGATGAAATGCAGAGGCCAAGTCCCAGGAAGTTTTAACTTTTCACAGTCTTACTGGGGATTGCTGTGACCCGGGAGATTTGCTGGGCCAGGGACCCTGAAGGAAGGGAGGAGAGTCCCATAAAACCCCTCAACCAGTCAAGGGGTGTTTAAAGGACAGGAAACCAAGGCCTGCAGCTAGTCCCTCATTCAAATTGGCAGGGGCTGCAGATTGGCCACGGCAGAGGCACCATCGCAATCCTAAGAACATGTGGCTGATCCTGCGACAAAAAGGCGGAGGGGGGGATATAAAGTTTGCGGTCCCAGCCCTGCTGCCTTGATGCAGGTGAGGCTGGGAGCCTCAAGCCTGGCATCTCTCTGAGCCCCAGGACAGGCAAAGCCCTGTGCCCTCCCCAGGGCTTTCCTGCTTCTGCAAATCGGTCCAGGCACCCAGAGACCAAACACTACAACACCATAGCATGAGGGTCTAAATGACGAATTATTTAGAAATCTTGTGTGTGTGAAAATGGAAATGTGGAACAGGCAGAGGTCAAGGTCACTGCCCACCCCCTCCTGTCACGGGATTATGGGGTGGTGGTGGTCAGAACGGATCATGGCTTGATCCAAGCTGTTTGGCGCTGGGCCACAGGGTGGCTCCCCTCAGGCAGCACCAGGCCTGGCTAGACATGTCATGTGCACCTGCCCCCTGTTTCAGTTAGTTTCCAGACCCTTCCAGACTGCCAAGTGCTTTAGCATGGCTGCTGCCGGTATGCTGCAGTATAAAATTAAGAATGGCACAAGCAGGTTAAGGCGCCAGGACCTCAGAACCGGGCTGAAGAAAAGCGCTTGTCAAGTTCAGCCACTTCAGGGCTCAGTGCAATTACACGTCTTAAAAATATCCCATTTAGATTGGGGCCCTGCACTGCTCTGTAGTTGCCTGAATTAATTATTGAGGCATTCAGGTTTAGGGAACTCCGTAAGAGGGCAAGGCAGCGTAACTTGAACTCCATCCTCCCCGTGTCCCCTTGGGGAACGGAGCATTCTCAGACGGAGTGGAATCCCAAATCCAGTTCCAGTCTTCAGCACTCAGTGCCATTCTGAGTTTCATCCTTTCCAAAATTTAGAACAAATAGTTCATTTTCTTACATAAACAAATAACTTAATCTTTCTTCGGTTTTCCAGAATTTGATCGAGTTCATTTGTGGTGAGCAAAATATTATGAAATAATGTGTGTTAAAGAACAACACATATTTTCCTCATAATAATAATGATGATGATATGCATTTTATGAAAATTATTTAAAAGTTTCCAGATGCCTCATTTGTTCATCTTAATTGGACGCCGATGAAACTATATTAGCACGGCGGTCCCTTCTGCAGCCAGAGAGGCAGTTTGTATTTTCAGGCAAGCTTTGGGATGAACATGAGATGGTCCCAATGTACGTGTCTTGCCCTGGACGCTCAGGGAGGCAATTGTAAAAGTCAGGGGAGGGGAGGGGAGGGGAGCAGGGCCTGCAGGTCATATGGGGAATGCCACCAGTTGTGCCCAGCCCAGACTGATGATTACTGGTGATGACTCCTATTGCATTACTCTTTTAAGTGGGTCTCCTGTTTCCTGGATGTAGGTTCCTTCCAGAAGACAATGCTCAGAAGTTTGGTTCCTCCTACAGGAGCTGATATGAATATTATTTTGTCTTGTTTAACAATGTGGGAATCAATAAATACGCACTTAGTGTTCCAGGTTCCCATCCATTACTCTAATCCACTGTTCCACTTTAAGACGTGTGGACTTAAAGTTGAAGTCCATGTGTCTTAACGTCGCCAAGGTTGAGAAACACTGCTCTAATGTGTTAAAACTTTTGCAGATTAAACAACAAATGCAGGAAATCTGCATTTATTATCATTCACAACAGTTTCTGTATACACCTTTTCTATGCAACTTTTCCAAGCATGTAAAAGTTTTCATTATTGCATCTCTCACAACTACGTGCCCAGCTTTTTGCAAACTTTTGAGGGGTGCCTGTCTGGGTGACTGGAATCCCTTCAGGGGAATGCACCACTCTGCTCCCACTGAAACCCATCTCAGATATTTTTTGTTCGTTTATTAAGCACCACTTCCTTTTTTTAAAAAAAATCTCAAATTGGTGTATAATAAAAATCAACCATTAAAACAATAATTTAGATTAGTGGACGAAAACATACATTCAGCATGCTATAAGGAATTAAGTAACACAACGTAAGAATGAAAAAGCATCAAGAGAAGGCTAAAAATCCTAGCAGCATCCTGCTGCTGGAAAGGCGTGGGAGAATAAAAAGGTCTTCCTCGTGCTGAAAAAGACCTCACTGGGGAGGGCATTCCAATGCTGGGAGGCAACAACATTCCTAGTTTCCTACCCTACTCAGTATCTTCCGTGAGGTCCTGAGAAAGACTGTTAGGGGAAACGGGCTGAGGTTTCCATAGCCTGTTGAAATCTAGCTTTGCCCTTTTTGGTTTTCATCAAATCCAGATGAGACCAGTGTACCTATAACCAGCGATGCAGTGGATGGAGTTTAAGAAACCTAATGCCAGTACAGATAAAACAGAACAGATGCCCATCAAAGGGGGATTTGATGGACCAGGTAGCTAGGCCCAGGCACTGGGAAGAGAGATTAAAGCAGTGGATGCCATTGTCCAGTGATGAAGGAACTTCCCAGCCCTTGTCATTGAGCGTCCACTACAAAGGGAGAACCAAGTGGGATTCCTCGTGCAACAGAATTCCTTGTTAGGTGTGGAGGGAAGGATTTGATCAACACTAAATTGTGATCTATGTGCAATCTCTGCAGTCTTTGAAAAGTTCTAGACAACTTGATAACCAGTGCTCTGCTTTTTTACACTATTTGATTGGTCTTAATAAAGGTATTGCCAGACGGGGTTCTGTATTTCTTTCCTGTCTGTTTCTAACTTCATTCTGTTCACCTCCTGTCTTGCACTATAGATTACTCTTACGATGCTATTAAAAATTATTATTATTATTATTATTATTATTATTATTATTATTATTATCCACAAGAACATGAAATCACAGCTGCCAGTTGTTTAGCTGGTGTTGGCCTGCATTTGCATCAAGTTCTTTCCAAGAACCTGGGATGTCATAATGTATCTGTGTAGGATTTGTGCAGATCCAAGCAGTGTGGCCTTTTGTGGTTGACAAGATAGAAATTTTGTCAACGCCCAGGTTTTCTAAGTGCCGTCCAAGGCTTTTTGGTGTGGCACCCAGTGTGCCCATCACCACTGGGACCACCACGGCTGGTTTTTGCCATAATCTTTCAACTTCAATTTTCAGATCTTGATACTTCGTGATCTTTTCCAATTCTTTGTCTTCTATTCTACTATTCCCTGGTTTTGCCACATCAATAATCCAGACTTTCTTCTTTTCAACCACAGTTAAATCTGATGTGTTAGGAAACCAAGACTTTATCAGTTTGTATTATTTGTATTATTATTATTATTATTATTATTATTATTACCAAGACAGAGTCACAAACTCTTCTAAGAGGTTTCAGTATAATACTATACCTTGATGAGGAAAGACCAGCATAAATTTACCAACCATCTTCTACATGTTAGATTAAGACTGAATGGGTGATTTTGAAATACTTTTCTAGAAAAATATTATCTATATAACAGAGACCTTTAAATCCTTCAACAAACAAAAGCAATTTTGCCTGTTTTCTGATTTTAATGGGAAAAGCTAAAATATGGATGATTGACTACTTATAATTTTATTTGCTAATTTTATAAAAGAACAGATGTAGGCACACAGTACTAAGTTTAACAAAGAATATTAACTTTATTGACTGTGCAATTAAGATATCACACGTCTTCATTTATGATGTATTTATTTACTATATTTTCTATACCATATTTCCCAAGGACTTATGGCAGTACACAGTTAAAATCAAAATATATTACAATTCAATCAATCAACATAATAAATGAAAACCAATAAAATCATGTATGAACAATGTCATTAAAACTGATATAAATAACTGCCCAGTAACAGGTGTCAACCCCCAGATGCCCTTCTGAGTAAGCTCCATTTTCAAACTATTCCTGAAGGTCAGGAGTGACAGCACCATCCAGATCTCCAGCAGGAAGCTGTTCCAGAGAGCTGGTTTGCCACAAAAACATTAATTTCTTGCTGTCCCTGAACCTCTTGTGGAGAAGGAGCCCACAGCATAATTACCCAGAATGAGTGCACTGGATGGGTAGAATCCATCTGAAGTTGATGACCCTGCGGGGCGGGGTTTGTGGGTCAATGCCAGCATTCTGAATTGGACTGGACTAAAATAATTAATATGAATAGATGGCTTAGAGACCAATTTGTTTTTAAGATTGCTTATTTTTATGAAAAACATCTAATTGAAAAACAATTACAAGTAAAACTGTATTGTAGATGATTTTTATTTTACTTTATTTTTTTGGTGACACAAAAAAGCACAGAGCCAGGAATATCACATTTATTTGTCTGATTTTTCCATGGCCCCATTGATCACTATATATACCAACCACATACAGGATACATACATGTCCATCATACTGTTCCATTTCACAACAAGTACTTTATGAAGAATGCAGAAGAGAAGAAATAGTAAATAAAAATAAGTATTAGTTATGAGATAAAGAAGATAGCTACATTTAATCTACACCAACACTTTAATCTACCCACTATCCCTTTCCTTACCTTGCTCTCCTTGTAAACCTCACCATGTCCATCGAACACTTCATGCATTGCCTTTTGTTTTAATTTCTCACCTGTTTCTTTCAGCACCTCGGCAGCTCCAGCCAACCACAGCTGCCTTCCTCTTCCACTTCCTCCTGGCCCACTCACTCTTTCATCGAGTAATTGTTTCAGAAATTGATCCTCATTTGTTCTCTCTACCTCAAAGCCCTTCTTTCATTAGGGTCACCTACTTCTGTATTCTACCCGCATTCCTTCTGGAAGCATTCATCCTTGACCCTCTCCTGGTTTTACCACAGACTTCTCATATACAGTATGTGAGATGGACAGCTATTTAAATTGAATCAAATAAATAAATAAATAAATGATTTCCCATGGCACTCAACCTACTTTCACATTTTCCTGAAATATCAAACTCCCAGTACCCTTTGATGTCCATTTAATGAGCAGGCAGGAGCAGGTTCTTACACCCAGCTGTTTTGGGTTCTGTTGTCAAACATGTATTTCTCCCAACAGACCATGTACTACCCCCACCTTTCTGCCACCCATCGCACATCTTAAAATTTCTCCACCCATTCTCCTGTATTTAGTAAACGTTCTAGCAATTCACTTGTTTGTTCAATTCACCATTTATATATAACTTGCAATGATTCACCTCCATTTCCCTGTTAAACATAATTACATTGGTCTTTGATAACTTAGCCCTAAACTTAATTTTGAGATCTGTACTTCTTGTTGCCTTCAGCAAAGGATCGTTACCTTGTTGTGGTGCTGGAGCTTGAGCACCTCAATGATGCCATGAGCTAAACCATGAAAGGCCACCCAAGACGGGAAGGTCATGACAGAGAGGTCAGACTAAATGCGATCCCTGGGGAAGGTAATGGCAACCCACCCCAGTATTCTTGCCGTGAAAACTAAATGGATCAGTACAACCAGAGCTATGTCGGTATGCCATCGGAAGATGAGACCCCCAGGTCGGAAGATGGTCAGAATGCTACTGGGGAGGAACAGAGGATGAGTTCAACTAGCCCCAGACGTGATGACGCAGCTAGGTCAAAGCCGAAAGGACGGCTAGCGGCCGACGGTGCTGGTGGTGAACGGCGAATCCGATGTTCTAAGGATCAACACACCATTGGAACCTGGAATGTAAGATCTATGAGCCAGGGCAAATTGGATGTGGTTATTGGGGAGATGTCAAGATTAAAGATAGACATTTTCGGCATCAGTGAACTGAAATGGACTGGAATGGGCCACTTCACATCAAATGACCACCAGATCTACTACTGCGGACAAGAGGACCACAGAAGAAATGGAGTAGCCTTCATAATTAATAGTAAAGTGGCTAAAGCAGTGCTTGGATACAACCCAAAAAACGACAGAATGATCTCAATTCGAATTCAGGGCAAGCCATCGAACATCACAGTGATCCAAATATACGCCCCAACAACAGATGCTGAAGAAGCTGAAGTAGAGCAGTTCTATGAGGATCTGCAGCACCTCCTGGACAACGCGCCTAAAAGAGATGTTATTTTCATCACGGGAGACTGGAATGCTAAGGTGGGCAGTCACATGACACCTGGAATTACAGGTAAGCATGGCCTGGGAGAACAAAACGAAGCAGGACATAGGCTGATAGAATTTTGCCAAGACAACTCACTCTGCATAACAAACACTCTCTTCCAACAACCTAAGAGACGGCTTTATACGTGGACTTCCCCAGATGGACAACACCGAAATCAGATTAACTACATCCTTTGCAGCCAAAGGTGGCAGACATCTATACAGTCAGTAAAAACAAGACCTGGAGCTGACTGTAGTTCAGATCACGAACTTCTTCTTGCACAATTTAGGATCAGACTAAAGAGATTAGGGAAGACCCACAGATCAGCTAGATATGAGCTCACTAATATTCCAAAGGAATATGCAGTGGAGGTGAAGAATAGATTTAAAGGACTGGACTTAGTAGATAGGGTCCCGGAAGAACCATGGACAGAAGTTCACAACATTGTTCAGGAGGCGGCAACAAAATACATCCCAAAGAAAGAGAAAACCAAGAAGGCAAAATGGCTGTCTGCTGAGACACTAGAAGTAGCCCAAGAAAGAAGGAAAGCAAAAGGCAACAGTGATAGGGGGAGATATGCCCAATTAAATGCAAAATTCCAGAGGTTAGCCAGAAGAGATAAGGAATCATTTTTAAACAAGCAATGCACAGAAGTGGAAGAAGACAATAGAATAGGAAGGACAAGAGACCTCTTCCAGAAAATTAGAAACATCGGAGGTAAATTCCAGGCAAAAAAGGGTATGATCAAAAACAAAGATGGCAAGGACCTAACAGAAGAAGGAGAGATCAAGAAAAGGTGGCAAGAATATACGGAAGACCTGTATAGGAAGGATAACAATATCGGGGATAGCTTTGACGGTGTGGTCAGTGAGCTAGAGCTAGACATCCTGAAGAGTGAGGTTGAGTGGGCCTTAAGAAGCATTGCTAATAACAAGGCAGCAGGAGATGACGGCATCCCAGCTGAACTGTTCAAAATCTTGCAAGATGATGCTCTCATGGTAATGCATGCTTGTTGTTGTTTATTCGTTTAGTCGCTTCTGACTCTTCGTGACTTCATGGACCAGCCCACGCCAGAGCTTCCTGTCAGTCGTCAACACCCCCAGCTCCCCCAGGGACGAGTCCATCACCTCTAGAATATCATCCATCCCCCTTGCCCTTGGTTGGCCCCTCTTCCTTTTGCCCTCCACTCTCCCTAGCATCAGCATCTTCTCCAGGGTGTCCTGTCTTCTCATTATGCGGCCAAAGTATTTCAGTTTTGTCTTTGACATCACTCCCTCAAGTGAGCAGTCTGGCTTTATTTCCTGGAGGATGGACTGGTTGGATCTTCTTGCAGTCCAAGGCACTCTCAGAATTTTCCTCCAACACCACAGTTCAAAAGCATCTATCTTCCATCTCTCAGCCTTCCTTATGGTCCAGCTCTCGCAGCCATATGTTACTAGGGGGAATACCAATGCGCCAGCAAATTTGGAAAACTCAAGAATGGCCATCAGATTGGAAAAAATCAACTTATATCCCCATACCAAAAAAGGGAAACACTAAACTATCTATCAAACTATCGAACAGTGGCACTCATTTCACATGCCAGTAAGGTAATGCTGAAGATCCTGCAAGGTAGACTTCAGCAATTCATGGAGCGAGAATTGCCAGATGTACAAGCTGGGTTTAGAAAAGGCAGAGGAACTAGGGACCAAATTGCCAATATCCGCTGGATAATGGAGAAAGCCAGGGAGTTTCAGGAAAACATCTATTTCTGTTTTATTGACTATTCTAAAGCCTTTGCCTGTGTGGACCATAACAAACTGTGGCAAGTTCTTAGTGGTAAGGGGATACCAAGTCATCTTGTCTGCCTCCTGAAGAATCTGTACAACGACCAAGTAGTAACAGTAAGAACAGACCACGGAACAACGGACTGGTTTAAGATTGGGAAAGGAGTACAGCAGTGCTGTATACTCTCACCCTACCTATTCAACTTGTTCGCAGAACACATCATGCGACAAGCTGGGCTTGAGGAATCCAAGGCTGGAGTTAAAATCGCTGGAAGAAACATTACCAATCTCAGATATGCAGATGATACCACTTTGATGGCTGAAAGCAAAGAGGAACTGAGGAGCCTTATGATGAAGGTGAAAGAAGAAAGTGCAAAAGCTGGCTTGCAGCTAAACCTCAAAAAAACCAAGATTATGGCAACCAGCTTGATTGATAACTGGCAAATAGAGGGAGAAAATGTAGAAGCAGTGAAAGACTTTGTATTTCTAGGTGTGAAGATTACTGCGGATGCTGACTGCAGTCAGGAAATCAGAAGACATTTAATCCTTGGGAGAAGAGCAATGACAAATCTCGATAAAATAGTTAAGAGCAGAGACATCACACTGACAATGAAGGTCCGCATAGTTAAAGCAATGGTGTTCCCCGTAGTAACATATGGCTGCGAGAGCTGGACCATAAGGAAGGCTGAGCGAAGGAAGATCGATGCTTTTGAACTGTGGTGTTGGAGGAAAATTCTGAGAGTGCCTTGGACTGCAAGAAGATCAAACCAGTCCATCCTCCAGGAAATAAAGCCAGACTGCTCACTTGAGGGAATGATATTAAAGGCCAAACTGAAATACTTTGGCCACATAATGAGAAGACAGGACACCCTGGAGAAGATGGTGATCCTAGGGAGAGTGGAGGGCAAAAGGAAGAGGGGCCGACCAAGGGCAAGGTGGATGGATGATATTCTAGAGGTGACAGACTTGTCCCTGGGGGAGCTGGGGGTGTTGACGACCGACAGGAAGCTCTGGCGTGGGCTGGTCCATGAAGTCACGAAGAGTCGGAAGCGACTGAACGAATAAACAACAAAACAACAACTTCTTGTTGCATCATATCACCTGTCCAATATTTGATGCAAATCATTTGGGTTCTTGGCCAACAACATGGCATCATGTCCTTATGTGCTTTACTTCCATCGTATGCTGTACCACTTATTGCATTCAACAGCCCATCTTTGTGCAAAACATTGCATAATTCACACCTATCCTCTTTAGCACATACTTTCCCCAAATCTAGTAACTTTCTTTCTCCGATTCATGCATTTCTCTTTTTTAAATAGGAATTTATTAAGTTTGGAAAAAAGATAAAAACTACAAAAAAGAAGAAAAAACTACAAAAAAAAAAGAGAAACTAAACAATGTGAAACACAAGAAAAAAAGAATTTTGAAAGATTACATAAGAAGTGACTTCTGACTTTCAACAAGAATATACAACAATTTCCATAATTAAACCCTGACTCTGTATCAAACCAAGATCACACCAAATCATACCATTAGCACATTGTAAAAATCACTAAATACAATCACTCCTTCCCTTTATATTTTATTTATACACACACACACACACACACACACATATATATAAACCTCTAAATCAGCTTCCCTCCCCCAAAAAACATTTATTTAATCATTTCCTTCCCACTACTATTCTATATATTTCCATACACTATGATAAAAATCAGATAATAAAACATATAAATTGTCTATTTTTATATTTAATAATGCTACAACAATCTTAACCCAATTAAACCTAAAACCAAGCAATTATTATTATACCTTATAAATCTTAAGAATCAAACAAACCTTAAAAATAATCCGATAGACCTTTATTTTTAAAAGGGCTCCATGGGGAACCTCTGACCCAACAGCGTCTCCTCCGAGTTAAAATCCGTGGACGCTCGACAGCAAATGGCGTTGGGGATTCTGTTAATGGCACAAGTGCCGCCGAATAACGTCTGGCCGATGCTGCCGTGGGCTGAATTACTTCCGTCCTGTTTAAAGGCTGCGTTATTGCCTGAGTGCTTCCCTTTGCTCATTTAGCACAATATAGTTCTGCCACTTGTATTTTCAGCCTTCTGTCTTGTTCCAGGAGGAAGAGGAAAAGCTGACCTGGCGAGACCGGACCCCTGGCTACCTGGTGAACCTTGCTTCTATCTTGTTTATGGTAATTTCCCTTGCCTTCTTTTCCCTTGAGGGCTACAGAGAGTTTGCACTGACACTGTGGATCACGCTGAGCAGGTTCTTCCAGCTGAGTCTTCCAGCGCGGATCTTCCACCTGAAGCACCCCATCAGAGATAGATTACTTTGGCCAGTGTCTCTCAACCTTGGCAACGTTAAGACGGGTGGACCCCCAACTGCCAGAATTCCCCACCCAGCCATACTGGCTGGGGAATTTTGGGAGTTGAAGTCCACCCATCTTAATGTTGCCAAGGTTGAGAAACACGGACTTTGACGTTCCTTTCCAGTCCCTGTCAGCCAAGTCCAGCTATGACTCAATGTTTGGTGCAGGGTTTGACATCTGATCAATAAACCTTCTTGATAGATTGAAGTATTTGAAATGTGCCAGCAGTGCCCATAGCAAGTTCTTCAAGTAAAATAATCCACCGGTGGTAATGGCTTTCTGGGTTTCTTAGATGAGATGCTTCCTGGAAGCCAATCCTATGGATGTCTGGGTGTTGGGGGGACAGGACAGGAGGAGGCATGTCATGCACACTATGAGATTATCGCAGAAAGGACATGGATTTTGTGCAATGACTTTGTGGTATGTATTGGGCCATTGTGGCTTCTACCATGTTACTCTCGGCATCCTTCAAGAGTGTTTGTTTGCATCCTTCCCTGCCAAGGGAGCAGCAGTGAAGGCTGGTTGCTTAGGCACAGCAGAGAGCCAGCCTGAGAGCAAACTGGCCCAACATTTGACAGCACAGAATGGTGGGTCTTCTTCCTGGACCCCAAATTGTACAAAATTGACCTTCTCAAACTAAGCCTATTTTTAAAAAAATAAGCACTGGAAATGACTTGTCTCCTGTCAAGTCCAAAATAGACTTTTGATTGATTGAATTTATATGGTCTTCCATCTCAGATCCATGACTCTTGGTGGCTAACAATGATTAAAAACAAGATAGAAGCATTATAACAAAACAATAAATAACATGTGCAGCAGCCAAGATAAAAGACCAACACAACAATTAACACAACCAGGATATGGGCTCAACAAGACACCTGGAGCCCAAGGCCCAGTAACAAAACCAGGTCTTCAAGGCCTTATGAAAGGCCAGCAGGGTCAGACAAGTCTACTGTTTGGGGGAATGATGCTCCAGGGGTCAGGCCCCACAACAGAAAGGGCCCTCTTCCTGGGCCCCACCAGATGATACTCCATAATGGATGGGATCCAGAGCAGGCCTCTCCAGTTGGATCTGACAGGACGGGGAGAAGCAACTGTTGGAATTATCAGGGGTCAACTCAGCATTGTCTCATAAGCATAAGGGGGTCTCTCTAGTAAACACATCTCTATTGTGCTTGTGGGATGTCATAAGGGTCACCTGATTTCCACTTCCTCCTCCTCCTTGGGCTTGGGGATTAACAATCTCCATTACCCTTCTGGCAGACCTGCCAGCAGGAGATGCTGCAGAATGCAGCTCTCGTCCTTTTCACCTTGCTTGCACACAGACTTTCTATTTCCATAGAAAGTGTCTACAAAGAACCTGTGATGATTATGTACTTTCTACTATGAATCTACTGAATGAAAGTAAGCTATCTCTATTTTTCTTCATCTAACTACTATGTGAAGATTGAATTTATTTTCTGAATGTAATTAAACTTAATGTGCAAGTTTTGGGTCATGCTTCTACTCTGCAAGATTGCTGTTAGCTGCTTGGAGTTCTTTTATTAACCTTTAAAACTCCATCAGCAACCAGGGAGAGGTGGTCCTGCAAGTAATCCAGCCTGCGACTAATAACAGGGCAGGACTGTCCACTGTCATGGCCTCATGCTCTGCACAGTCTTTCCCAGCTGCTTTTCCACCCACCCACCCAGCCTGCAAGCACGGAGCCCTTTTTTCATCCCTCACCCCTCTTTTCTTCCTGTTTGTCTCACCCAGGAATGGAGGCTTTGCCACCACAACCCTGGCCATGCTGCTGGGTTCCAAGCCGCCCCAATTATTTTTAGAAGCCTTTTTAAGAAACAAATGAATAAGACAAAAAGACCAAGGAGCAACAGCCAGTGACCACTTACCCACACAAAGGCTTTGCTTTGCTCAGGGTTCTGCTCTGCCAGCCAGTCCAGGCCGCCTTTGGGGTCCTTCCCAAGCTGGCCCTCAGGGTTTCAAGCCTCACTGGCAAGCTTGCAGGCACCCCCCCCCCCACTTTGGAAGGGTCTTCTTGTTCCACCTCACCTCACCTGAGTGTGCAATTAATAAGGAAAAAGTGATGGAAGTCCCCCTGAAAGTCACAGGAGTTATAGTTTTAAGCAGGGCTCCAGTTTTATTATCTTGTGTCACCCCATCAATTGCATTGTATAAACAGAAGGAGATTTGGTGAAATTATGGGAGCTTTTACATTTTTGACCAATAGAGGAGCTAGGGCTATAAATTATATTCTCACCCCAAATGTCTGGTGTGAATATAAACAGCCCCTTTCTGCTTCTGCTTCTGCTTCGCCCAAATATTATGGCAAGGCTAAGAGGGTGGGTTTCTGGCTGACTGATTATATTACCAGTTCTCCAGAAGACAAACAATCTGGTCTTTCCACTTTCAACATCTGTATAAATACTAATATCTTTAAATCACCTGGGCAGCCATTAGTAGCCTTCAGGATTGTGCACAGTGAAACCCACAGCATCTTGGGCAACATCGGCCAGCCAAAGGGCTGCCCCTTTGCAATTAAAGTGGCTCTCTCAGGAATGGAAGGCAGCAGTGGAAAGCAAAGGGGCCCCCCAGGCTGGGAGGGGGTCCTGACTTCTGAAGGAGCTTCTCTGGGAGAGAATCATGGGGGAGGGTGTTGCTACTAGTTTCTGAGATGCACTGGCCATCTGAAAGGGCTGTGCTAAAGTGAGGTTTTCCCTTTGGGTCCTCTACTTTCCCTTGGGGTGCTGGATCTTCTGCCCTTATTTTGCGAGGTGCTTCTTCACTCTGAATCCATCTGCCTGTGCACGGTGTTATCTATGTGCCAATTTGCAGCATCAATCAGAAAGGGATCTGTCAGATAAATTGGTAATCATAATAAATATGATCTGGTGTAACCCTTTGGGAGGCTTTGATAAATGTAATAATTTTTGCTCTGCAAATTAACCTTTTGGAATCCTTGTATAATGGCTACCTATCTGGGCTTCATTTTTTCACTCTATCCAGTGTGCGGGTATTTGTTATATCCATACTCAGAGGGATAAGCCTATTTGTTTGGAAGCAAGATGGGCTCCGTATTAAGAATGTTAGTAATAGAGTCTCTCCTTCAGGAGCAAAACAGGATTCCCCCAAAGGGCAATGGATTTGGTCAGAAGGAAAGCAAAAAGAAGATTATAGATGCAGAAGACCTTGAGTGGAGATCTATGTCCTATGCATATTATGACAGCAAGCAGAAATTTGTGATTGCCTGGCTAATAAAGGGATACCTTTCTGTACTCTACCTAAAAGGGACAATCTTGCTTGTGGGAGCGTTTCCTATCACCGAAGAATGCAAGAAGCTGCTGAATTGATCACCGAACCTTTCAGAAATAAAGTTTTTCCTCTTTTTTAAGTTCATAATTATTCAGCCACGGTCAGTGAGTTTCATAAGGGAATCTACACATATGTCATTCTATTAATACCCGTGTTTCTTTCCAGATCTCACTGACCTTTTCCATAGTCACTGGCGTGATTGCATACCGGATAACCACAGCGGCCGCACTCTCAATGAGCACCAACGGGTCAACCAAGTCCAATGTGCGAGTCACAGTGACTGCGACGGCCGTCATCATTAACCTCGTGGTGATTCTAATCCTGGATGAGATTTATGGAGTTGTTGCCAAAAAGTTGACAGAAATGGGTAATCTTATTTTTTTCTGAAGATAAGCAACTTATCCTAAGTAAATGTTTTTCTCCCACGAGTAGGACTTTTTATGCACCGGATCCTATTTGTGCCCCCATTTGCACTTATTAAACTCTGAGGTTCCTGGGATTTTCTTTATTCAATTTATGAGCTGCCTAATCTCGAAAGCAGCTGAATGTTCCCCAGCGAGAACATCCGTGATGGTGGCGTGCCAGGGCTCCCTTTCCATACAACCACTAGAGATGTTCTTGGGGGAGGGGGGCTTGGGGGGGCATCCTCTCCATTTGTGCACAAACCACAACAGGCTTAGCCACAGCTGGGGCTTATCCTAGAAGCAACCGCAGGAATCCCCTTCAGACCGGCAGGGTCTCCTCAGTGCACAGAAAAGGCAATGTGAAGGCAGAACGGGCAACAGGCCTTGACAGCACAACAGATGTAAGAAGGGCTGCAGTGCCCTCTTTCACTGAAACAGAGATGCCAGGCTGCTTGGGCACCCAAAGGGGTTCAGGGTGGCCTCCGTGGATCTCCTGTTCCCCAATCTTGCTGCTGAAATTGAGTGTTCCTCAGTGCTGACGTATACCAGTGGCAAAAGGAGAAAACATACCTTCTGCCCCTTCACATCCCTTCCTTTGCCTCTGCATCTCCTTTTTACCTTCCATTTTTGCAACCTAATTATCTCTCTCTTTCTGCCTTCCTCCTCTTCTCCTTGCCTTGGTCTTCTCTGGCTCCAGCCTCTTCTCCCTGCATGCTTGGAATCTATTCTGAGTCTGTTCAGGTTTTTATTTTTTTTGAGATGGGCAAAAAGAGGGAAGATTTGCTGCCCAGGGAGCATGAAACCAAGAAAGAGGGGGACTTCGTGTTCCCTGTGGGATGTCACTTGTTTGGTGGGTAGGTGCAAGTGAACTTGCTGCCGAATTCCCAGCAAGTTCACTTGCACCTCCTTTCATTGTAAGAAACCAGGATTCTACCAGCAGAGTGCTGGGGGTGGTGCCTTTGGTGAAGATATTTGTGGCTATGAGAGAGAACAAGTGGAAAGGGGAAACACAATTCAGTAAATTAACTGAAGAAATTCATCTGACATTGAGGATGAATTAATTGTACCCTAACTGGAGAGGAAATTTTAACTAATTCTTCTTTATTAATCATTCTACTCTTTTGTAAATTTTACTGCATGGGGTCTCTAAAGGGGAAGTTTTAAATAAATAGAATAATTTATACTCCATAGTTTAATTTTTTAAAGAAATCGGTCTCTGTGCCTGGCCCCAATCACATTTGACTTTGGTTCAAAGGGAGATGGAGGTCTCACCCGCCCAGCCTTAGACCCCCAGGGCACTAGAATTCTTGAAAAACAATGTTGGGAGTGGGGTTTAACATCATTAAATTATTTTTGATTAGCACTTAAGTTAAAGGCTGTTGCAGCACTAAGTTAAATTCTTTAAAAATCTATCATTTGTGTCTATATTTGGAACACTTTTAAAAGAAAATTATGAAAATGTTTCCCAGTCATGCTTTAATAAGCATGAAAATACAGTTATTGCTGTTTTCTTTGGTTTTCTTTTCACAAAAAGTAGATTGTGAAATTAGTTTAGAGAAGTGTTTCTCAACCTTGGCAACTTGAAGATGTATGGACTTCAACTCCCAGAATTCCCCAGCCAGCATAGCTATGCTGGCTGGGGAATTCTGGGAGTTGAAGTCCATACATCTTCAAGTTGCCACGGTTGAGAAACACTGGTTTAGAGGAATCACTTCCGCTTCTCTGAATCTGCATCAGTCCAACCCATGAAAAGGAGGAGGAAGGCTGATCTAAGCTACTTCATCCCAAGCTGTCCTTCTCTGCCATGAGCCCTGCCATACATACTCATTCTTTCCCTCCCTTCGCTGTTCCTTCTTCATTCTTCCACGGATGGATGAAATTAGTGGAACTCATTCTGGAAACCCAGATCTTCAGAGAAGGCAGGGGCGAACGTGATCCCAAGATGGAGGGTAGAGCAGGGGCCTTGGTGCAGAAGGAGCCATGTCCTCTAACCTTCTTGGAAGCTGCAGTGAGATAATTGTGGGAGCTGAGGAAAAACTAGAAAGGATGTTGCCCTTGGAAACAGAAGCATCCTTGGCTGAAATGGGGGGGGGGGGACGCTGAGAGACAAGCACAGCTCACGTAGGGCAAGTTGTGGGAATTCAGATGCCACCACGTAGTCCCAGGCCCATGTGGGTTCTCAACCAGGTCTGAGGATTCTCTGGGCTCTCCAGTGTCATACATACCTATCATGTTTTGTTTGTGCAAACCACATTTGAAGCCAGCAATTCATCCTGTATAAGCTGATCAAGCACAACTCAGGTCTTGTTTGAGGCTGGTGTCAAGAAGCTTCCATTCCCTGCAAAATCTTTTTGCAGAAATAAAATGGAATTGTGACTCTCTGAATGACAGAATATGGCTTTGCTGGGCCAGAATGTGACTTTTCCAAATCCAGAATATATTTTTCCAGAAACTGCAAAACTACATTTGTTTGTGTCACTTACATCAGCAGTACTTAGCAAGTCTTCTTTCCTTCTGTTTTCTCCATGGCAGAGGTACCAAAAACAGAAAAAACATTTGAGGAGAGGTTAATTCTGAAGGCCTTCCTGCTGAAGTTTGTTAATTCCTATGCACCCATTTTTTATGTGGCTTTTTTTAAGGGAAGGTAAGTTGAATCAGATTTATTAGCACGCAGATTCTAATACATGGCCCTGTCTGATGTGTTATTGTTAGGACTGTTTTAGTCCGGGCTGCCCAGGGTGCTGTGCGTTTTTAACTGCTTTTATAGCACTCGTATTTGTAAGCTGTCCAGAGTCTGTGCGAATGGGCAGCTATAATAAACCTAATAAATAAATAACATCCAGCCATGTTGTAATGTTTAGCAGTATCAGTAAAGCAGATGTTGCACATCCTGATCACTCCCTCCTCCCACAATGTGGGGGAAGTGGGAAGGAATCCCACCCTTGGAGGAGCTGCAGCTTGGCCCCATGCATGTGCCCTTTAGCAGGGGGTCTTGGATCCATCCTAGCTCCCCGGGGACAGGAGAAACCTTTCTCTTTCCATCCGCCAAATTCCTGGCATCGGCTTCCAAAGGACGTGAAGTGTGTGTGGAGTTTCCATGCTGAGCAGCAGAGAAGGGACGGCTTTTGTTCTTGGTGCCAGATGTCTTGGGAGGTCTGCAAATGTCACAAAGCGGGTGTGTGGCCATCCGCAGCATCTTAATTCTATTTTATGGGCAGCCCCATTTAAGGTCTGTGCTGGGGAGCCATACCTGGTCCTGAGATTTCCAGGGGAGGGGGGTCTGCTTCTGTCCTTTCCTTGGAGGAGGGCCCATGCCTAAAGCAGGTTTTCAAACCATTCAGGCTTTTGCTTCCTCTGAAGACCATGGGAAATCGCACTCCCCGCCCCCATCCAGCAAATGAGCGAGGCAATTTCTGCAGAATCACAGCCACAAAAACGGGGGCCGGAAGCCGCAAGTGGCCCTGGGAAGGGATGGGTGTATCTGTAAAAAGGGTAGAATTTTAAAACATCATCACAAAATTTCCCCCAGAGGCTTCTACCTACAGGTGGCCCTGTTTCCCCACAATTTTTGCTGGCAAAAATCTGAGGCTTTGCAGGCCTCTTTCTTCAATTGAAATAACTGCCTCGATGAACAGAAGGACTTGGCCAACTTTGTACTGTTTATTTGTGTATATATATGGTTTGCTGCAAATGAATCATTGTGAATCATGGTGCTTTTTTTCTGTTACTGGTCTCACCCATATATCTGTCTGTCCTCAGGTTTGTCGGCCGCCCTGGCCAGTACGTGTACATGTTTGCTGGTTACCGAATGGAAGAGGTAATTGCCCATATATAATCTTCTACATGGAACATATTTTTTAAAAAATCAGAGTTTTCATGGCTCTGCTGTGATCAGGCTGAGATTATAATTTCCAATCCTTGTGATCAGCATTGTGTTTCCAGTGTAAGTTAGAAACATAATCAGAATTAAAGACTACTCCATGAAATTGGTTGACGGTAGACTCAGGACCAGAAAAAGGCTCTTTTTCTGCACACCACTTCTGGCTTCTCCAGGTCTCAGCAAAAGCGTAGCCATGAGCAAAGGAAAGCACACGCTAGTCTCAACTGATCTTCACAAAGGAGAGGGAGAGGGAGGAGGCACTAAGATGATCTGCCCTGGGGGCCTCATGGATCCTGCTGGATGCCAGTAAGGACTTGGGGAATTTTCCTGCAAGAGTCATGGCTCTTACTGGAGTCCAAGACCAGAGGACCCTTTGCTCAGCTTTGGCCAGTTCAAAAGTTACAGCCCTTTTAAGAGCAGGAGGCATGTCCTCATTGCTTCACAACAAGACTTCTGCAATGTGCTTTACTTAGGGTTGCCCTGGAAAACTATCTGGAAACCACGGTTGGTGCAGAATTCTGGAAGAGCAAGAGTGATATTGTGGGCAGGACCTGTAGGTTTCTGAGTCCAATTCAAGGTGGTAGCCATGGCCTGCAAAGCCCTGTGTGGCATGGGTCCAGGCTACCTCAGGGGCTACATGAGAGGAAATGCTGAGGGATCCCTGCCCTTAAAAAGCCTGGAAAGAGGTCCTGTCCCTGTGGAAGGATTCCCCCTCCCCCACTCTGAGATCCAGAGGTCCCCAACTTTGCAAATGTTTAGGAAAATCACAAAGAACTTTCCATAAGCCTTTAACCACTCCTTTTAATTTGCTGTGTTTTTATCTTAAATTTTTAATTATTGTATTTCAATTTTAGAACTTTTTAAGTATGTGAGCCAGCTTGAATAGTTTTGAAGTGAGTGGGATAGAAAGGAGGCAAACATACAAACAAGCAAACAAATATTAGGATTGTGGAAGAAAGACTTTTCATTACAAACACCATGAAACTTGGTTAAATATCCATTCTAAGTTGAGAGGCTGTAGTTTCAAGTGCAAAGCAGGCCATTTTGGGTTATTTTGCTCTCAAGAGGCAGTCTCCCACTCAAAATAGGGCATTCTGTGAATTTTGAAAAGAAACATCTTGCACTTCCCTACAAAATATTTCTACTGCCCCTGAAGTTTTGAATTTGGTATGGTGTAGTGGTTAGGGTACCAGGCTAGAAACCAGGAGACCCTGAGTTCTCATCCTGCCTTAGGCACAAAGCCAGCTGGGTGACCCTGGGCCAGTCCCTCTTTTCAGCCCCAGGAAGAAGAAGGCAAACCACTTCTGAAATCATGCCAGGAAAACTGCAGGGACTTGTCCAGGCAGTCACCAGGAATCAACACTGACTCAAAAGTGCGTGCGCGCGCACACATACACACAAAGTTTTGAATGGTCTTCTGTAATAAGACACACCCTGCAAAGGCCTTCCCACAGCTTGGGGGCATCAGCAGGGGGAGATCTTTATTGCTAGTAGAGTAATGTAACAGAATCTGGAATGCTTGTGAAAACAATTCTCCAGATCAACTTATACCTAGCATAATAAAGGCAGAGGCACTCTGAGTCCGTTCTCTCTCCTCTGGACTTAAGGATCCTTCTCTGCAACGGTCTTGCTTCCTCCTCTGTGGTTGTTAGACATGCCATCACAGACACATAAAATAGGGAAGGGGCTTTGATCTTACCGTTGCAGCTTCCATCTTGACTTCTTTTCAGCCCCCCACCATATGCTGTGCCGAACTGCTGCCACCTCCAATCAATCACACTGAGGATCCTAAAGAGCATCCAGGACTCCAATATCTTGTGGTGTTCCTTCCTTTTCAGTCTGCTAAGATGACCAGAAGAAATGTCCAACATACATTCTCAAGTTTCAATTAGCAGCAAACTCAGAAGTGCTAGTCCCAAGAGGTGGGGGCTTGGAAAAGGAGGCCAATATTCCACCTTCTTCTTCAAGACAGTGGAGTTATTCATGATTAGTAGACTCAACTTATCTGAAATCTTGAGTAACTCAGATGAAATCCAGTCTGGAGTTATTTGTTAAATTGATGAAGCTGCACATTCTGGTTTTGCCACACAGACATTTCTCTGGAAGGCCAGGGCATCTAAACCCTCCCTGCATTCTCCTCTGGCCCCAAGCCTTGAGGAGGCTGGTGTGCCTGACTTTTATGCCTTCCTGTGTGTTTCTCTTGCCTTGCAGTGTGCTCCTGGAGGATGCCTGATGGAACTTTGCATTCAGCTCAGCATCATCATGTTGGGGAAACAGCTGATTCAGAACAATATCTTTGAAATAGGCGTCCCGTATGTATTTCAATTGCTCTCTCTGCTTTTCTGTGCTGCAAGAACACAGTATGCAGTGTGGGTGGGCCTTCTTGGGGGTTCAGAGGCCTGGACCATTTGCTGCCCCCAGTGTTGGTGGAAAACAAAATGAAGCACCCAAAAAGAAGAAGAGGGAGATTTAACCTTTATCTGAAACCATAAGGGAGAAGATTTTAAGCAACGTACCATGAGTCAGGTAAAGCTTTAACTCGCATCTGGAGTCCGCAGTGAAGGTGGGAAAATCGAACAGCTGCAAGGTTGGGAGTGCTCCTGGGTCCAGAGAGCCTACATGCAGTCCTCAACCTATGACCATTTGTTCAGTGACCGAAGTTACGACGGTGCTGAATGAATGGTGGTTACCACTGGTCCTCGAGATTCTGGCCATCCCAGCACCCCCATGGTCACATGATGGTGATCTGGGCGTGTGATCCCCATTTGCAACCTTCTCTGCCAACTTCTCACAAGCAAAGTCGATGGGGAAGCTGGCAGGGAAGGGTGCAAGTCGCTGGGGTAAGTCTCCCCACCTGTACTCCCTCCCCAGCCCCTCTGCACTCATGCCATGCCAGCCACTTGTGCACCCCTGCACCCCCTTCTTAACCCATGCCAAGCCTCTCGCACATCCCCTTGCACCCTCGCACACCCTCCTTGACCCTCCCTTGCACCCCTGCGCACCCCCTCACTCCCGTCCCCACCTGGCAGCAGCCACTTGCTGTACCTTCCCGCGGGCCTGGGGCTGGCAACTTCCTGCTGGCTGCCCCACTGACTTTGGCAATTGGTAAATCACAAAGTGATGGGAAAGTTGGGGCTGTCTAGTCACAAAGGGTAAGAATTACCCTGCATCTGTGGTTCCAGGTGGCTCTCAGGGAGGGAGGGAGAGGGAGAGAGAGCGCAAAGCTCCATCATTTTGCAAAGTCCCTTAAAAACGGAATCATTTTCACTGTAGTTGAATTAATGGCATGCTCTTTTATTTTCCCAGGAAATTAAAGAAACTGTTCCGCAAGCTGAAGGACGAGAGGCCAGAGAAGAAGGAAAGCCAGTCTGTTTCGTCCAAACAGCCTCAGCAGTGGGAGCTGGACTATGTCCTGGAGCCGTTCACAGGGCTGACCCCAGAATACATGGAAATGAGTAAGGCCGGGAGCAGCCGCTAGTCCCCGTCATCCTTCCCTCAAAACCTGCTTGAACATGACTTAAGACATACCGGGCTTCCTCTTGTTCATAATGCTCCAGTGCCAGGCTGGCGAAATGCAGCCTTCTATTTGCAGTTAGCAGTTAGAGCAGGGCTTCTCATCCTTGGCCGCTTGAAGATGTGTGGACTTCAATGCCCAGCTTGCTGGCTGGGGAATTCTGGGAGTTGAAGTCCACACATCTTCAAGCGGCCAAGGTTGAGAGACTCTGAGTTAGTGGTTCTGCTGGATACGCCTTTTCTTGAACTTGGAGGCTGCAAGCTCATGCAGGAAGAAGGCTCCGTTTATCTGATTCTGTGGGATGACCTTGGATCAGCCTTCAGTGTACTGTCGAGGAGGGAGGCTTTAATCTGTGGTGGTGACTGTTCTTGCGGTAGGGGATGGTCTCCGAATTGAGCTGTTCCTTTTAGATGTTCGTAACAAGGGAGAATAAACAGCCTCTTGACCTCCTCTGGCCCTCTGAGTGAGGGAGAGGCAGTCTGGTATAAATTGAGTCCCTTTTGCTGTCTGCACTAAAAAATACCTGCCTGGTTCTTTTCTTTCTATTTCTTACAGAATTAAAATTCTGAATGTTTTAAAAACAGATTTCTGGGATGTTTTTCAGATGAAAATTACCCCAGAGGGATTTTTAATACTATGTTCCAGCAGTGGAAGGTCTTAATATAATGTAAGTCGTTTTGTTTGTTTGTTTTGACATAATAACCCCCTTCTGTGTGGAACTGTCAGAAGCACGTGTCTTTTTATGGCACACCTTGTCCTTCCTTTCGTGTGGGTGGCTTTTGGCCAGAAGAAGGCAAGGAGGTGTGGTATTCTGTGGTGCCATCTGTGCCACAGCAAAGCCAGTTTGGCAGATGTGGCAAATCTTCTCCTATGGAATTCCCTGGCAGACTTCTTTGACTACATCTTCTAAACATGGGACTTCATGTTCTTCTCAGGGCAAATCCACCCAAATAATCCTCCATCAATTTATTAAAAGTTCTCTTGAGGCCAAACAGGTGGCTTATGCTGGCATTGCATTAATTTCACCTGGTAGCTGCCTGAATCAAAGTGTTAATTGCCTGAGCTCTTCAAAACCTGGAGATGGTTTAAGTCCAAAGTCCTTCTGAGCATCAGCAGGAAAATAGCAAGGGAAGGACCTCTTGGGGACTGGGAATCTGCTAGTTGGCCTCCATGAGGAACAACAAGAGGAAGCATGGTATGTCTTAAGGATCCTGATCCCTCTGGCAAAAGGCCAATTTGTATCCTGCTGTGTCTTTCCTTGGCATTCTCAGCTATCCATAAGGAGAAGAAGATAAACTTATGCCCCCAATTTTCATCTTGTTTATATTATACTAGATGCTGTACTATAGTGCAGGGTAAACACCAAATTACCCCCTTTCCCTTTGATTCTGGGCTTTGATCATTCTAATTTAGAGTGATCCAATTTTAAAAACAGCGGAAGATGTCTAGATGTAAAAGATTATCAGTTATCTGATAAACAGAGGGATTTAAAAAAACCACTTTCCTTGTAAGTTGAATGAAAAAGATGCACCTCCTGAATGCCATGGATATGTTCGCAGTATACATTATTTCAGTTTAAATTGTGTTGATTATAGGACCATCTGTTTATTGGTGGTAAGAATGGATTGGTGGTAAGAATGGATCACCAGCCGTACAAGTTACCCCAGCTGCTATGGAGGCCCCCCAGGTCAGGGGGATGCAACCCGAGGCTCATGATTCCATCTGGGCTCCAAAAATCTCCAAAAGTTGTTAAAAATGAGGCCTCCTTTGGATCAAATTGATGACAGCATAGACCCTTCCCTGCAGCTTTCTTGGAAAGAGCTAGGA
Organism: Candoia aspera; assembly: GCF_035149785.1. Taxonomy (NCBI): domain Eukaryota; kingdom Metazoa; phylum Chordata; class Lepidosauria; order Squamata; family Candoiidae; genus Candoia; species Candoia aspera. Next base: position 83,780,696 of record NC_086159.1, read on the forward strand.
AGCCATTCACTGTAGTTGTTCAACTTCCCACCTTGTCCATCCATCTGTCTGCCTGTCCGTACACCTGTCCATCCATCTGTAGGTCTTTCCACCTGCCCGTCCATCTGTTCATCTGTCTGTCCATCCATTTGTCTGTCCATTTCTCCATCCATCTGTCCATCCCTCCATCCGTCCATCAGTCTGTCCATCCATTTGACCATCTGTCCATCAATCTCTCCATTCTTCTGTCTGTCTGTTCATCTGTATGTCCATCTGTCCATCAGTCTGTCTTTCTGTCTGTCCATCTGTCCATCCATCTGCCTATATATCTCTGTCCATCTGTCCATCCATCTGTCCATCCGACTCTCTGTCCGTGTGTCCATCTGTCTGTCCATCTGTCCATGCATCCCTCAGTCCATCCATTTGTCCATCCATCCTTCTGTCCATCCTTCTGTCAGTCCATCAGTCTGTCCATCTGTCTTTCCGTCCATCTTTCCATCCATCAGTCAGTTCATCCATCCATCTGTCTGCCCATCCGTCTGTCCATCTGTCTTTCCATCCATCTGTCCATCTACCTGTTTGTCCATCCATTTGCCTGTCTGCTTGTCCATCCGTCCTTCTGTCCATCCTTCTGTCCATCTGGCCACCCAGCTGCTTGTCCGTCCATCCATCTGTCCATCCATCCATCCATCTGTCTGTTTTTCTGTCTGTCATTCTGCCCATCCATCCCTCTGTCCCTCTGTCTGTGAGCCTGTCCCTCTGTCAGTCTGTCCATCTGTCTTTTTGTCCATCCATCCTTCTGTCCATCTGTTCTTTGCTAAAAATTCTAAAGAACTCAAAATTCTGCAGAGTATTTTGTCAGCTCCTTATGAAACTTTGGCCCCCTTCTGAATGTTACAATGATTTAATAGCGATGTGGGAATCTCATGAAAAGTCTCATGAAAAGTTAAAAGTGAGGGATATGTTTTCTCTGGCATCATGCCAAAGTAAAATCTGCATTGACCATTCTGTTCATGAACATTGTGAAGGCCTCTTTGCTCATTACCCTCCTTCAAGTTAACAATGATTGATCATTAAGGTGAATATGACATGAGCAACTCGAAGATGATTTAAGCCTGTCTAGGCTGATAAAACTCCTTGACTGTTTTAAGCCAGCAATGGTAGCTCTTCAATAAATGATTTTATAGGAACTGATTTTATTTTTTTTAAAAGGTATTATGAAAATGTCACATAATTAGACAATCCTGGGTTAATCAGGTTATCTGAAATGTGAACTTCTTCACATTATAGAAAGTCCAGAAGACAGAGGTTGCCAATTCAGCTGCAAATGGGTTTTATTTTCTCTTCAAAGAGGAGGCATCAATCAATGCTTTCACAATACCCTTCTGGTGTGAAGCTGGCTGGTGTGTGTGCGCTGTCATTTTTTAGCCAATATTCCAGAAATGGGTTTCAGATAAAATGCTTGAGTTCGAGCTTCTAGTGATCTGCAGAGGGAGAACTCAGGAAGAAGAGTGCAACTTAGCTCTCTTTTCCACATGAAGGTGTGGAGAGTTTTATTAATAAACTTCCTTGATGCCTTCAACAACGGCAGAGCTTCTAATGTACTGGAAAAGTTCTTAAATATTCAGGGAGAGATGTATCTGCCTTGAAAGTAGCCCATGTTGAACTGTATAGCCCAGTCAAACATCAGGAGTTGGCCAAAGGAAATGTTTTATGACATTTTGTATTATGTCATAAAATGTTTTATAAATTTGCCAAATTTCTATTCCACAGGAGTCACAGGTCCCAGATTTTGGATGCATTCTGTGAGTTAGCCCATTTGAGGTACCTTGGTTCAAAAATTGTTGCCCTGCAATGCACCATTTCACCCAGTTGAAGGTTACAAAGGATCAGACAGTCATAGAAATACACCATGAAACCCAACATAACAGATAATTCTTTTCCTTGTAGAGACAGTAAGAGCGTCCTCCATATAAACATTAAGCAAAAGCAGAATTAGATTCAGTAGCTTTAAATCCAACAGGATTAATTTTGAAGATATGGAAATGTTTTCCCCAAAGCAGGAGAATCATCAAAACCTCTTCACACTCAGACATCAACAAATGAAACATCCTTGAACTGAGAACTGCATTCCTCTGTAATCTTCATGACGTTGTAGGATTTGAAAGTTTTGTTTGGGGGCAGCGTGTGGAGGCATGTCGTATACATTAATTACCACTAAAAATACATGGGAAATAATTGCCGGCACTAAGATTTCAAAGGTTTCTGGGCTACAAAATAGAGGGCTTTCTCTGTAAATAAGAAATAATAGAACAGTGTTGTGATGAAAGTAAAGGCCTTGGAGCTGATAAAGATAGTGTCAAATTGTCACTTCGGATCTGGCCTCTGGGACAGAAGGAGAACGGTGCAAGAAAATTTAAGGTTCCTCCATAGCTGGTCAAGCATTAGAGTCTTCTAATCGTTTGTTACCAATGACCTAATCCAAAACTCATTAAATTTAATCTGTGTTATATTATTTTATAATTATTATTTGGAAAAATGCACAGGAATTGATTGTTTGCAAAGTAGAGGGAGTACTACCCGCTGTGCTCAGCCGACTTCTGTTCTATCTCAGAACTCCTTGCAGCCTTCTTTGGCCCAAAGTGGGTGTTGGCATCTAAGCTGACCTCTTGGCTCAAGGTCTGATCAGTCTCCAGTCCAAAACCTACACCAGGCTTGAATCCAACACACTGGCTGCACCTGCATAGCAGAATAACCCAGACTTCTGAGGACCTTGAGTGGCCCTACCTTGGTTCTTCCCACCAGTGGGAGAGGCAGAATTACTCCCTACAGTTCTGTCTGTGGTTTGTTTAGCATGGTATGAAAACCAGGATCTCTGGATTTTTTCCTCCCCAAAATCAGAGTTGGGAGTCATGAAGAAACAGTGGGTTCCAACTCTGGCCTGTTAAGAGACTCAGACTTGATTTTCCAGTTCACATATCACACAAACCAAACAAACCAGATGCTTCTGCACTTTGTTTAGCTGCTTACTATGGGGAGCCAGCAGGAGCTGCACACTTCATGCAAGTAACTCAGAATTCAGCTTAGCAGGACTGTTCAAACACATCCAGTTTCTCAGCCTTATTTCCAGTCCATGCATTTAAAGTGTCTTCACATGCTGGAGAAGAATACCATGTTTTGCTCCTTTTGATCCATCCAGAGGTCTCCAAAAAAGGTTTTAAATTTTATTGGACTGGACCGAAAGCATTGCAATATTTTTCAGGGATCCCTTCCATTGTGAAGGGTGCAAGCAGGTGGTAGCCCCATGCCAGTCCTTGCCTGGTCGGAATGCTTCTGCAGGGCTGGGCTTGGTTAGTATTGGGCCAGGAAACCACCTGGATGCTCTGGGCCTGTAGGCTCGGCTGAGAAGATGAAAGCGCATTTGGGAAGAAGGTAATGACAAACCACTGTCATGCCCATGTCCATGCCATCACTAGGCATCTTGTCCTTGACATACAGGAGTTTGTTGTTTATTCGTTTAGTCGCTTCCGACTCTTCGTGACTTCATGGACCAGCCCACGCCAGAGCTTCCTGTCGGTCGTCAACACCCCCAGCTCCCCCAGGGACGAGTCCATCACCTCTAGAATATCATCCACCCACCTTGCTCTTGGTCGGCCCCTCTTCCTTTTGCCTTCCACTCTCCCTAGCATCAACATCTTCTCCAGGCTGTCCTGTCTTCTCATTATGTGGCCAAAGTATTTCAGTTTGGCCTTTAATATCGTTCCCTCAAGTGAGCAGTCTGGCTTTATTTCCTGGAGGATGGACTGGTTGGATCTTCTTGCAGTCCGAGGCACTCTCAGAATTTCCCTCCAACACCACAGTTCAAAAGCATGTATCGTCCTTCTCTCAGCCTTCCTTATGGTCCAGCTCTCGCAGCCATATGTTACTACGGGGAACACCATTGCTTTAACTATGCGGGCCTTTGTTGTCAGTGTGATGTCTCTGCTCTTAACTATTTTACTGAGATTTGTCATTGCTCTTCTCCCAAGGATTAAGCGTCTTCTGATTTCCTGACTGCAGTCAGCATCTGCAGTAATCTTTGCACCTAGGAATACAAAGTTTTTCACTGCTTCTACCTTTTCTCCCTCTATTTGCCAGTTATCAATCAAGCTGGTTGCCATAATCTTGGTCTTTTTGAGGTTTAGCTGCAAGCCAGCTTTTGCACTTTCTTCTTTCACCTTCATCATAAGACTCCTCAGTTCCTCTTCACTTTCAGCTTCATACTTTCATACAGGAGTTTAGGACAACTTAATTGATATTTGGGGCTAGAGATCTGTTGCACCTCAAGGCCTTTTTTGCTTCCCTGTGAGAACCCACCCAGACCTAAAGAAGTGCCCTTTCCTCAGATGCCAGCATTAGAAATGTGCCAAGCCAAGACGCTGCAAGGGACAAAGGAGGGAAAGAGGGGGAGACAGTCCAATCTAAGCAGGGACACCTTTTATGACCCTCCACTTCCCATTCCCTGAGATGTGTTTGTTTATTTCATCTGTTGGCTGAGGCCAGAACGCAGATTCGAGTTGATGAATATACTGTACCTTCTCTAGATATAGACGCCTGCCACCTTAAAAGTTTATGTCTCCTGTGGCCATTTATCCCTCCACTGATATCCGTCTCCTCCTCCTCCTCCTCCTCCTCTCTTGTCTTCCAGTCATACAGTTCGGCTTTGTCACCCTCTTCGTGGCCTCCTTTCCTCTGGCTCCGGTCTTTGCCTTGCTGAACAACGTCATTGAAGTTCGGCTTGATGCCAAAAAATTTGTGGCTGAACTAAGAAGGCCTGATACAGTGAGAGCAAAGGATATAGGTATGTGGTTTTTTAAAAAAAAAATAAGAAAAAGCATGTTAAAAAAGTTAAGAAAAAGATGATGATACTCAGAATTTGCTTAGCAAGAACTGGAATAAGAGATCTTAACAGAGTTTTATGCTTTCTTACAGGAATTTGGTTTAATATTTTGAGTGGCATTGGAAAGTTTTCAGTTATAATTAATGTGAGTATTGGTTTCAAGATTTCTGATGCAATATAAGATATTTGATACAGTCAGTCAAATACGACTATGTTCGTTTTTATTCCTAAGTTGTGTGCCAGTGTAAAATCTTTGTTGGTATTTCAGTACATAGTTTTTAAAAGCTTTTTCCCATAAATCTAATCTATTAGATGGAGCCAAATTCTTTGGAAATCTCAAGTGGGTTCTCTGAAGTATGTAACTCATATATTCTCATGAAATATATAACTGGTGATTTTATTCATAAATATAGTAGTCCATCTTTCCTTTTTTGATAGCCCAATTTGACAGCATGTTGGGTGTTGGCCAACATAAGAAGTGTTGCATATATTCTCATCACAGTCAGAGGCATTGGCGGGGGGCGGGGGGTGGGAGTAGGGGGAAGGCGTAAAAAACCCCAGGATGATACCTGTGCTGGGACCTTGCAGTCAAAGCCCAATGTGGACAATACCCATAAAGAAGGCAAGCAAGGCTTCGATCCCAGGGTCATAGCCATCACCTTCACTCTTTGACACACCCTCCCACTGATTCCCTGACCGCAGTGTATTTTCTAGAAATCTGTTACGTAATATGTCAGAAATCAGTTGTTACTAATACCACATCACTGGAATTGCAATTCTACAGCAAACCTGCCAAGTCCATCTTGTTCTCTTATATCTCCAGCAATTGTCTGTTGAAAATAGAAACTTTCTGCTTATTTTTACTGGAGTATCCCATAATATCTAAGGACTTTTTAGACACATGTTTCCATCTTCTACCGATTCTATAACCTTTTATACATATTGAATTATCTTTCCCAGTTTTGTTTCACCACTGCAATTCTTCTGGCACTTATATTCATTATTATTTAATATTGTTCCATCCTGTTTATATCTGAGTGTGGTTCAAATTGTCAGAAATTTCTGTTTTCTGTAGGGACATTCAGTGTGACAGATTTTGTTCTCCAAAAGTAGTTATACATGTACTGCATATTCAAAATATCTCTATATCACTGATTGCACTTACTTTTCCTACCTTCTGTCCTTAACTAAGAACCATCTACTACAGCTCTTAAGGGGTGGGTCTCCTTCTGTGATAGTCTTAAACACTCGAGCCAGCTGCCTTCAATTTGATGGAGATTCAGATGAGATTCTACTACAATCACACAGTGAAGAATCTTGAAGCATCTTAAAGACCAATATATTGATTATTAATAAAATTGGGTGGTGTTGGTTTGCTTATTTGTTAAATTTACATCTTGCCTTTCCTCCAGCAACTCAGGGGAGCTAACAGGGAGATCTCCCTTCATGCCTCTTGAAGTCCTTGGACAAACGCTTGAGTCCATACCTCTGTCCCTGGGGCTACCATCATCCTTTTAGACCAATAGTAAATATCCTTGTTTACTCATTCTGTCTGCTAATTCCCAGGAAACAGACTTTCTGGTGGTTGTAGTAGTAATAACACTACTAGTATTTGTATTTGGTGTGTGCTGATACCAAATCGCGATCGTACAACAACACAAACATCATTTAAGACTCCCTCCTTGAACAACCCCCAGCACCAGACTGGCCCAAGTTCTCACCATTTGGCCAAACTCCTCCGCAGCCATTTCTGTCTTTTCATTCATTGGAGATCCAGACAACCAGCCCAGGGAAAACTCAGCCCTCCCTTCCAACAGGGAAGTGACATTCCTGTTATGTATGAACTAAATCGAATATTGCCGACATTCCATCCCGTAGCTTTGTAGAGCTTATTCCAAATCTCTTTGCACCCCTAAAAATGATCTAAATAGCTCTAGAATTTAACATTTTAGTAAGTATTGGATTGCCATTAGTTACTCAATAATTATTAATTATTCAAAACCAACTTCCTCAGCTGATCCTGTTTTTGAGAGTAATTATAAGTTTTTTTCTGGTGATACAAATACCTTTTGGCCCCTTGTATACAAGATGAGATGCTATTACCTCTTCCTGTTAATATTGCACTTGGTCTGGGTGGATGAGAGTAGGGGGAACTTACCTAGGTGCTCAGTAGAAGACAACAAAGGGATTCATAAACTCCAACCATTCGCTGTCATCTAGTGGCTGTCCAGTTTCTTGCACTCCCGATTGGGTCCCCTGAACTACCACTGAACTCCTGTCCTCCTTAAACAGCCAAAATCTTTGGTCATCCTCCAAGTTCTGGTGGGATACCATCTTATAGTCACTTAGGGCCTTCTCTCTCTGGATGTGTCTAGGAATTTTTCTGGCAATGTTCTCAGTGAAGGTATCTCCATACCTTTGTGATGGAATGTGTTCCTGAAGGAGGGGGTGATGTGGTGGATTTCGGCATTGCCGCTGATTCCCAGGAAGGAGGGAGCGCATTCCAGGCAGATAATAGGATTCACAGTCCAGAGACCATTGCTGGGAAAGTTAAGAGGTTCAAGGTAGCTCCGCCCTCGAGTCTTATAGATTATTTACCCTTGGGTTGGTTAGAGTAGATTTAGTCTGGCAAGATTCTGTCTGTATGGTGAAAGCAATGAAGATTGGAGTTTGGATTATACTGATTCGACCTTGTTCTTGGGCTGGCCCTGACAACCTTGTACCCTTTGCAGATTAATGTGGAAAATGACTTCTTTTTCTTCCAGGCCTTTGTCATTTCAGTCACTTCAGATTTCATTCCACGCCTTGTCTACCAATATGCGTACAGTCACAATGGCACCATGCATGGCTTCATCAATCACACCCTGTCATACTTCAACGTCAGTGACTTTAAATCTGGAACCCAGCCAGAAAACTCACCGTTTGAAGAAGAGGTTTCCTTTTGCAGGTAAAGCTGCTGCCTTTCATTCCACTTGTTATGAATGTCAAACTTCTGGTTAAGATCAATCCCGCTGCAGATGTGCAGACCTTCAAACAATGCAATTCATTCTACTGCTAGTCAAAGAAGGCAGTTTTAGGGACCAATGCTTTTGTGATCTTTTTTTGAAATTCAAAAGCAATCTTCACCAGAGTAGAAAAAGCAGGGGCTACATAATAAAATTATAGAAGGTGATTGAAGAGCTTCTTGTGTTTTTGATTAACTTTTTGAGAGCCCAATGCCCTTGCTGGATTCTGAGGGTTTTTTTTCCTTCTGGTGCTTCCTACATGTGATAAAGTCACTGTGTTCCAGGTAACTAACTCCCTCATTTGCCTTTTAAATAGATTTTGTGGATACCTGATTGCAATGTCATTCTGTACACATTCACCCACATCCTCCAGTGTCTAAAAGCCACATCTCTGAGTGTGTCTGGAGGCAGCCATGCTCCCATGTGCAGACATGCTATCAACACATGACATAGTGAACACCTGGCCATTTCACACACTGTAGCTGGGGTGGAACTGTTTGATTTTAAAGAGCCATAACATGTTAGGACAAATGTCTTTTAGCCCAAAGAAGAAACTCTTTCTTTGGTTTAAGCCAGAACAATACAATTTAATTCAGAATAAATGAATAAAACAGTTGGAAAACAGCCTAAAGAATATATAATTGAGTTGTAGTAAATTGGGGGGAGGGTGCATTTCAAAGCAAAAGGGGTGTTTCTCTGTCTCTCCCTCAGCCAGCCATCTTCAACTGCCCTGAGACCCCCTCGGCCCTGGTGTGCACGGCAGCTAAAGGAATGGTTTTGGGGCATTTCCCTGCTCAACAAGAACTGGCTGGTTCCAGACTGCTGTTTATGTCCTGCTGAGAAGTAGCCATAGATGGCTATCTCCCAACCCTTCAGGGAAGCAAGGGAAGCCCCAGGCTCAGCAGCTGCACAGACTCCAGCAAGTTCAGGATCTGGGGATGTAACATTTTTCCAGCCATGGACTCAGAATCCATTAGCAGACATCTTGCCAACCACAGCCAGTGTCAAAGGAGGTGGTGGGCTCCTCTTCACTGTTCGGACCCTGTTCACTGCTATGCCATGGCTCTACCTTCTTGCTCTCCTGCCTGGCCAGCCAGCCCTGATGGCCACCAGCCATTGTTGCTGCTCTTGCTGCAAAAGATGCCGGGCAGATGTTTGTTGTTTGGAAGGGAATCTGAGTTTATTGCTGCTGAAAACAACCTATCATTGAGCCTGGATTGTTTCCATCCAGAAGTTCTTAAAATACATAACCAGGTGTGCCTCTGACTCATCTGAAGTTTGACTCTTAAAGCACAGTAGACCAGATTTTCCTTCCTCAAAGCAAAATGGAGACGTGTTCAGGGAAGCTCTTAATCTGTTTTCTGGAGAAGGGAGTGGCATAAGGGATGGATGGAGAGATGGATGGATGGATGGACAGAGTTTCATTATTTATAGAAATAGCTGTTGACTGACTGATCTGCCCTCAAGTTAGAGGGAAATAGTGTTGCAGGAAGCACTGAATCCTGTCCCTGCTGACAGGATGAAAAATGGCCTAAGCACATTTTTTGCTTCTGGTGAAGAAAGAGGTAAACCTTTGTCCTGCCAATGAGCACAGGACAAATAGAATTGTGATTCTGGTACAAGGGAAGCAGAACAGAAGGATCCCGATGTGCCTCCTCTTTTACCACTAAGGGGCGCTCAGTAGAAGCATCAGGTCCTGGAGCTGAATGCCCTCCCTCTCGCAAGACCCCTCTTCTCTCTAGAGAGGGGAACCTACTCGCTGCAGAGAGAGGTGAGGGAGGGGGGATGTTTGTGGATTAGGAACAGCACCCTCCCTGAAAATCCTTCTGGTGGACCTTCCTCCCTCCCTCCCTTCCTTCCTTCCTTCCTTCCTTCCTTCCTTCCTTCCTTCCTTCCTGTTTTAAAAACTTGCTATGAGAGATACACAAGGGTGTCCACATGGTGAGGTCAAAAAAGTCACAATGGCGCAATGGAAGCACCATCCTTTTTTTATATGTGATGCACATAAAAAGCAGAAAGAGCTCTGATCACACCATCATGGCTGCCATCTTGACCTTTTGGACCACACTGCAGAGACCCTTAGAGACACATCTTCATCACTATATGTGTCATGTGTGAAAATGGTTGCACATGAGTGTGTTTGTGTGTTTGTGGGGGGGGGGGTGTCCCTGGCTTTGGCCCTGCCACGTTCTGCTCCAGTGCCATCCCCAGATGGCTGCTGGGCCCCTGGGCAGAGCCCCGGAGAAGAAAATCTGCCTGGTCTAATTCAAACACGGCCTCACCTGCTGAGCTAGACACACCCACCCTGGAAAATAGGTTGGGGAGATGGCTAGCCCCTTTCATCCTTGGGTTTGTGTGATCTCACCAGTGCAGGCGCACCCAGAAACCTGCCCCTTCCCCTGCCCCAGAGATTAAGCCATCTTAATCACGGAGTTCAAACCCTCCCGACGATGCATTCTTGGAATAGGTCGGGCAACGCTTTGCACCCTCTCCTCAGTTCTCTGGTATTCGTTCTAAATAAACATTGCAACGGCACTTATCTGTGGCATGTGATTAGCCATAATGTTTCCCCCCTGGGGCAAACTGAAAATAAATTTAGCTCAAAGCAAACTCCGCATAACACTCGGCTCACTTCAAAACTGGCCGTGTGCAGAGCCCGTGGGTCTGTGGGTGGGATGGGAATATGGGTATTTTCCTCTGCTGTTGACATATTATTCAGCAGCTTGCCACATCTCACAAAATGCTTCAACCAGTCTCAGAGAGACATGTTTCTCAGAGTCTTACGTTGTATTTTTAGCCTACACTTTTAACACAGGCCTAGGAAGTCCCATGAAACACTCAGTTATAGAAACAGAAGAGAGCCCATTTGGTCTAGTGGTTAAGGTGCTGGGCTAGAAACCAGGAGGCTGTGAATTCTAGTCCCACCTCAGGCCTGAAAGCCGGCTGGGTGGCCTTGGGCCAGTCCCTCTCTCTCAGCCCAAAAGCCAATCAGGCGTGGTATGAGAGTTCTAGTCCCGCCTTAGGCCGAAAGCCAGCTGGGTGACCTTGGGCCAGTCACTCCCTCTCAGCCCAACTCGGTGCAACGTAGACTAGCCTCCTCGTGGTGCACCCCAGGCATGACTTGTCACGGCTAAACAGTCTGCACATCTGGCTGCTGGACCTCACAAGGATTTCCCAGCAAGAAAAAGCAGCATGAACACCGAACTGCTATGCCATACAATTAAAAGAAAAATAGAAACAGAAGAGCAAAGGACATACTTAAACCTTTCACAGTAAATTAGTGAAACAAAAAAATGTTGAATTATTTTGATGACGACGACATTAACACTGGATCATACATTTCCATCTGTGAAATCATGCTAATAACCATTGGCCTCACCTGACTAATGGACAAACGAATATGTACTTTTCAGAGAAGCATCCTTTAATCAAGTTTTTGTAAAGAGTTCAACAGTTCATGGAAGTCAACATGACTTAAATTATAAGACTTCTTGAACAATGCAGACTCTCTATTCCTCCAGCCATTCACAAGTAGGAAAGAAGTAAATGCGTGTGAGGATCATGGGGTCAGATATCTCAATAGTAAGAAATCTCACTGCAAGCCATTCGGGTCTTAAGAAAGAATTCCTTTATTGCAATATAGTCCCTATCCTTTCAAAGACTCAGGTGAATCAGATTCTCTAAATCCCTCCTTTATCTTGCCCCCCTTTCCCACCTTTCATTTGAAGCTGAATATTTACGATTGCTTTCGTTTTTACGACATCATTCCCAGCTGCATTCCTTGGTGTCCGTTTCCAGATAAGACACGAGCCACAACAGCTTGGCTCCATCTCTGCTGGGTCAGTCAGTGATGTCTTTGTTCTCAAGCAGTAATTAGTCTACCCCCTCCCTCCTTTACAATCCCTGACAGAGGAGAAGAACCAGAAGTATTTTTATGGCTTCTGGGACAAGCCTCTGACAATACATGAATGCAGAAAAGTTTGTTTGTTTATTGCTTTGTACGACTAGTATCCTGCCTTACCTGCAGCAGTTCGAGGTGACTCATAGGGCCCCACCCTCCTTTTTTTCCCCACCACAATAGTCTTGTGGGTAGATTGGCTGAGAGACAGTGACTGTCCTAAAGTCACCCAGTGAACTTCTCTAGCAAGGGTGGCTGTGAACCTGGCTCTCCCCAGTCCTAGTCCAACGTCTCATGGAGGAGGGCTGAACCATTTGATAGGATCTGATGGTAGGGCCCGCATGGAGCCTTATTGTCTATTTTTCTTCTATGGGTCACTAGATTTTTATGGCAATACCTTCATGTGGTTTGTCAGGAATTCCACATTCTAGAATAGAGTCCCATGTTCTGTTACTGTCTACACCAGCCTTCCCCAGTCTGTGGCCTCCAGAAGTATGGATTTCAGCTCCCAGGATGCCCAGCAGTGGTCATGCTGGCTGGATGACACACCTCTGGATGATTCCAAAGTTGGGGAGATTTAGTGGACATGACCTCATAGCAGCTCTTCAGGATTTCAGACCAGGAGTCTTTTCTGGCCCCACCTGGAGAGACCAGGAATTAAATCTGGGATTTTCTGCCTGCAAAGCAGAGGCACCATCAATATAATGCACCCTTCCTTTCAACTCAGGAAACATTGGAAAGCAGCAATAGAGTCTGTGCAGAGGGCTTTTGGTTGGTTGGTTGGTTGGGTTTTTTGCTTGTTTCTATGTTTGTCTTTGCAGGCAGGATGGGAAGCATGCATCAACTTGGCTGGATCTGTTTCTCACTGTACTTCATATTGTTGATCAGACCCTCTTTTTCACCTATTAACATAAAGTTTTTGCAGTTGCCAGCAATTCAGAGGAGGGGGACAGGCAGATGGTTGAGACATCAAGAGAAGGTTGAGAAGGTTGAGCCATCAAGAGACACAGAGACCAACTCCTCCATTGTGCTTCTCCCTCTAGACCAGTGTTTCTTAACCTTGGTGATTTTAAGATGTGTGGACTTCAGCTCCCAGAATTCCCCAGCCAGACTTTCTTTCCAATTCTGGGAGTTGAAGTCCACACATCTTAAAGTGGCCAAGGTTGAGAAACACTGCTCTAGACCGGAAAAGACACCAGCGCTCAAAAGAGGAAGAGCGCCCTGAGACGGTGGTGGTCCCATCAACTGCAGCAGAACAAGCGATGGAGATGGGGGAGTGCCAGGAGAGAGTCCGATTCCCGTGGAGGTGGAGCTGGGTGGTGGGTGAGAGACACCCCTTCCTGCTGCTCTGGGTCAGGTAGAAAAAGGTGTGATTTCTGCTCCTTCCAGATGCACAGAGGGAGAAGAGGGACAGGGGCGGGGGGTAAGAAATCAGTCTCATTGTCCCTGGCAATATACGTTCACATCTGCCGTTGCCTATTGAGAGAAGCCAGTGAACCATTTCCAAGAGGCTGGCCTAAGCACGCCACAGGTCTGCTAATGGGTGTTGAGGCATGTCCTTCTTCAGCAGAGGCTGGAATCTCCTGCGTGCAAAGAGGTCTTGTGAAGCTCAACATCAGGACACCGTTTCAAAGACATGGAGGTCTAGGAGGAGGGTTTTGTTGCTGCTGCTGCTGCTGCTGCTGCTGCAATGGTGGTTGGGGCGCCTCCAATAGAGAAGTCCCTCCACTTACCAGTTCATCTGATGGTGCTAAATTAAGCACTAAATTATTTCTGAGGGACCCAGTTAATGCATTCTTCATTTGTTTGGCTTTTAAATAAACTTTTGAAGAAATTGCTATACATGTTATTGTAATTGTCTGGCTGCAATTGTTTATTGCAAGAATGGATTGCTGAAATAGATGCTCATGTGGTTTTGTAGTTCTGTGGCTCGCACGTCTGAGGCAGTGGGTGCCAAATCCAGAGGAGCCATTTATTTTGTCCAGACCGGTGGTTTTTGGACTTATTTCCCATAATGCTCCCTGGAGCAGACCCGTCTTGTAAATGCATAATCACTGAATAACAATCAAACTAGAAAATTGAACTTCTCTACATAAGGAAGAATGGGTTATGCTCTTAAAGATATTGTTTAATGCCCTGATTTCATATTACAGGTTTAAGGATTACAGAGAACCACCATGGTCTGAAAACTCATATGAATTCTCCAAGCAGTATTGGTCTGTTTTATCTGCCCGCCTGGCATTTGTCATTATTTTTCAGGTAAATATTTTCTCTCGTTACTTTTCCTTTGAATGCCACATATTTAGAACTTCCTGCACCCTGCGCCTGAGCAAAGCCTTGGGCCGCCGGACAGCAAGGGTAAGTTCTCCCTAAAATATCCTGATCAGTTCTTCAGCCAACAACACGCTGTTGAGCATGCCAGAACAGGAGTGACGATGGAAGGCGCTCCCTCCTTGTTTTCAGTTGGTTTCAGATTGCCACAGAGGATAGTTGATCTTTTTCAACATCTGGCACATTCATCTGAATGTCTAAGAAGCCAGGGTTTCCACAAGAGGTCGCCAGGGGTTCCCTGGGAGATCACGATTTATTTAAAAAATTATTTCAAATTCGGGCCACTTTACATTAGAGGTAAGTTTCATTCTTTATTTTCAGCTTAAGAACACTGTTAATGCATGTAGACAGGCCTACCCATGAAGTGAATATAACAATTTTGTAGCTTCTGGCCTTTATTTGAGCCTGAATGTGCAGGGGGTCCCCAAGGCCTGAGAAATATTTCAAGGGCTCCTCCAGGGTCAAAGGGTTGAGAAAGGCTGGTTTAAGAGGACTCCAGCATCCATTTGAATGGCAGGATGGGACCAACCAGTTCAAGGCTTCTGAGTTGGGAATCTACGGCATCTGAATGCCTCCCTCCGAAGGAGCGTCACTCTGGTGTTTACCATCATGTGACACCAATTCTTTGGCATTTACCTCCTTGACTGTTTCACCATTAGTTCTTTCTTCTGGATATTACCTTTCATTCTCTTACTAAGACCATCTTCCATTTTAAGACATAGAGTAGCCATTAAAACACCATTAGAAAGGAGGAAATGACAAAGTAAGGAAGACCCCATGAGGAGTGACTTCTTTTACAACTAAATGCTCCTCTGATGGGAAAAAAGTATTTAATGTTAGAAGTTCACTCAGCAAACATAAACAGACTGTCCCATTTGCACGTGCACTTCTCACTCACACACACAGATAACTCTTCCTCACTCTCACTCCTCTACCCCTCTGGATTTCTGAGCATTTTTACCAAGAGCATATGGCATTAGCCTTCCCAGTAGTAGTAGACTTTTTATATTTGCCTTGGGAGCTGCCCAGAGGAAGAAGGAAGGTGGGACACTGCTCTCGGGACACGGCCATTTGCCCTAACAACCTCTTTCCTGCCCAGCCTGTGCTTCCTCACCGCCACCCAGATGCCTCAAAGACCAGTCAAGTCCATCTCCCTTTTGGGGGCTGCTACTGCCTCAGAGTCACCACCCGCAGACCCCTCCCCTATGTCACATGGAGCCCCAGCAGAATCTTCTAGTCTCTGTGAGCACCTTAGCATCTAGCGGGTTGCCTGCAGCAAGCAAAAAAAGGGCCATTCCATTTTTCCTGAGAACCATTTGAAGAGCCCAAGTTGTTGGTTGGTGATGACCACATCTTGGGTAACAGCAGCAATCCATAAGTAATGTGCAGCCCTGTCTCTGGGTGAGGAGCGACACTAGGAAAAAATCCTCAGGTGGTCCTGTCCATCCTATGCTTATCTTTGGACTCATCAGTTTGCAGGTCCTTAGGAACTACAGTGTTTGTGGAATGTTGTCTAAAGGTAAAGAGCATCTAAGTTAGTAAAATTTGAGTGATCTGATGGGCCTCCCTCAACAGATGATGCTCTGTGCTCTCCTACCAGCCATGGCCCATCCCTGCTCTTGTCTTCTTCCTTGGCAGAACCTGGTCATGTTCCTCAGCGTGCTTGTAGACTGGATGATCCCAGACATCCCCAAGGATATCAGTGAGCAGATCAAGAAGGAGAAGAGTGTGCTGGTGGATTTCTTCCTGAGGGAGGAGCATGAGAAACTGAAACTGATAGAGAACTTTATCACACGGGACAAGCAAAGGAGCTGGAGTGAGGCAAAAAGGAAGAAGGGCCGAGCAGCCAGCTTCTCCCAGTTCAACCGAAGCCGCCGGGGCAGCTTTGCATCTCTTAGTTCAAAGCACAGCGATGTATGACCCATATCTGGACCTCAGAGAGCCTGCCTGCGCACTCATTCGCTTCCTCCAAGGAGCTGTGAGAGCTGTAGTAACATAAAGGGGGTTGGGGAGTCTCTCACTGAGGACCCCCACCAGGAAGCGGTGATGGTTGTGCAGCTATAAAGCACTTAGTGGACCTACACCGTAAGAGAACAAACCGTCCTTAGCAACAAAGCCTAATAACTGTGTACCTGTTGGGTGGCCTCACCTTGAACGAGGGGCTGGTGGCTGGGAGGAAGAGACCTGGGAGAGACCTGGGACAGCAGAGTGTGGTTTTCAGAACCACACCTAGATTACAGACGCCTGTGGCTTCAATCAGTGGAAGTCCCACAGCTCTTAACCCAAGACTTATAGTGTGGTGGGAAGGTTGATGCCAGTGGTCTCGAATTTCTGTGATAAAATTATTATAGTTTCCTAAAAATGAAAATGCTGTTAAGTCAATTGACATAGACTAGGAGGGAACTCCCCAAGCATGGCTGCAGTTGGCAGGTTTGTTATTTCAAAATTCCCTTGAGGTGAATGCCTGTCTCTTACCTGCCCTGTCCCTGATGGAAAATTTTCCACCGACCAATACACCTGAGTTTGGTTGCCCAGCTGGATGGAAAGAAGCGCAGTTGCCAAAAGGAGTGAAGAGATTTTGGTTTTCCAATCCTGCCTTTTGTTGTGGGGGAGAGAGAGAGGAAGGGAGAGAAAATACAGGATTCTTCCGTGACTGACTTGGAATGACCTTTGCTATTAGGTGACCACCATCTGCTCCCATCAGAGCACCTTGAGGGTCAGGTGAGAGAACTTGAGAGTGTCAGTGTTTCCCACCATCTTTAGAAGTTTTAAGAAGTTCTGGATCTTTTTTATCTTGTGACTGACCTACAGTCTGTATTTTCTTTAACGGAAAAGGTGAGTGAGTGCAGCTTTTGTATCTCCCCCCACATTCCACCCCTGACAGTTGGCTTCAATCTATTTATGAAGGGACCTGGTTTTTCCTTCCTATCACCTCCTCCTTTTGCACAAAACCATAAACTTGTTTGAAATTTCCTACCAGAATCAAGCTTACCGTAGGATTGACTTTTGCTCTAAATGTCACTAGGTCACAAATTATATTCTGATGCAAAACAAACTAAAAAGCTAAGGGCACAATAAACACAAGTTCTAAACGCATGTAACTCAAAACTCCTGGCAGTGATTTCTGTTAAATTTGCCACAATTCCTCCATTTACATTGTTCTATATTTTCTAAAATGATCATCTTTGGTCAAAAAATAAAGATGCTTTAGCCATTTATTCATGCTTTTCCGTGCTAGGGTATGACTCTAGGATTCCAAATAATGCTGCAGAATTCTGACAAGTTGGGAGTAGTTACCACCAGCCTATCCTGGAGTGACTTTAGGAGCATAGACTTTCTCTTCAAGGTGGGTAGGAGGCCCTCACCACCTAATGGAGATGGGACTTCAGAGATGAACTTGGCTCTACCATATATAGAAAATGATGTTAATCAGCATCCCTGGTGCCTGGGTGGTTTCACAATCAGAACGGTAACACATAACAATGACAAACACAATCCTGCATTTCCATGACCTTTCTTCAGGGGCCCAGCATTCAGTATAGATGCCTGTGGAGCATCTTCTGGGTGTGACAATGAGCAAAACTGGTTTTGAGTGTGTCCTTGACCTCTGCTACAACTCTGTGCTATCTTCAGAGTACAGGATGGCTACTCATTAGCCCCTTCTCCAGGCACTGCTTCTCTGCAGTAGGAGAAAATGTGCTCTGTTTCACAGAGGTTCTTAATTCCATCCGAGGATGTGGCATCCTGGCATTTCTTAGGAGGTTGACTACACAGAACTGGAGACACAGCTTATGATTTTACTGATTGTGTGAAAGGGAAGAGTGTGCACAGGCATGCACAAACACAGAGCCAAAGGCCTTTTGCTGTTCCCACAGCTTCCTGAGTCGTATTCTCACTTCATTTCCTCAGATGCATGAAGTGTATATGGAGAGAAGGATCGTCAAAGGCCACAAAATCCAAGAGCTGTGCCATGGTTTTTCAATTTGAGGGTCATTTTTTTTTTTTGGTAAATGTTTCTGTGTGTGTAGGAGAGGAGAGAGAGCACATGCTGGTGATCTGCCAGGTAGAACAATATATCCAACACAGTGGGATTTAGTTTACGACAAACACAAAGTAAATCCGTGCGTGATCCACGGACTTTTGACCGCCGGTGCTGAATAAGGAGCTGATACCAACTATTAGCATTTTACTCCGTAGTCATACAAAACTCACTTCAGTCCCTGGAGTGGGCATCCAGCTGAAACTAACGCGCTGTTTATCATTTTATGCCCTTGGTCAATACGCTTGAGGTGGCTAAAAGAACCATGCCCTGGGAACAGTTCTGGGGGCTGGAGAGTCCTCAGGCAGAAGTTTCTCAGCAGCATCACCGAATTCCCACCACAGGAATCTGAGTGGAGGAGGGAGACGCTACGCCATCTGAAAAGTCCTGAATGTCTGTGCTGCGTAGATGTCCAAAGGAGATACTAAATGAAAAGGTAACATAGGATGGAATGACACAGGGTGACAGGGATGTAATACCTCTTAGTGATCTCCTGGGACTTATCTCCACCCCACCCCCACCCCCCCAAAGCTTTATACCCCTTGTTTAGTGAACATAAAAGGTGATGCATCGGCCAGGCCTAAGGCTCAGAGCACAAGAAGATGTAGTAATGTTGTTATTAGGAAAGCTACATAAGGTATAAACAGAGTTCAGAGAGTCATTTCAAAATGGTGAGATTTCTCTTTTTTCACCCAGAGATGTCCATGGTGCTAGCCCCATTCATGACATTTATTGACATGCATAAGCTCATATCTGCCACCTTGCAACCCATGTAACCTCCCTGTGATTTCATCATGCCAGGACTGCAAAAGAGGTTTCTACCCTCTACTTTATGGGTCCTATTGCTAGTCTCAGGTATCTGATGGATGGAAGAGGTACCTTAATGATGTTCCACATCAGATGGGCTATGAGGAGCATCAGCACCAAGTGAAATGGGGTGTTGCAGCAGCAGCAGCAGCAGCAGCAGCAGTGATCCTTTCCTACCTCTGTCATTACCACTAAAGATAAGCAGGCTTCAAGAACCAGGATTGCAAGAAGCAATTATTTGTTGCTATTCTTGTTTCTTCTTTCCTGCCTTCGTTTGCCTTCATTGCTGTCCATTTAGTTTTTTCATGCAAAGAAAAAACTGGTTTGTTTTTTTAATTTGAAACAAAGCACCATCTATAGTTCTGAAACTCTGCACTATACATAAAATAATGAGAATACTGTATACTCAAATATACAGACAAGAGAGGTAACAATTCAACTCCCTCCTCCAATAAGAAAATACTGCAATTTTTTTTAAAAATGCAACTGACCTGGTACCTTACTAGAATCAAGATATCTCAAAGATTCAATCCTTTGTTGGGCAAAAATGACAAAATAAAGCCTTCTTAAATTAAAGAAGGTATGGTAATATAAGTGCCTGGCAACTTCAGATCCATAAATGAAATGATACATCTGTCCATCTTGGGAAAATATATGTTGCACCAATTTCAGTGAGAGAGCCACAGGTGTATGATTTTAAGCACTGAATCAATACAACATAATTTAACTTACCTTTGGCCGAATCACCTCCAAGATCTCTATGGGAAACCCTTGGCTGATGACAACTTTTTTGGGTCCTTCTGAGTACGATGACCTTGGTGAGTGGAAGATTGAGCCTCTGAATATGAAAAGAGTAAATGGTGAAGAGACAAATTAATGAATGAAATGAAAGAAAGAAAAGTAGTTACCGTGTGTGCGTGTGTGTAACTAAAACTCAAACCAAATACAGCCATAAGGCCAGAAAACAGCAATATAGTGTAAAATCTAAAAAGTAAGTCAATATAAATATACATATGCGTCAACATGTAGAAACTATAAATATATAACAAGAATAAGAATGAAATATTGTATATAAAAGTACAGGGATAAAAGTGCAATAATAATAGGATGAAATAATACAAAACAGTAGTAAGCAAATGAATCAGAATCTTCAACTCCAAGTAAGACAAACAGCACTTATCGAAGTGCAAAACTGAGCAAGCTGGGAGAACGTACCTGGGTTCCTATCAGATTAGAAGAGTGACAAACAGAGGTTGTGCTCTCCTGAATGACTCTAAAAGCATTATTGATTTTATTGTTGACAATGTGAAAGGTGAATGAGAGATTCAATGAGATTCAAATGAGATTCAAAGGTTCAATGAGAGATTGAAAAAATAGTAAAGTTTACAAGAGTGAATTTTGGAACATAGATGCAGATGCTAGGAACAATGGAAATGGGGGAAGAGATAAGAGAAAGGAACTAGAGTGAAAACATAACTTATGAAATTGAGATTAAAATGGGCAAAGAAAGTGCGGAGAGACTTGATGGGAAGCAGGTAAAAGGGCTAAATTAGGCGCCTCCAGCAGAGGGAGAGGAATTAAGGAATAAAGCGATGGTATGATCTGGGATGAAACAGAGGGAAGAGAATGCTGAAGGAATGCTGAGAACTAACTAAGGGAATGATGGGAAGTCTGACATTAACGGACATTAACAGGAAGTTGAAGGTTGGTTTCTGAATGCAATAAAAGCCGTTAATGAAGGAAGTAAAGCACATGAGATTAAGCTGAATGCCCCAGTGTTGAACAGGCAGTAAAACAAGGATGTGTGATGCTCTCTTTGTTGATTAATGTATTTATGGATTAACATCAATGAATGCTTGCGCTGACATTAGAGCTCGGTTGGAGATGTCAATGTGCATTCACATACGCAGAAGATATAATGTTATTGGCTGAGTATGGAACAATTTGCAGCATATGTTAGACAGATTGTATGATACAAGAAATATAATCAGTGTATCAAATACAAAAGTATTTGTTCTGGAAATGGATAATGAAGTGAATTACTACAAAATATATCTAAATGGTGGAAAACAGGTTCATTAGTGTGCCCTTGTAGAAAGTTTACTTCAAGCAGGAAAATGAATATACAGATTTCACGACAGGCAAATGCTGGTTGAAAGGTAACTTGTGGTCTGTGGCAAGGAACAATTGTTGGAAGACGATATAAGAGATAGCTTCTGCACCCTTTCTTGCGTTGGCTTATGTCAGAAGAACCCTAAAAGGAAGCTGAATGTAGCGAGGACAGGATGCCTAAAGCAGTGCAGTAAAAGAAGGAGAGAGAGACTCAAGAACAAACGGGTGCCGAGATGGAGTGAAGGTGGACTGAATATGGGGTGGAGCGACCAGGGTGAAAGGGGTTTGGTCACAGGGAGAGAAGGAGGGAGGGCCAACTTCCAAATCAAAGGTGTGAAGGGAGAGTGAGTGTGCTGAGAGGAAGGGAAGACCAAGAAAGTTCTGCTGGGGAGGGGGTGATGAGGTCCCCCAAAGGAGGGAGGGGAGAAACTGAAAGAACAAAGGAAAATGTGTGGTCAGTGCCTGGGCATGGAGGAAGCAAGGATGGGTGACAAGGACAGAAGGGGGGAGCAGTGGATTGAATGACCTTAGTGCACCCTCTATTTAACTGCATTTCCTTTCAGTTGCTTATCTCATGCCCCCCCACCCCCCGTTCCTTTTGCTCCCTGTTTTTCATTCCTTTTCCACATTTTGCATAAAGTTGCTTACCTTGAAAGGGCACAATAGGATAAGTGTCAATGTGTGTATTTATGGTCAGTTGAGATCATCCTACCAGAGCTATATTTTATAGAAAGAATCATTTCCCTTAATACATCTAAAGAATACTTTTATCCTCTTACAATAAATGGTACAAAAACGTCCTCTAACAAGTGGTGCCTCTTTTCACCACTTTGCAGTTCAGATCATGTCAAGCAGGATCCAACTTGACCAAAACCGAGTTGGTGCACTCAAGACTTTATTTCATGAATTTGTTGTTAGTTTGGTTTAGATTTCACCTTTCCTTAAGCAGCTAAAGATGGTTTCAATGGGGGTCTTCCTTCATTTTATCCCTGCCACAATCACCCTTTGAGGTGGGCTGGGCTGAGAGAGGGGGACTGGCCCAAAGTCGACCAGTAGGTATCCATGGCTGAGGATGGACAGGATCTTGGATCTCCCTCATGCCAGTCCAACACCTTAACCACGAGGCCACACACCAGCTACATTTGGTTCACGTAGGAAATGCATGATGTACACTACAAGCATCTTCCTGAGGATATTTTGTTAAAATCTATTCCCTGACTGCTTCTGGGGCAGTACTTTCAGGCAATCCCAGCTCTTGTGAAATGCTGAACGTAAGAGGGTCCAAACCTGTAGCAGTAGCAGTTTTACTTCTGCAGGTCATGACCGTCTCTTGAGTAGGGAACTGAAGCTCCAGAGCTTTCTATGGGCAGAGGGGCTGAGGGGAAGCTGACTGATCAAACTAGCTGGTGCCATGGATCGAGCGAGGCCAGTTCACCCAGAGGGAAGGAACGTGCCCCTCTGGGGCTCCCCGAAGGGATTTGTGGGGAGCAGGGAGTGAGAATTACCAAGCATCAATCTTTGAGGATGATGGTTCAGACCCATGCAGGTTCTCAGACCTCAGAAAATTGGCTAAAAGGCAGAAGCAGGATCCAACCCCACCTCAAACTCACCACTGCAGATGGATGTTTTTAACATTCGCGTTGTACAGAAATCTGCCCTCTAATTTCCTGAAAGTATTTTTTCCCCCAAAGGAAGGGGCTGAGAAGGTTTCTATACCCCTCGAAGCCTGCATTAGAAGTTATTTGGAAAGCCTTCTGTCTTTCACCTTCTCCCATCGCTGCGAAGCAGTAGGAAAGCCCTGTCGAAGCAAGGCCATCCTCATCTGAAAGAGCCTCAGGATTCACACAGCGCAGAAATTAGCAAGAAGAAGGCCACATGCTGAAAAACACATTTTCATGCTCCCCTCAGCCAGGTTTTAACACAAATCCCACAAATCCAGTGAGGTTGCTTCCCTTCTGCTTTAACATTCAAAAGCAATTTCTGGAACTTGGGCCAAAGTGGCCAAGAAATGGCTGAGCCTTCTGCTGTTCCCTGGCAATTTGGCATCTGATGCCCAGCGTCCATGGAGCTCAGAGGCAGAAAGGAGGGATCGTTTGCCAGAGGGACCCACTGGATCTACTTTTCTGGTCATTTTGTTTCTTCAATGGAAATGACCCCAAAGACGGTCTCGCTGTTGGCTGATGGTGTTGCTTCCACCCTGGAGTCTTTACACATCAAATTGTGAAGTCCTTTGCGTCACTGGCCTACAACACAAAGCTGAGCCCCAGGTTCACACAACCACCTCCCGGCTCTACCATGCCCACAGCAGAGACAGCAGTGCCCTCCCGGCCAGGCCAGAGGTGGTTCTCTCCTCGCGCCTGTGGCAAAACAGGGGGGTCTGCTGGCTGAGGTCAAAAAAGTCCACAGGGTGGCTGGGACCCCAAAATAATAAGGGGACACCGTCAAGGCTCAGAACAAACAT
The DNA here is from genome assembly GCF_035149785.1 of Candoia aspera. NCBI lineage: Eukaryota > Metazoa > Chordata > Lepidosauria > Squamata > Candoiidae > Candoia > Candoia aspera. The sequence goes on from NC_086159.1 coordinate 83,804,207, forward strand.
TTCTCACAAACTGTGGCTGCTACCAAGAACAGGTCACAAAAGAGTGACTGCCCCATTTGGAAGCACAGGGTTTTAGATTGTTTTCAGAGATGCTGATTCATCCTAGGTAGTTTTATTTTCGATACGGTTCCTTCTTAACTGGTCCTATTGTTGAACTTTTGCAAGCCAGACTTTTAGGCTGGGAATGTGTGGCACATAAAGGAACTTAGTGAGTGAATAAATAATGAAATAAATAACGAAATAAAATAAAATAGCAAAATGAAATAAATGAAACATGAAGAGAGGGAATTTGGGGTCTTGCAGCCACAGGACCTTTGTGTTCCTACAGCCGGAATGACCACGTGGGTCCTGGCTATAGAACATCAGTAGATGGGTCCTTTGGCACTCCAGGCAGAAGATCGCGATTCCACTCTCCGCAACACAGACAAACTTGCCTCTGTCTGAATAGGCCTTAGGAACATCAGAAAGTCTCCAGCATCGTGCCTGGAGAGACAACCTGCAAGGTCCCGTCACTTGGCCGTCCAGTATTGTTCACTCTCTAGGACGGAAGGTGCGGAGATGCTCCTCCCCTTAAAGGTGGCGTCTCCATGCCCAGCCCTTGGGTCTCTGGTGGGAAAAGGGTGTAGGACGGCGGCCCTTTTCTGTCACTGCCCGCCTTCAGTGGAACAAACCCCCTGCCCTTCCTCAAAGGATCAAATCCAAATACTTTCTCCTAGGGCATAGACCCACCCAGCTTCTCCAAATAAAAGCAGTACACTGCAACAAAATAAGAAAACGAGCAGAAAGGCAGAAGGAAGATACAACAGAATAAGGTAAGAAGGATGCAACATTCTAGCGCTCCATGCAATATTATAATGTCGAATCAATCCTAATTAATTTGCCATGTCTAAAGCATGAGTTCTACAGGTTGGAGATGCAACCTTAACAACAACTTGTGTTATTTTAGGGTCTTACCCTGCCAGAAGGAGACTTACATACGTTGGCCTAATGAGAGGCGTTAAGAGCTCACAGTGGGTATCCTTCTGTAAGGTACAGTAAAGGAACACGCGGGCTGGAGATTTAATGCTCCCAGACTGACAGGGACACGCCTGTTCCACGCAAAGGATTTTCTGAAACTTGTCCTTCAACACAGCTGGTGCCCGGGTGTCAAAATGCAGCAGAGTCCAGGCTTTACAGAATGCATTAAGTGTGAGCTGATTAAGATACTGAGCCAGCTTGAAGTGGAACTTACTCTATCCCATTTTTATTCCAGCTGGCATTTTGCTGATGCAGATTAAGGTGCTGCATCAAGGATCCTCTCTCCCAATGCCAGTAGTGCCTCTGGCGCAAAACCGAATTTCTGAACATTGGCTCCAATTTGCTGCTTCGAAGGGGAGCAGAGTGGCTCCAGCAGGATAAGATCAGCCCCAATCCTGCTAGCATGCAGGAAAGCCACTAAGACCTGGCTTTTCTAGGAAGCCTTCAGGTCTGATTTGAGGATTTGGGTTCCCCCTGCAGCCAGGGATGGTTAGCTATTCTGGCATGATTGTTCCTTGGTGTGACATGCATTGATTGGTGCTTTATTTATTATTTTTATTTATTTATCATAGTGATACTCTGCTACAATCTAATGACTCTCGGTGGCTTACAAATATTTAATATAACAAAAGGTGAAACATCCACAGTACAGTTAATATAATAAGACCCCTAAAAAATGGCAAAAGCAGCCAAAAATAAGGAAATGAAGATGGGAGAGGGTTTAAATTAAGAGAACGCTATCTGGAATATCCTCGTTTTCAACGTTTTCCTGAAGACAGCACCGAGGCAACTGGTCAGATCTCTGTAGGGAGGCCATTGCAAAGTCTTGGTGCTGCCCCAGAGAAGCACTGACTTCTAGCCACAGCCCCCTCGCCTCTCAGGAAGCACGTGGGCCACCTCATTCTGGACCAGCTGGTCTTTCCAAGTCACCTCATATGCAGCCCGCTGCAATGCCCAACCAATGATAATCAGGGGGTGACCTAGCCTAGCTAGATCTTCCTGCACCAAGTAAGATGGCAACTGGCACACCAGCCAGAGCTGGCAAGGACTCCTCTGGCCATTGCTGCTCTGCTCCTTGGCTGGAAGGGGTGGCCCATTCGGAGGTGGCCCTGCCATCCACAGAAAGCCCCAGTGTACACACAGCAACTCTGACTTCCCTGGGTTCAGGTTCAGCCTGTGGTCTTATGGTGTTGTGTTGTTTAATCTGTTCACTGGGCTGGATTGTGTTCCACTTAAAGCTGGTCTGTGACTGAAGCCGCATATAAGCCTGAGAAATACATAGAAGAATAAATAAGAAAGATATTGATTCGTTTAAGGCTGAGAATTGCTTTAGCTGTGGCCGCTCACTGAAGTGTCAGTTCACAGCTGGCCTTTTGAGTGAATGAAACTGTAATTCAGTAATTTCTCATTTATGCTACCCATCTCATATCAGTCTGCAAATAAGAACATCCACACTTAGCGGAGCCCCACAAACAGGCTGTGCAAACAGAAATGTTCTCTGTGTGAGTAACCGCAGAAAAGACAGACGCAGAGACATCCAAAATGACTAATGGTGTGAGCCGGACTCAGCTGTGTTTGCATTTATGGATAGATAATATAACACACCTTACAGAAAAGCTCTCTGGAAGTTCAAGGGTCTCCTATTTTCTGCAGCCTTCATTGTTCCATAGAATTTGAAGAAACTGAGCAACGGAGAAGAAAGGGCAGGTGGTTGCATTTAAACGGGGTATCGGTTTTCATCCCCTTTCTTCAGGGAAGGCTAATGTGTGTCTGTCTGTTGGAGCGTCCCTGGAGCCTGGCCCGCCTTTCCCCCTCAGCCCCAGCAATGCTCCGCTGAAGCTGGGAGCCCAGCAAGGAGGCCACCGGCAACCTGAGTTGCCTTGGGAAAGGTGGGGCCTCCCTTTGATGGGCCCTCCCTGGCCTCCTCCTCGCAGCGCACTTTCTATTTTTATCTTGATCCACAAAGCTCAGCTTAAAGCGAGTCTTCCAGATTAGCAATGGTTCAGTCCCTGGGGATTAACATTCCCACAGAAACTTTTGACTCACTCCTCATCGCCCGGTCGCCGATGAAAACTATCCCCAAATGCCTGTAATTGGAGACCCATGGACTGAATCTCCACTTTCTGCATTGAAGCTGTGTTTTTCCCACTGTGCAGGTCCTTTCTAAATCCTTATCTGCTTGAAACTGATCAGTGCCTGACACTGGGTTTCACTTGTCTGGAGGCAGGTTGTTTTGTTTTGTTTTGTTCTGGAGGGCTACTAAAAAAATATGATAGAATAAAATATTTATAATTTTAGCAGAGTAGGTATAACAGCTGGAGTTAAAATCACTGGAAGAAACATTAACTATCTCAGATATGCAGATGATACCACTTTGATGGCTGAAAGCAAAAAGGAACTGAGGAGCCTTATGATGAAGGTGAAAGAAGAAAGTGCAAAAGCTGGCCTGCAGCTAAACCTCAAAAAAACCAAGATTATGGCAACCAGCTTGATTGATAACTGGCAAATAGAGGGAGAAAACGTAGAGGCAGTGAAAGACTTTGTATTTGTAGGTGCAAAGATTACTGCAGATGCTGACTGCAGTCAGGAAATCAGAAGACGCTTAATCCTTGGGAGAAGAGCAATGACCAATCTCGATAAAATAGTTAAGAGCAGAGACATCACACTGACAACAAAGGCCCGCATAGTTAAAGCAATGGTGTTCCCCGTAGTAACATATGGCTGCGAGAGCTGGACCATAAGGAAGGCTGAGAGAAGGAAGATACATGCTTTTGAACTGTGGTGTTGGAGGAAAATTCTGAGAGTGCCTTGGACTGCCAGAAGATCAAACCAGTCCATCCTCCAGGAAATAAAGCCAGACTGCTCACTTGAGGGAATGATATTAAAGGCCAAACTGAAATACTTTGTCCACATAATGAGAAGACAGGACACCCTGGAGAAGGTGCTGATGCTAGGGAGAGTGGAAGGCAAAAGGAAGAGGGGCCGACCAAGGGCAAGATGGATAGATGATATTCTAGAGGTGATGGACTCGTCCCTGGGGGAGCTGGGGGTGTTGACGACCGACAGGAGGCTCTGGCGTGGGCTGGTCCATGAAGTCACGAAGAGTTGGAAGTGACTAAATGAATAAACAACAACAAGGTATAACAGCAAACCTGACAGTGGGGACTGGAAATTAAGCTCCCTCCATGCATCCTATGAGGGGAGCTGTATGTCATGAGTGAGGATGGCGAGCAGGGGGCTCCCATCCAGGCTGTAAAGCGCATGCGTAGTACTGAGGAATTAGGTGGCCGTTCAAAGAGACACAGATCGGGCCCGCCTTAGTCTTTGGGGTTTATATGTCTGAGTTTTTCCCACGCTTCTTCAGTTTGTTAGGATTCTCTGTTATGTAGCAGTAATAAAACACTAGAGACCTATTCCTTGTCTCAGCATGGTTCCTGGCTGTTAGGACACTGTAGCTCACAAAACCTTATGCCATGTAAGAACATTTGATAGTTGAAGAGTGACTCTTTCCAATTTTTGCCAGTGTTGACCAACTCCACGTTCCTCCTCCCAACTGAAGTGAAGAGAGACTGAGAGAAATGGGCCCTGCTGGCCATGGGAAAAGACACGTCACAGTTGGACCCTTCAAATCTCTGAAGAGACATTTCCAATGTTATGAAGAATCTCCACAGAGTGCAGGATGTGGGACGATGGATTGAAGCTGGCCAGATGGGTTCCGGTTGAATCTTAGATGAACTGTCCAAACCATAAGTGCGATTTGCTAGCAGAACGGTTGCTAAGGCAGGTGGTGGACTTTCCTTCATGGGAAGTGTTCAAGAAGGGGCCGGACAGCCATCTGTTGGGGACGATTTCATTTGGATGCCAGCACCAAGCAGGAGGCTGGGATCCAGGGAGGAGGCCTTTTTGGTGGATGGGATTCTCATTAACCACAACATCCAGAAAACTTTTGTGTAGAGTCACATGACTGTTTTCATCACACTGTTGTTTCCTTTTCTTCTTCAGACTGATACTGTGGTTCTGTATTTTTTTTTTCTGGTGTTGTGAACTGCCTAGAACTAAGATAGGATCAAAATGTTTTAAATTAATTAAATAAGAGAATAGAGTCCCACCACCTTCAGATGATATAAAATTCCCTTCAAGAGCAGATTCTGCCATTAAATCAGTAAATTAAGTCAGTAAAGATCACCAAAAAGTGAGGATTATGTCATAAAATGTCAACCTGCAGTGTAAAATTATCAGTCCAGGAAATTAAGCTGGGATCTTCATCTTCAGAAATTAGATTAGATTAGATATGAATTCCTGAAAGATTTATGCAGGTAGTAAATGGGTATGATGAACACGTGTGAAGATGTGAACTTATTCTTTTGATTGTGTTTCTTTTAGGTGATGCAGCAAACAACTGAACTGAACAACCTGAGTTTCTCTCAATATTCAGGGCTTTCAACCACACAACTATGAATTTTGCAGGCAATAAAACTGACCTGTTCAACCAAATGCTTATTGCTCTCTAATTTTCCAGCATCAAGACTGCACTAAAATCAAATCTTTTCCTTTCTGGTCCGGAATTCTTCTGTTTCTTAATCTGTTCTACTCATCTCTATGCTCATGTTACCTTTTCTTCTTCTCTCTGTGAAAGCGGCCCTTTCTTTTCTTTTTTTCTTTTTCTCTGCATTTTATTAAAACTTGCATTGACTTGACTCTATGTTCTTGCTGTCCTGTATCTACCACCTCATCTCTCCCACCCCACATCCTATGCATTCAATCTCTGCCCCTCCACATATTTGTTCTTTTAAACTCCAGAGATCATTCTCTGTTCCCAATAAAGATTTTCTTCTCTTGGTATTTCTTTGCCTTTCAAACTCGCCATTTGGACATTTAAATGAACACTCACCTTTCACTCTAGCTCTAACTTGTATCGTCTATTATAGTAGCTGATGTATAACATTGAACATTCAATTTCCCACTCCTCTCCAACTCTCTTTTGTTCCATTTAAATTGTAAATCTGAGGACAGGCCAGTGAATTTAAGACCAAAGTTATGGAAACAATAAATCTCTCCATCAGAAGTCCTTAAGATGGTCTAGAAACATTCCCCCCGACTCCAAAAGAACTATCCAAATTGCTTCTGGATGACCAACATCCCTTAACAATCACAGCTCCCCCTCTGCAGTCCTGCTCATCGTTATCCCATCTAGCCTGTGTTCTGCTCAACACAAGAATCCAAATTCAAGAATTCCCAACAGAGAGCTGTCTAACTTCCCCTTGAGCGTCCTCAGTGGAGGGGACGTTGGCTACACTGTCAAACTGCTTCCTACTCTCAGGAGGTGTTCTTCCTCCAACATTCAGCCGGAATAATCTCCCTTCCTTGTCAGTGAAATACTTTATCCCATATTTTGCTCTCTGGAACAAGAAAGAACAGTTCTTGAGAGAACAGCTCTACGGACACCCTTCAGGAATGTGGAGAGGGCATCATATTCCCCTCAGTGGTCTTTTCTCAAGGTCACGCATGCCCATCTCCTTTAACCTCCCTTCCCAGGAGTCAGTTTCTATCACTAGGTCATCTTTATTGCTCTTCTGTGAAGCTATTGCAGTTTCTCTGGCATCCTTCTTAGAGTTTGAGACCCCAAACTGGAGAGAGTGAACCAAATAGTCTCTGACCAATACAAACTAAAATCATTTCACAATTTTTGGTACCCATAATTTAATTTCCTATTTTATAGATGCATCACCTTGATGACTCATATATAGTTGGTAAAAATTAAGTTCCAAGTCAAGTTCAACTCCTGATGAGTTTGTGGACACATCCCTATAATTTTTGTGGTGACAGCATAGATGTAGTTTACCATTAACTTTACCCAAGACCTTTTTTGAGTTCCCAGTCCACCCTAATGTCCTGGGATTCCCCAGTGTTCTTCATCCAAATAGTAAATAAATTTAATCTTGTTTTTAAATCAACCACAAACTGAACCAACATAGGAATTCTCCCAGTGCCTTCTTTACTGATGATCCTTTGTTTCTTTCATTCTGACATATGCAAAGAATCTTTTTTTGTTCTAGCACCCTCAGCCTCCTTCTCTTTGGCTGAATGCAACTGCTGCTCTCCACATCTGTCTCTCCTTTTTTTCACTCTCCAGTCTTAAATTCCTTGTCTGAATTTCCAGCGGCAGCTTCTAGGCTAAAGTAGACTATGTTCCTTACATCCTGCAAGGCTTAAAGGTTAAGGCTGCCCTTCTCTCATGCCAATGTCCTGACCCATGTATTAATGTGTAGCTTGACCCCAGGAGGCCACCCTTCATAACCGAAGGAATAAGCAATGTATGTCACATCCATTAGATTTCCCTCCACAAGACTACATCCTTTCACATCTGTAGGAGTGCTGGTGGTAATTGAGCTTCATAATAAAACTGAGGACGGACAAGGTAACTTTGCCTGCAGTCCTTGCTGCAACCTTTTTAACCTTCTGATCTGCCTCCTGTGGCCCCTTGGGAATAAAAATATCACCATCCATGGATTTATGACTAATAATAACTTCTGAACTCCTGCTGAGAAACCACTCAACCACACTTTCCTGAGAGTAAACATGGCTGAACCTCTGCCAAAACCTCCCCCACCTGTTTGGGAAGGCAAGGCAAGGCAAGGCAAGGTGGTGAAGAACACCACCTCCTCCTGCAGGTCAGGTTGGCAAAATCCTCTGGGGAACAGCAGGCCCAGCATTCCTTTCAGACATTCCGTCACCCCCCACCGGAAGCTGTGGGTCTGGCTCAGATGGCAATGGGGGTGGAATTCTTCCTGTTCCCTCTGTTGGATGCCCTCTTTGGAGAACGTTAGTGGCCAAGACATTTTCTAAATAGCACCAGACTTGATCAACTCTGGGGCTGGTGTCTGCCACCAAAAGTTGTATAAAATGAACAATATAAAGGAGATATGGAGGCAAAATATCTAAGAGAATGAAAATGTTTAAACTGGTAAAATGGTTGCACAATGTGGGTCCATACATCCCATACCCCTGTTTTTAAAGCAAATTGCCTCTGTATCTTTCTGTGTGTAGTTTTTGACAGAATTCTATTTTTAAAATAGGGTTTTCATTTCGACTTAAAGCAGGAATACATTTCCTTTGTTGGATCTTTTAGACCAATGACCTTTTCCTGGGCTTAGATTACTATTCCAAGGCATCAAATTCTCTGCTAAGGAGGTGGTGAAGATGAAAAAAGAGCATTACAACATGAGAATTACAGTTGTTCTCTGCCACCAGTCATGTGGATTACATCAAAGTAGCCCGTCAATTTCACCTAAAATAATGTTTGGGGTGGCTTGACAAATTCTGCTCTGGCGGGAAATTGGCACGCTAGGGAGAAATGTTTTAGCTACGTTTTTCCTGCTGTGCTTTCTTCCTTTCAAGAGCCGTTCAAGATGATAACCAATCAATGTATATTTCTTTGGCCACATCAGGACCCCACATGCTGTTCCCCTTTTCTGCATCTGCTCTCACTCATTAAATACTCATGAACCCATCTCTTAGTTAATTAATCTTTCAGTCTCTGCTGTGAGTTAAGCTTAATTGGCTACTAAGCTTCAGAACAGGAACTTTGTTCCTCAGAAGAAAGAAAACTATCAAATCACAGTTGCGGCAGGGTGATTGAGGGGGTAGAAGTCTCCAACTGGTAGCAAAAAAAGTGTATGTAAATAAAAACTTGTGGCTTTAATGAAGAGAGCACAGAAGGTAGATGGTTGGACATCTGTCAAGAAAAATAGCGATCACTTACTGAGAGCAAATCACTCGTAATCTGATGACGGTCCAGAAAGACTTGCTTTCCTCTTCAGGTGCTTGAGCAATTCTTCAGTAGGGCAGTCGCCATAACAGAATGCAGGGGTCACCTTGTGTGGTTGTCTGTGTGTCCAAAAAAGTCAAGATGGTCGCCGTGATTCTGTGATGGAAGCCACAGCCGCCATCTTGACTTTTCTCTCACACACACACAGACAGTATTCACTCCTGCAAAAAAGACGAAACAATATGCTGAGCTGAACTTTTGGAAACAAAAAAATAGTTACTGTGATCAGTGCATTTTGACTTAGGTGCAAACCCCATCGTATGCTCAGATCTGCAGCCCTTGTCTTGTAAATTCTTTCTTTCTTTAATGTTAATCTCCAACTTTTCTCTTTACATCTTCCCCTCTTGCTCTTTAGCGGGATGTTCTCTATAGTGACCCTCACCTGTACCTTTCAACATCTTCTTTCCACTTCCTCTGCACTGGTGGTCCATTCAATCTGGACTTTGATCCTGCCAATGCTTTTGTGGATTCTACTTTTTGGTGCCCAGAACAATAGCAGCCAGATGTGTTGTATCATTTGTATAGGATTGTGCTGTGTAGAGAGGCAGGTGTGGTTTTGGCTAGACTAAAAGAAATACACACCTCTCCCGCCTCTTCCACGTTCTCTGTCTCCTGAGATTACAGCTTGCACAGCTAGCCCCCAGCGATTTCCAGAATCTGACTGAAGTAGACATGCAAAGGTTTAGAAAGGATGGGATCTCCCTTTCTTTTATGACAACAAACTAGTAGCCTTTCACCGTTGCTCAAGGAAATCAGTGATTTTTTTTCCTTCACACACTCTTTGTTCTTCTAATCTGCTTTTGCTTTGACTTAAGTGCAGGGTACAAAGGCTTAAGCAGAGTGTGCAAAACAATGACGTCCAATCTGATTTCCCTGTCATCTTTGCTCACTGGGGACATCATCCTCAAGGCTTCCTATGGTCCACTTTGATCAGTGGCTTATTTTCAAGCCATTCTGAGCCCTCCTGAGATCATTCAGCTTGGCCATCTTCAATTCTCTTGACTTTGGTTGACCACAGCACTTATCTGAATTACTGTAGCTGTAACATGTTTAATTATTGAAGGAAATAAATAGCCTGGCCCTTCACTAGAAAAAAATGAAGCTGTTCAGCACTTTTTTTTAAAAAAAAGGAAACAACAGCAATGCAATAAAATGCTTTACACACACACACACACAAACTGTACCAGAGGTTCAAGAATTCTACAAACCAAGGATCTAACTACTGATCGTCTTCTTTCAGAAATATATATGACCAATGAAATCAGAAAGATTTGCCTAAAGGCATATTAGAAAGTGTTCCCATTGTTAAGGCAACTTGTGTGGATCATTGTAAGGACACCTTTAGATCTCCTTCAAATCCTAAAGCCGTTGATATCCCCACCATGTTCTCATCACTGCGCATCTCAACCACATAGACCAAATTGTTTCCTTCATGGTATAGAATAGAAGAGGACTCATCTACCAGGTTTGTTTACTGTTATATACATAAAAGGGTTAAAGCGGGAATAAACAAAGGCCACTCCCATTGGGACTGTCCATATTGATTGACTGAATGGTTTTATTAAATTTGGGTGGCTAAATTTTAAAAAGCAAGAACAATAAAACAGAGAAAAGGATTCATGTACTTCTGGCAGTGGTGGGGGAATCAGAGGTAGCACAGCAAAGGACGACCCACAGGGCTCAGCAACCACCCACCCACAGGCTTGGGAGATCAGCCAGGGCTCGAAGGACTTTCAGAACATTATTGGAGCGGGGGAGCCTCAAGGATCTCAGGGGGAGGCTGTTCCAGAGGGGAGCTGCCAGGACAGAGAAGGGGCATTTCCTAGTTCCTGTTTAATTGAAGAGGCCTCCGAGTATTACCCACAGTAGCTAGGTTCTGTGCCTTTTCATAAGGATAGATACAGATAATGTGGATTAAAGTTATTAGGCCCTTCACCCTTTTACCTCCCCCTCTTCTCTCTCTCTCCCTCCCTGCTGTTGCCTGGCACCATCTTTGAGGTTGGCCAATCCTCAAGGGCTAGTTTGAGCCGAGGGGTGAGTGTGCTCGTCTGCTTTGGGCATAGGGACTGAAAGGGAGTGTGCTGGGTGCAAACTAAATTGGAAATTGCCTACAGTGATTTTCCAACCCTCATGACAGTGGCAGGCACTAGCCTCAGCATCTGCAAATGAAATCGAGGGCATCGTGTTTCCTTCTTCCAGTAAATTCCATCTCCTTCTTTGCCATTCCTCCATCTCACAAGCTAGACAACAAGCTCCTCCAGATACAGAGACTGTCCTCTTTTAGCAGCTTCACATACTACTGGCAGGTTATATGCAGCAAGCACAACACAGGGGGAAAAAATGAGAAACCGTAGAGAAGCTTGTGGCTGGACAGAGGAAGGAAGCAGGCTGATAAGTGACACAGCCCCCTGTCCATTGCGCAAATGTGGCCATTGCAACATGGAACTCCAAGCGGGAGCCAGAATTCAGCCCTCATCCCTCCAGAGAGTCTGTTGAGCTTTATCACCATAACCAAAGAGAATCTCTGTAGCTCCGGGTTGAACTGTGGAGTCCTTGGTGGTCTCTGAGCTGGTTTGTTTTCTGCAGACATTTCATTGCCCAACATTGGCAATGAAACATCTGCAAGAAAAAAAACCCAGCCCAGAGACCACCAAGGACTCCACAGATTATCACCACTTTTAGCAGCGAACCCTCGGTCTGCCCTGTTTGGCAGGCTTGTTTGGAATTCACGATCAGAAGCACATTTTGCACATGTGCCATCGGGAGAGGAGCCCCACTTTTTGTCCCAAAGGCTGCAAGAATGCCAGCTGAAGATTTGGGGGCCACACGTGATGCTCACAAACATGCCCAAATGTTATTCATGGCACGTGCCATCCACACTTTACAGAAACAGGCTTGCTCAGACTTCAACCTCCCCCTGTCAACCTCCCCTCTCCCAGGCCCTCAACCCCGCAATGATCCGATCTGCTGATTGCTCACCAGGGCACTAAACAGGGGTAAAGGCAAATGCTGAAAGTTACACGGGGTCTGATGCTTTGGCGTGGGGTTTAGAGCAACAAGTCAGCTGAGAGGATACTCCCCTCCCCTGGATTCAGTGCCACTGAGGTTCGAAACTTGGGGGTCCACCAGCATATAGTGGATGTCCCAGGATCAGGGCCCACAGAGGTGTACAACTATGGCAAAAGCACTCGATGAGGGTCTCATGTCTGGAAGCCATTGCAACTTTCACCTACCAGTTAATTATTTTGATGGCTCCGAATCCTTTTTTGTTATAAGGGAAAACAGGCAAGTAAACTAATTTCCTTTCGCTGTAGATATTAAAATCTCTTTAAGTCAACCTGTCCAGAATAGATGTGGCTCCTTCTCAGGCCTCCCCACCCTCCCCAGCTGGCGGGAAGGAGTGAGGATAAAGATTTGGGCCGGGATGTCCTTATGTCCTCCCAGGGAGAGCCCCGGGGGGCATCTTCTGCAGGAGAATCTTTCTGACAGTAAAAGCTTCTGTATGGGCCATATTTTCAGTATGTGCGCAGTCAGTAACAGGTTTAACAAGTCCATAAGCAGAGAAGAGTGAAGAATGTTGAAGGAGACCAGATCGAACATGAGTCTCTATTAGCTTAAAATGAGAAGAGAATTTCCATTATGCCATTCAGCGTTTTTGACCAGTGGAATGCTTGGGGCGCCTTCTAGAGGATTGCAGGGGGCAATGAATTTGGATCAGTAATTTCTAATTTCTGCTTCTTGTCTCGTGCAATCTGACATTCACATGGATTAGACTAAACATTGCCTGTAGTAACTTTCATGGGACTGATGCAATGTTCTGTGACTGTTTAACGTGTGTCCAGGACATAAACAAATTTTGATTCGTACTCCAAATTATTGGCCTTTTATGTTTAATTTAGGTTCTTTCCCCACTACAGATTTATACTGCTCCACTCTCCATCCCGGCCTGAGTTGGCATGGCCAGATCCTCTCTTGGGGTTTCTCTTCCAAGTCTCCTTGGTCCCCTGCCTTCCCTCCAAGGTAATGGATGACAAAGCCTCACAAATGTTCTACACTTTGAGAATGCCCTTGGATGGGGTCAGAATAAGGGGAAAATATTTCTTAACACCAGTCCAGCAAAGAATGACTTAAGGCTACCTTCCTCTCAGCTGGGGATGAGATGAAGCAACGTCATGGGGACTTGGCAGAGAGATGTTGCCAGAATGTGTTTGTGCGATAGCCAAGTGCAAGCACAGAAAGGTCTGTGGAATGCAGCATCAGCTCCAAGCAAGCGTCTCTCGTTGGGTGCTCAAGTGGTTCAGATTCAGTGGAAGCCAGCTGCAGAAGGCTTTTTGTCAGCCATGGCAGTGTGCCAGATCTCCCCCGGGGTCTTCCCCTGCCCCCTTGACCTGTGTTCTGAGTGAAAGAGTTCAATGGGGGCAAGCAGACGGGCTGCTTCCCCTGATTCTTGAATTGGTCCCCGCGTCCCCCTGGAATCTGGTTGGGGCAGAAAATTTGACTGCTCTTCCCAAGACTAAGTTTGTAAACACATGGCTCCAATTTCCTAGGATGATCAAGCCCAAACGTTTCTGGGATGGGCGGTGCTGGTACAAACCCAACACTGGACTAACATGGAATAGGATTTTGTGTCTTGGATGGGTACAAGTATGGACGTAGCCCAAGCCTGTCTCTACAGGCTGAGTCCTCCTTCTTGGCCCCTCAGTTCTTTTGCAGAACAACCACTCCCGTCTCCAGACAGCTCTTCAGCTGCAGCGGCAGAGAGAGGCTTTACAAATTGCCTCTTATCATGGGATAGGAGTAGCAGTTGACAACAAGGCAGTTGAAACAGAGTTATTTTGAACCTGTTGTTTGCTTTATTTTTAAATATAGGACCCATTAGAAACATTTCAAGCCAACGAAGTAAAGGCAACAGGATTCCATGATTTTTACGCTCATTCCAGAAGTATAATTCACCACAAAAGTGGGAGCAGAAGGGCAGATTTGCTGGAATCCACCTTTGTGCTTTAGAAATGAAAAGAAAAAGCTAAAAGGCTATGAGGGGATTTGTTCTATAAAATACTTAGCCTGTATTAGGTTACAACAGATGGCAGATGGCAGGATGAGGAAGCAAGTTCAGATGCCTGCTACATAGTAAACAAATGTAAAGACCTTTGAATGTATTTTATGAGAACATCTACAGCTATGGGTGCTTGTTGTCTTATATTTTATCTGAGTTCTGAAATAAATTCATGAATTAAATCTCTTTCAAGTAGGATTATATCAGGTAAACCACTCATCTTGATTTAGTGGAGGAAAGTATCATACACTTTCTTTTATGTAAGATACTTGCATGAGTACTTTATTTTCCTTCAACATATCAAAGAGGCACCTACAGTACTTTTAAAGCAAGGTCCCAATGGACTTGCATGCCTAGATTGGCCAATGATGTGATGGGTGGCAGAGGTCAATATTTATGGTCCCATCTGGTGAAGACCACAACAGATGGAAGATTGTGACGCTGAATGCGAGAGGAGTGTAAGGTAAAGAACATGAAGTAACAAATGAAAAGAAAAGAAGGAAGAAAAGAAAGCAGATAGGTTGTAGGAAAAGATGTAATTGACATGAATGAAAGGGGTCTGATCTTGTGGAATAGAGTTGATGAAGGGAAGAGGTAGGTTTAATTATGAATGAAAGGAGTAAATATATGTGGGAAAGTATGAACTGGTGTGCTAGGAAAATAGGAATCCATTGGATGAGGACAGTTGCATGTTGGACCATTCAAGTGGCTGGTGGTAATGAAAGAATCAGGAAAGGGTTTGGGGGGAAACTGTTTAATTTTCTGAATGAAAGCAGAGGGAGAAAGTTATTCTGCAAGGTAGCATAAATGATGGGCGGGAAAGAGATGAGTATCTGCCATTGAAAAGTCTGTTTCATATATATAGATTAAACATCTGTACCAATGGTAAAAGAAGGAATCTAAAATTTGATTGGTTTGGTTGTCTGTAGTGAAAGATGGGGGAAATTAGTGAAAAATTCGAAGGCAATGAGAAGTTCTGAATACAGGATAGACCTCTTTTTTTCCCCTGTTGCCTGTCAGCGCTCGTATTGTCAAGGGAAAAACATGCATCTTATCTGTAAACTGTCAATAGTCTATAAATGTTGTTGATACCGTGAGACCTTGCCCCAGGAATCATTCTTGGGGAATGAATTTCTAGTCTTTAATAGCTTTTGCTACTCACTTCAGTCACACTACAGTATTTTAGAAACTCAAGTGTGTAACATGTTCAAAACTCTTGCTATAAATAGTCGTTGTCGAGGGTTTTTCTCCCTCCTTTTTTCTTTATTTAGTTAATTCTTTTAACCTATTATGAAAAGCATGCAGAATACAGCAAAACAGTCAAGGAGCTGGAAAAACAACCAACGTGTTGTAATCAACATTTTAAATTCTGATTCTCACTTATGAATCGCTGAATGTTTACGTGAACTCCAACTCTACATCTGAGTTCTTACTAATCACTAGATTCCTTCCTTCCTTCTTCCTCTGAGGTTTCTATTTGCAATTTCCAGCCCGCCTGCCCTGAGTGGCAGACTTGGGGCCTTAAAATGCAGTCGAATTCCATTTGCAAACAGACCTTTTGGACTCCTGTCTTCCCGCCATGCTAAAGGCTTTCTGTGTTCACTCAGCCTCCCAGGTGGCAGGAAACTGTGGGTGTCAAGGACCGTGGCCTTCACAGACATTTTATGCATGCAGTATGAATCTGAGAAACAACTGATGCAGTGTCGCTCATCAGGTCCAGTTCCGGCCTTCAGAAGTATTTGCTTCCACTTGTCTCTTCTGAAGCTTCCAAGATTCAGATTCAGCTTTTAGCAACATCCGGTGGTTGTACTGGGAGACCCTCTCTCCTCCTCTAGTAAGTCTAGCTCTTGTCTAAGCTGAAAGCCTGCCTAACAGAAACACTTTCCCTCGTACATTAGAGGTGGATGAATATATCATTATTATTTTTTTAAAATCCTTTCTGTTTCATGAAAGTTTGGTTGAGCCAACTTCAATGTTGACTTGATTTTAATTCAGTAAAAAAAATGCACAAAGAATTTCCCTTTTTCTTTATATACACCGTTGTGTAGCAATTTTGACTAAAATGGCATACTTGCAAGTATTATTTCCTAAATAAGTTTAATCTTTGTATAAATGTGAATTGAACATAGCTTCTTTTTTTAAAGTCTGTATTCCTTTCCTAATGATCCTGTTACCACATCACCTTCATCCTATTTCTGTGGAAGATCCCTTTTTTGAGTTACTAGAAGTGCAGATCTCATTGCTCAGATCTTTGCCCTCCAGCTAAATATGTTACACTTGCTCCCTGCTCTCGCTTGCTCTAAACCAAAAGTGCCATTACGGTGGCCCTTCTCTCATTTGGAGAGATTTGGGGCAGCTTTCCCCCATTTCCTTTTGTTCTCACTATCATTGAAGTGACTCATGGCACCATTGAAGGAGGGCAACTTACAGCTGGCCAGCACCACCTGCCGAAGGGACCTGGTTGTGAGGAGATGACAGCCAGCATCCCTGGGTGCAAGAAGAGCGCCCCGGTTCTTTTTTCTCTTTTTCAGCACAGGTGCAGTTTAGTTGTGCGGTGGAGCTGAGTTCATGCAGAATTTTGCCAGGCTGTTTCAGAATGAATGAAACAAACCCCTTTCCCTCTTTCAAGGGATAAGAAATGACAAGGATCATTGCAACAGAGGCTGGTTCCTTCTCTAAACACCCTTCCTAAAAATATCAGTTTTCTGTCTTGTATCTTCTGCAGTGAAGATGAACGTGAAGTAATTACCTAGTTTCTTTTAATCCTTCTTCAGTATGTAATCCTTAACAGGCTTATTGTCCAAGAGTCCAGCTAATCTTCTTTTGTGATGTGCTCTAGTTCAAATTGCAAAGATGAAAAATATGCAAACTTTACTGAAATAATGGAATTATTACAAAATAAGAGCCACAGTGAAGTCTGTCTGATTCCTCCATTGCATTCTTTGCCTTGTGTATGTGCACCCGTGCGCTCCTTTCTGTTCTCCAGATATGGCAACGCTTCCATAAGTCCTTGATGGAGTATGGTGGACTCTCGGGTCTGATGTGCCTTTGGGGGCCTTCAGTATACAACCTTGTTGAATTTTCACCACAGTGATTTGTGTGACTCTTAATCAGCCTGAGGGCTTGACTGCCATGATTTCCCCACCTTCTGTGTCATCGATGTTTCCTTTTTAAAAGCTTTATGAGATTGTTTTAGCAAGTTTCTACTCACAGATGAGCTGTCACACTGTTGGAGAGACTTCTTTCTCGTGGTCCACCCACGTGCCTCTGACAGCACTGCCTAAACCCTTCTGTATTGCATCTAATGTTACCCCTCTCCCTCTGGTTGGTTCGGCGATCCGCTACTCTAGATCACTCACAGAGAGCAGCCGGGCAGTTCACCTCTTTGTCATGGTGACCGAGACACGTTTGAGCTGCGCTGGGGTAGCTGAAGCCGCTCAGCACTATGACGTTTCTGGTTTGAATGTCTTCCTGGTTTCATTCTCCCTTGATCGGGGGAACAACAGCAGACCCCTAATATTGGTATTGGCACTTACAGTGATTCTCCCCTTTTGCGCCTCCTACGTAGGGATGTATGGATGTATTTCCATTTCTATGGTGCTCTTCAGAATCCCCAGCCAGGTGGGCCTTCCTTGTCTTTCCTAAATGTTCCCTCAGGTTCTCTCCCGACACGAGCCCTGTTTGGCACCTCTTTTTTGTTCTAGACAGGCGGCCCTTCTACCAATGACTGTAATTTCTCCATTTCCTTCTGTAGCCATTCTGCCTCTCTGATTGCCATGTTTTAGGGCTAGAAGAAACCTGAGACCACTTGACCTACACTGCTTGCAGTGTAGGTCTCAGTGCTAAAACGGATCAGCTATGGAGGACATGACCCCCCCCCCAAGTGCAATTGTGCTCCCCAGCCACTGAGTGGGCAGCTGAGGAGCATTTTTTTCCACTCTAATGGAATCACTTGCTCAGGGGAAGCATCATTTCTTCTCCCCCCCCCCCTTCTTCTCATGATCCTGCTACGGTCTGTAAAGTGCC
The DNA here is from genome assembly GCF_035149785.1 of Candoia aspera. NCBI lineage: Eukaryota > Metazoa > Chordata > Lepidosauria > Squamata > Candoiidae > Candoia > Candoia aspera. Next base: position 83,822,134 of record NC_086159.1, read on the forward strand.
CAAAGTCACTGGGAGCCAGGCAGCATATAAATTATAAGTTACAGTATTTCCCTGCACCGCCTCTTTGGCACCAAGCGTCCGCATTGTGGTTCCCATCCCTAGCCCCATTGGACAGCTCTGTCCTACCCTCAGAGTTCCCAGTGCTTAACCATTTAAATTCCTTCTTCCTATAACTGGATCTCAGCCACACACGGCGAATAAGTGGCATTTCAGAGAAGGTAATCTTGGACATTCTAGCTTTCGACTCTTCCTCAGCAGCCTGAATAATCTGGCTTCTCCCACATGCCCAGAACTACCCAATGGAGTTATTCTCAGGGGTGGGTGGGAGCCTGTCTTCTCCCACACACACACGATGATCCATTGAAATGCCCTGTTTTGAGCATCAAGCCATTTCTCCCTCCTCCTTACCCTCCTCTTCTTTGAAATCTAGTCTAACGAAGTATCCCAGAGAACTTAGAAATAGTTCACTTTGCAAGTTTTTGATTAATTCCAATCGAGTATTATTAGACGGTGGATCGTTTTCTCTATGGCAACTTCTCTCCATGGGTCAGATGCAAGCAATGTTTGTCCTGCAACCCCTTTAGCAGTCCCCTCCCCTCCCAAGAAAAGAAAACATACAGCTCTCTCTTCTTGTTCCTTTTCCTACACATTTCTCAGTGTTCATGGGGTTGCATGCATGGAGACAGTACCTGAAGCCTGCCACCGGTTATAGCTGTGTCATAGTTACCACGTATTGCTATAAAATCAATTGTTTCCAAGAAAAAGCATCAAGAAATTCATTAATGAGATAAGGGTCAACACGGGGATCTTTTTTCATATGTTCATGTTCAACTTTGCTCTTGCCCCAAAAGAGAGACCTGCAACCAGAATCAGGCTTAATCCGTGAAAGTTGATGCAAATACACATTGGAAATTCCTGTCACGTATGCTAAGCTGTGCAAGACTAAAACTGAATTTTAGGCTTAACTTGTATGATCTTCTTGTTCTACAGGGAACACAAAGGGGGGGGGGCTTCAATATTCTTGATATCTTCTTTCATTAAGATTTCTTCAAAAGTCTTCAAACATTTTGAATTGGTCTTGGTTTGATGTATATTCCAGGAATGAATATTTTCCTGTATTTGAATTCTAAAGCAGTTAACATAGGAACAAAATTTCCCTTACATTGTACCCCAGAAGAATTCAATGGAAAGTTCAGAAAGAGAAAATATTGAAAAAGGGAGAAAAAGTGCTCACAATAAAAAGGGCTTATTTTGAGAAAATCTAGCTTTTAAATATTATATTAATAATCCATGTAGAGTGCTTTTTGGCACTCTAAAGGTTCTGTTACAAATTTGTTCAATTGTTTTCTTGGCTTCGAAAAAGAAGTTGGCAGCATTAACAGCAGTCACAGATGTGTTTACAATAAATAAAATCTAAACTTAACATTGTAGGATTATTTGCCCTACTTCCAGAGCACTAATGGGAGGCCGTGTGGGTGAGTTTCACAGTAGAACACAACATACAGGACATAAGTTAGTTCATCGACTATTCAGGTTGTTGCTGGGCTTCGCTGGAAGAGGCTGAAACCCAAAAGCATCTTCTAAGGCCTTAGCAACTTACTGGGACCAGTGTCTTTTAACCGCTATACTTAATGATCACTGAGTGAAAAATACTGAGATTTCACAGAGGTTTTGCAAGCAGTTTATAGAAAGCTGTGGAGGAGCTGAAGTCACAGACAGAAATGAGCAATGATGTAGCCACTGGTATACATCCATTCTTTACTGTTCTTTATCAAGAAAGAGATAGTAGTTGGCTGGAATTTAATAAATAAGGACCACTTATAATATATAAACAATAGAAACCTTTATATGCGACATGCATATCATATAATTTAGTCATAATAACTTATATGGCAGAGACACAGACCTATGTTCGTCCAATTTTCCTGGACAAGGCACACACGCAAGAAGTGTCTATTCTTATCCATCGCCAGGCTACAAGTTTGTTGTTTTCTGAAGTCAATGCGCGTACAAACGTTTGTGAGGTTTTGCACTGGGAGTTCCAGTGCTTGTCATCGATGCCGCGGCAGCCACTTTTGGCAGGTTTGGCTTGCTTACATCTCGTCTCGTAAAAGTATTGTTTGACTGGGGAGGGGCCCATTCTGATTTCTCCCAGGACAGTCACCTGGTGCCCTCGTATGTCAACAGCAGAGGATTTGTCCGTGACCCACCGGCTCTCGCTGTCGCACACAGAGTACTCTCCACGGTGGCGCTTCCCTTCCCTCTTCCGGCGAGACGTTCGGTTCTGCACCAGGGGCTCCTCTGTCAGGTACAAGGGAGGGGGCTCCAGAGGGGCATTTTCACTCAAGAGCACCCGGGGGGAGCTGAAGCGTCTCTGCTGCCTCAGCAGTTCAGCATCCACCGAAACAATGGGCTGGAAACCTTTGCTTGCCATCGCATCTGCTTCAGCCTCGGTCCTCTTCACTGTGGTTTGCATGCCATCCTTGGTTCTGGCCGTCTGCTTAGGGAGCTTGTTTTTCCAAATGCCAGCCTGAATCAGTGTTCTGATAAAAGAATTCATGGAATCTTCTGTTAAAATCCCTTGGTCCATGCTGGTAGACTGGATGCCACAGAGAAAAGCCAGAAAGATCACATAAAACAAGATGGACATCACCTTGTTCACATGTAAGGTCTGAAAAAGAATTGAGAGGCAACTTAATCACATATACTTATGGCTTGAACCCATCCAGCATGTCCAAACTTTTAAAAAAATGTATTTCCCAGAGCAAGAACTATCACAAACACAGGAAGGAATTTATGTGGTCATGAGAAACTGTTTTGCTGTTGCCACAGTTGAACAAGTTCCTGATGGAGCTCACCCAATATTCAAGCCTAATAAGGTCACTTTATACTGTGGCTTTTGTCCTCCAGTTTTTGTCCATGTTATCTGTACATTTAAGGAGCATCTCTTACATGCCATCTTGTGGGTCGTTTATAAAAATTTGGAATAGCATTGAAGCAAAAATGGAGCCCGAGGGGACCCTACTCAATACTGTCCTCCAGGAAGCTGCATTTATGAGCACCCTTTGACCAAGTTGTTTAACCAGCTGCAAATCCACCAGACTACAGTAGCTTGACTACATTTATCCATCTTTTCCACAAGAATATCATGACTTGATTATGTATCAAGTCGGTGTCAACTCTTAGCAACCCCAAATATCAAAAGGGGCCCTGTAAAACACCTTATTGAGATTAAGGTACACTGTATCTATAGCATTCTCTTGGTCTACCCAAGTGTTCACGTCTGGATGGGGTAATATAATGTTTTTGTGGACAAAGCTGGCTTGCAATCTGGGGGCTCTTCCTAGACTTGTGGCTCCTGCTTGAACTCCTGCCAGATGGAGGTCATGGCCAAGAAGCCTTTGCATAATTACTTTCTGTGGGACAATTATGGTCTTTGCTGAACCAGGTGGCTTCTTCATGATCATTCATGGTCTTGTGGCTGCATTATTGCAATATACTCTACAGGGGACTGTCCTTGAAGACCAGCCAGAAGTTTCAGCAGATGATACAACATGCAGTGGGCCAAGTAGTTATGGATGCACCGGGGTTCATCCATGTACCACCAGCTCTACAGGGGTTGCCCTGGCTGCCAATTAGACCCTGAGCATAATTCAAGGTGCTGGCTGTCACCTTCAAAGGAGTGCAAGGCTCAGGGCCTAGATATCTCCATAACAGCTTTCTCTGCCCCTCTAAGAAGATCTGGGAAAGTGGGCTTACTGAGGTGCTCACCACCAAGGGGATGCCATCAGGGATCTGGGTCTTGAGACCTTTTGGTGATGGATCCCATCCCTGGCTATCTGGAACACCCCTTTCTTACTACATTGTTGGAGAGCCAGCAAAACATGACTCTTCAGAAAGGCAGAATTTCATATCCAGATTCCTTTAAGAATGTTTAGGATTGAAAATGGAACTTTTTTCAATGCATCATTGAAGTTTGGCAATTATAAAGACGGACCCCGTCTTTAAGACAACTTCATTTGGGGGGATCCAGGAAGCGGGCCTTCTCTGCAGTAGCTCCTGCCCTGTGGAACATGCTGCCCCCGGAGGTGAGATTGGCCCCATCGCTCCTGGCCTTTTGGAGGAGTCTGAAGACCTGGTTCTGCCGCCTCGCTTGGGGTGGAGAGGGGAATAGATCTACATGGGGATGGCTGCTACAGACCACTCCTCCCACACTTGGACTGTTTTAGATTCTTTCACCACTTGGACTTTTTATCTTTACTTTTATTTATATTATTTATTATTGTATTTTTATATTGTATATTTTGTGATTGTTGTTTTAATTGATTGTTGTAAACCCCCCAGAGTCCCCCAATGGGAGGAGATGGGCGGGGACAAATTGGATGGATGGATGGATGGATGGATAAATATATATACTGCAATGTTTTTTTCCTATTCAGCATCAGAAATAGCTGGCAACAGGTCATGGGACTGGTGACTACTGCACCAAAAAAATACTGATTTCACATGTTCTTGATATACTGCAATTTCCCTCTAGATTATTATGTTTAATTTCTTCTCAGACCTTATAATCTGGAAGGGAGCTTGGTGGGGGAAAAACTGGAAAGCAACATTGTGTGAATTTATTGAGAAACTGCAGCTGATACTAGATGACACAAGACACAGATGACCATCACTGAAAACCACAGTCCCAATATCTTCTTTGACATTTTCTGTGCTATTTAGGAACATTCAATGCATGACTTGATCTCATTAGCCTGTGACTTCCCCCACCCCTACCCCATTCCCACCAATGAAGGCAGCGAAGCAGAATGGGAAAACATATAACTTAATTATACCATTTAAGGATGCAATTATATACACACTTATATGATTAGCATATGATCAAACATAGGCAGAAAGTAAACCACAGTCCTCAATCACTTTGGCAATTTCTGGTGGAACAGCCAAAATAGGCTAGTTGTAGGAATCTTACAAAGATATTTAGTCTTTGAGGTGATTCTCAGGTGGTCCTGGCATACTAATCTTGACTACACACTCTAGATCACTTAACTAGGATTAATTCAGATAATTTGAAATGATTTCAGAAAACATCAGTCACACACTACTCAAATCGCTTGTAGCCACTCCACAAGTGTTCTTGCTATGCAAATTTAAAACACATTGGTTGACTTGGATATGCTAGCACAAAAAAAAATCTAGAGGTTGTGCGAGACTGGAGTTGCCTACCCTTGCTCTAGATGTTATGGAAGAGAGACATGGAACAGTTTGGTCAATGTTGCCAACATCTCACCCTAGCAGAGGGCCTTATGATTTCTGATCTGAGTGTGTTCTCCCCACCAAAGTATACATCACAATAAGCCCATTAGCTAGCCCTGAAAGAGGAAATCTTGTTTTGCATAATGCCATCCTGACACAAGAAGAGAAGGCAAACTCTATCACTGTGCAGACTGCCTTTTACAGGAAAAAAATGCCCTCTATTTTTTGTCTAGACTAGAGTTTCTCTACAGATAAATGACAATTTAAGGAAATATATGTTGTAAAATACCTTACTGTTCTACAAGAATAAAAATGTGTGGGAAAAAACTGCCAGGAACATCGAACGGTATGTCTCTAGAACTAAAGTAGTAGCAATCAAATAAGCCTAACTTGTTTGCAAATGGTAACCCAGCTTTCACAAAGCGGCTAAAAATAGGACTGCCTGCTGACTGGAATTAGTTGTGTAACCAAAATAATTCTAGTTGTCGTCTAATGAATATTTTTGCTGTTAAACTGTTTCAGAAGTCCTTGGCCAACGGAAGGCATCTAACGACCGGATGTCAAATCCAATGGCAGGTAAGTTTGAGTATGACCTTGGGGTAGTTCATGCTGTCAATCCTCAGCTGTCTTAGTTCAGCTACAGGCAGAGAAAATGAATGTTCCTTCCTATGAAAAACTCCCAGCATGAAGGCTGCGTGGTTTGTTTTGAAGATGCAGGAATTTCCTTTTTCCCACGGGAAAGTGTTCAGCCGTGCACTCCCCATCTGCTGTCCAATGCAAGAACATTCTTGCCACATCACCCAATTTCTGGTTCTGTTCCCCTCCTACAATCCTTTGCCCTCCACAAATAGCTAAATGTGGTGAACACAGGAGCCTAATAGCAGTGGTCCCTTCTTGCACTTTCTTTTAAGCTTGAAGTGAGACCATTAGCATTTGCCATGGACCGAGATGCCTGAGACCAAAAGCCCTCATGACCACAGCATTTGCCATGGATGGAAGATAATTGTCCTAGGGGGAACCAGAAGATTTTGAGATCCTCCGTATAAGAACATGGATTCACGGAGAACCTAACTGGTTCCGTATTGTGCTCTGGCCACTTGTTTGTTCGCAAAACTCTTGCCCCATTAAATAACATTAGACGCTTAATCCTTGGGAGAAGAGCAATGAGAAATCTCGATAAAATAGTTAAGAGCAGAGACATCACACTGACAACAAAGGCCCGCATAGTTAAAGCAATGGTGTTCCCCGTAGTAACATATGGCTGCGAGAGCTGGACCATAAGGAAGACTGAGCGAAGGAAGATAGATGCTTTTGAACTGTGGTGTTGGAGGAAAATTCTGAGAGTGCCTTGGACTGCAAGAAGATCAAACCAGTCCATCCTCCAGGAAATAAAGCCAGACTGCTCACTTGAGGGAATGATATTAAAGGCCAAACTGAAATACTTTGGCCACATAATGAGAAGACAGGACACCCTGGAGAAGGTGCTGATGCTAGGGAGAGTGGAGGGCAAAAGGAAGAGGGGCCGACCAAGGGCAAGGTGGATGGATGATATTCTAGAGGTGATGGACTCGTCCCTGGGGGAGCTGGGGGTGTTGACGACCGACAGGAAGTTCTGGTGTGGGCTGGTCCATGAAGTCACGAAGAGTCGGAAGCGACTAAACGAATAAACAATTCCCTTCTGAACACATCAGCGCCTTAGCCAGTTCTGAAGAGGAGAAAAGGGAGGAGATATTTTCCCTCTTCCCTCTTATCCCCATATCAGTGCAGCATAGCGTGTGCTGGTTCAGAAGAAAACGTGCATGCAGACACACACCTCTTCAGTCTGGCTGGGAGGAGCCAAACCTGGAGGGAAATACCAGCGGGCCTTTTGGGCCTTGGCCCCATGCTTGTTCCTTCCCCAGATACACGTGAATTCTGAAATAACTGCTAGAAACTGAATTTTCATACCAGCCGATTCCCCTTCTAAATAACCTCAAATACCATCTTCAACGAGCTTCCAGAACCAGTTCTGATCTCTCTTCCTGTTGGCCTCTCCTCCCTTGTTCATGTGATCCTCTCCTTGTGACCACCTCGGATCTCCTGACCTAGTCCTACCGACTCCTCCTCCAGCTTCTGCTTTTGTTTTCCTCCCCGCAATGGGGTGCCTCCTCCCCTCTTTCTACAAACTTCCACAACCTTGATCTGCTTTCCACAGCACCACCTTGTAAGGATGGCAGAAGGTTCCTGGTCCTGGCTTCACCTTTTAGATTAAAAAAGAAAAGGAGAAAAGCATCCCTTGTGGGCAAACTGCTCCTTGGGTGCCTGATTTCTAGGGGTGGAAAAAGGACACGCTGAAGTTGCTGTGCTACCTAACGTGAAAGAGGCCTCACACACCCCAGCACCGGAACGGCCTTGGGACTGAAGAAAATGAACCCCTCCTGCCTGCCCGTGGACATCCACTACCAGGGAAACAGGCTGTTGCACTGGCTCTGCAGTGATTCAAGACTAATTCCTGCCTCCCTATTAAATTACAGGAGGGAAAATGCTTCCTCACCGTTTCAGAGAGACTTGTGATCATTTTGTGTTGCATCTGATTCAAAGGAAACACTGAAATACAAATGGGAAAATACATCATTGCCCCACCTGCTGCTGCAGCTTGAGAGAAAGGGACAGTAATAACACAGTGAGCATCACTCGAAACGAGGGCCCTCCTCCTCCTTTTAAGTCACGCTCCAGGCTCAGCCTGAGGGAGAAGGTCCTCGGAGCCACTGGAATATCAGGCTGCCAATGTCTGCACTGCAGCGCCCAACACTCTCCAGGAGCATCATAGCAGCTACGTCAACTGAAGTTGGCAACGGCTTGATCACATGGGCTTCCCCTGACCCAGAATCCGGAAGTGCCTTAAACCAAGTCCAGTAGCAGAGTCAGCAGGACGGTATTCTCCTGCCAAGAGCAGGGGAATCTACGACAGAAGGGAAACCTGATTTTATGCAAACCTGATCCTGAACCTGGAGCACAAAGGGTCAAGAAAACTGGCAGTCTCCAAGAATGTTGGCAGCTGCCCAGACTTGACCCTCTCCACGTCTTGCCCCCAAAAGGAATCTGTCACTTATGGCTTCAATGCTACCCATTTTGTGTGATGAATTCTTAGGCTCCTGTCAATCTGTGAGTAGAGAGATCATATTAGACCAACAAGCCCCAACTTGGTGAATTCAAAGGAATCCCCAGTGTCTTAAGCAAAGGCTCCTGGAAACTTTTTTTAAAAACAAAATTTCACATTGGACCTTTTCTGGAACAACACATATCGCAAGTCACAGAATAGTCACTGAAATATGCAAGAGCAGTGAAGTTCCACCTCCTCTCTTTTTAGATCATTGTTAAGAAAACATTGATGCCAAATCAGGCAATTCATTGACTTGCTCCATCTTTATTATGAGCCTCCTCCCTGACACATTCATTTTTCATATCTAGCGTAAAAGTTTCTATAAAGAAACAATTCAATGCTCCCCATCACCACCTCCTGCAGGCTAAAACTGTGCTGCTTAGACCAAGATTTACTATGTCAGCTTGTCGAGTTCTGGCTTGATTAACCCAGGACAGTGGCAGGAAAGCAAACACAGAGAGCAAAACTATGAACGTTAAATTGTGAGGTTCACCAATAACATGTAAATATAATTCTTGTTTGCATAGCCTAATGGAGACACTGCTACACATTACTGCTAGGCCTTTGTTCTACCACTGGGTCATAGTGCCTGCGGTGATCAAAATCTGTATGGTAGCAATCCCCAGCCAAAAACAAGAGAGTTCTTGAGAAACCCCATGAGGGGATCCTGCTGGGGTGAAATCAGCTTCTGGAAAGAGTATTGGTTGGTTCTTCTGCCCAAAGAGCCAACTGGCCCTTAATATCTCTTCCTTTCTCCCTGCAGCCAAACTGTACACTTCACACATTATACAAGAAACCTGGGTTGTCTCTGAGAATAGGGTCTTCTAGAGGGTATACCTGTATGATACATTTTTGCCAACACATATTTAACAAACTCCTGCTTTTGATTGTGAAATGTACACTTTAAAAAATACTCAATTTCAAAATATAAAGACTTGTCCCAGATGAAGTCAGATACCTCTGCTCCCATTCTCCTGCATCTATGGTAGAAGTGTAATGGCTGCCTATTCTAAAACACCATCAGACTCATGAGTGTGAATTCAAAGATATCTGATTTATTAAAGAATAGTATGCAGGATCACAGAGAAAGCTGAGATTATGAAAGTTCACAATCCCAGGTGCTCCTAACCGTTTCTGATGGTCTGCGGGAAAAGCCCTTGAACAGAGAACATAACCCAAACACATTCCATTGTCCTGATTTCACATACAGAGCTTGGTACAAGGTCTCACAGCAGCTCCCTCCCAAACAGAAACTCGCGTCAGCGCCATGGCACGTGAAACGTTATGATGTATAAACTACATTGAATCAGTGAACATGACAAGAAGTAAGTCATGGTTAACCTGCCCCACTGATTTCATGGGAGCATTGAATCACTAGACTAGCCTAGATTCAACTTTTAGAAGTTGGCATTCATGGAGTCTAGCTATACAATATAAGTAATAAATTTTCATAAGAATTAGTAGAGCAAAGGTATGATCCTGCAGCTCCAGAACAAGATTCCAAGGGCTATAGAAATGGATCCTGGATTTCCTTCTCCAAACTTAGAGGAGGACACCCATTACTGAAGTTCTTCTCCTGTCCCCCTATTAACTTACAAAGCTGGTTCTTTCTACCATCAGGAGATCAAGATCTTGGAAAGCTGGACAGGGAACAGCTGACAACAACTGAGGGGTCTGTCAATCCACCCCTTGCCTTTGGACCATGAATGAGAGGGACTTTTCCTTCAAATAAAGAAGAGCAGAGAGGGCTGTGTAGGTTCCCAGTTCCTTTCCTTTCCACTGTGTCACATGCCTGTTACAAGGGTGACCTTGGTTCATTAGAGCAACTGCCAAATTGGATTGCTTGGCAAAAAAAGCAGTTATGTGAATTAATGATTAAAAAAAAAAAAAAAAAAAACCAAAAACCAGATGTGCTCAGCTAACCTCTATAATATACATTATGTATTCCTACAACACCCCATGGGCAGAAAGGCACGATGGAAGTTGTATGAATAAATATACGGTAAATGAATTATGTACTCCTGTAGTCTTTTATAACAGATGTCTACGATCACAGTCAGGGATGGAACTGGTGTACAGAACATGGGAGCTAACACCTTCTTTTCATCACATGGACTGGTCAAGTCTTATCCATGATTTAGGATGAATTGTTCCCTTGTCCAGTTTGGCCAAACTAAGTACTCCTTTGCATGAGGGATGCTGCACACTGATAGATGTGTAAGCGGTCTTATTTCCTTGCACAGTTGGTAGGGAGACTCCATTTGCTTAGTGATTCAGAGGTACAACATAGAGCTCAAAATGATGTTTGGAATGTTGCACTTCATCTGTAGGAAACCAAAGAGGATTATGCTTGTAAACAAAGATCATCTTACTGTATTTCATATTATCTGTCCAAATATGAACCACATAAATCGGTTGAGAAACTGTAAACACCCAAATTCCAAAGTAGCTTTCCAAGGACCAACTAATTCATCTTCCTTGCCATCTCAGATTGAAATGTGTCCCATAATTTGCAAATGTAACCATCATAGCCAAAGCGAGACACATCAAGACGTGTTTTTTTAGATGCAGAGCAAAATCTTACAGTTGCTTAATCGTTGGTCAGCCAGCTGACTATCCAGCCAATGCAACTGCTGAGAAAGTTCTAAGCATGAATGTTAACAAATTAAGTTAATCTTCCTGATCTGGGAGCAAATCCATTCAAGGTCAGGAGAACTTAATTCTTAGAAAACATACTTGGAACTAAACTGCTGCATTATTTAATTTTTATTTAGAGAAATAGTAACAAAGCAAAACAAATCATATAAAGATGGATATGCAGATAATATCTTGTTTCAAATAAGTTCCATTTCCCTAAATAGTCCTCAAATTCTGGGCAAAACATCTCAGTCATAAAGGCTCCTCCAAAACAAGCTATGAGTACTACGAACTATGAGTACTACATACTCACTCTGCCTGTAATAGTTTTACTCTAATCTGAAAAACACAATGTTTCACAAAAGTCTTCAGATTCTTTTTTTTATTCCTTCTCTTACTTGCTTGTTGTTGTTGTTTATTCGTTTAGTCGCTTCCGACTCTTCGTGACTTCATGGACCAGCCCACGCCAGAGCTTCCTGTCGGTCGTCAACACCCCCAGCTCCCCCAGGGACGAGTCCGTCACCTCTAGAATATCATCCATCCATCTTGCCCTTGGTCGGCCCCTCTTCCTTTTGCCTTCCACTCTCCCTAGCATCAGCATCTTCTCCAGGGTGTCCTGTCTTCTCATTATGTGGCCAGAGTATTTCAGTTTTGCCTTTAATATCATTCCCTCAAGTGAGCAGTCTGGCTTTATTTCCTGGAGGATGGACTGGTTGGATCTTCTTGCAGTCCAAGGCACTCTCAGAATTTTCCTCCAACACCACAGTTCAAAAGCATCGATCTTCCTTCGCTCAGCCTTCCTTATGGTCCAGCTCTCGCAGCCATATGTTACTACAGGGAACACCATTGCTTTAACTATGCAGGCCTTTGTTGTCAGTGTGATGTCTCTGCTCTTAACTATTTTATCGAGATTTCTCATTGCTCTTCTCCCAAGGATTAAGCGTCTTCTGATTTCCTGACTGCAGTCAGCACCTGCAGTAATCTTTGCACCTACAAATACAACGTCTTTCATTGCCTCTACGTTTTCTCCCTCTATTTGCCAGTTATCAATCAAGCTGGTTGCCATAATCTTGGTTTTTTTGAGGTTTAGCTGCAAGCCAGCTTTTGCACTTTCTTCTTTCACCTTCATCATAAGGCTCCTCAGTTCCTCTTCACTTTCAGCCATCAAAGTGGTATCATCTGCATATCTGAGATTGTTAATGTTTCTTCCAGAGATTTTAACTCCAGCCTTGGATTCCTCAAGCCCAGCTTGTCGCATGATGTGTTCTGCATACAAGTTGAATAGGTAGGGTGAGAGTATACAGCCTTGCCATACTCCTTTCCCAATCTTAAACCAGTCTGTTGTTCCGCAGTCTGTTCTTACTGTTGCTACTTGGTCGTTATACAGATTCTTCAGGAGGCAGACAAGATGACTTGGTATCCCCATACCACTAAGAACTTGCCACAATTTGTTATGGTCCACACAGTCAAAGGCTTTAGAATAGTCAATAAAACAGAAATAGATGTTTTTCTGAAACTCCCTGGCTTTTTCCATTATCCAGTGGATATTGGCAATTTGGTCTCTAGTTCCTCTGCCTTTTCTAAACCCAGCTTGTACATCTGGCAATTCTCACTCCATGAACTGCTGAAGTCTACCTTGCAGGATCTTGAGCATTACCTTACTGGCATGTGAAATGAGTGCCACTGTTCGATAGTTTGAACATTCTTTAGTGTTCCCCTTTTTTGGTATGGGGATATAAGTTGATTTTTTCCAATCTGATGGCCATTCTTGTGTTTTCCAAATTTGCTGGCATATAGCATGCATTACCTTGACAGCATCATCTTGTTTGCTAGTTGAAGTAATTTTTCCAATAATGCTAATGCCCAGCTCTTGTGTCATGGTACATCTTTCTGAATCTGGTGATTCCAAAGTTAGCCAAAGGTAAGTCATCCCTGGCAGAAAAATCGGCATTATGATCATACATATCATCATACACAGAAAGCCAGTTTGGTCTAGTGGTTAAGGCTCCAGGCTAGAAACCAGGAGACTGAGAGTTCTAGTCCTGCCTTAGGCATGAAAGCCGGCTGGGTGACCTTGGGCCAGTCCCTCTCTCTCAGCCCAACTCACCTCACAGGGCTGTTGTTGTGGGGAAAAGAGGAGGAAGGAGTATTAGGTATGTTCACCACCTTGAGTTATTCATAAAAATAATAAAGGCAGGATATTTATTAAATAAATAAATAAATACAGAAAATGAGGTTAGAGCAGGTGTCACAGCAATGAAAGGAGGGACAATTTCACTTGCTTCTTAAAATACCTTTTGCTTACTAGTTTAAAAGTTTTCACCAGATGTAGGGGAAAAAGCCCCTTTCCCTATTTCAAAGTCTACCATTTGGATTTGGTGGCGTTAAATACCACTGGTGGATCACCACTGAAGTATTTTCCTCAATATAGCTGAAAATTTGGAGGGGGGGATTGATCTTGAAGAACGTTACCCCATTCTTGTTTCATAGTGGAGTAAGGGGATTAAGAGATGTCTGGGGCGCTGCTGGAGGAAGACAAGGACCGAACCTGACTGAACACAAGCTAGAGCCACTATTAAGGCCTACCTTGTGGTGGTAAGAGTGGCGAAATGCCAGTATTTCTCCGCTCTTATCTGCAGAATGCCATCTGACAGCCCTGTTTAAGATCACCCGATCCCTTCTGAGGAAGGCGGGTCTAGTAACTCACCTACAGGGCCATTCACAGGAGTGTTCTGGGCATCTGGAGGATAACATTGCTTGGATCCATTCCAAGTTGGATGCCAAGCGCACAGCATGGCCTGTGGAGATATCTGGGGAGTGGACTTACCCAGTTATCTGGGAACAGTTTGATCCTGTTGGGCTCGAGGAAGTGGACAGGATCCTCCAGATCGTGAACGCCACCACTTGTTATTTAGATCCATGCCCCTCCTGGCTGGTTAAGGCAGCTCCGGAGGTGACATCTGGGTGGGTCCAGGCAATGGTAAATTCATCCTTGGGAGACGGGGTGGTTCCAGCTTCCTCTAAGAAAGCCCTGGTGCACCCCCTCCTCAAGAAACCATCACTGGATCCCACCATTCTGGACAACTTTTGTCCAGTCTCCAACCTCCCCTTTCTAGGGAAGGTGGTTGAGACAGTGGTGGCGTTGCAGTTCCAGAAGGTCCTGGATGAGAAGGATTATCTGGACCCTTTTCAGTCGGGATTCAGGCCCAGATATGGGATGGAAACAGCGTTGGTCGCACTGATGGATGACCTCTTGTGGGAGCGGGATGGGGGCAATGCACCCATCATGGCTCTTCTTGACCTCTCAGCGGCTTTCGATACCATCGACCATGGTATCCTTTTGGGTCAGCTCAGGGAGTTGGGGGTGGGCAGTGTAGTTATGTGTTGGTTCACCTCCTTCCTCCAGGGCCAGTCCCAATCGGTGGTGATAGGGGGCGAGAGATCTGGCCCGCGGCCCCTCCTTTGTGGGGTGCCACAGGGTTCAGTTGATATTCTAGAGGTGACGGACTCATCCCTGGGGGAGCTGGGGGTGTTGACGACTGACAGGAAGCTCTGGTGTGGGCTGGTCCATGAAGTCACAAAGAGTCGGAAGCAACTAAATGAATAAACAACAAACACAGGGTTCGGTACCCTCTCCTCTCCTTTTTAACATCTACATGAAACCGCTGGGTGAGATCATCCATCATCACGGGGTGAGGTATCATCACTGTGCTGATGATACCCAGTTATATATCTCCACCCCGGGTGACGTCAGTGATGCCGTGACCACCCTTTCCAAGTACCTGGGGGCTGTGGGGGTCTGGATGCGGAACAACAGGCTTCAGCTGAACCCTGGGAAGATGGAGTGGCTGTGGGTTAGGGGCTCCCAGGTATCCAGGAACTTACCATCTTTGGTTCTGGATGGGGTCACACTGCCCGAGACAGACCCGGTGTGTAACTAGGGGGTTCTCTTGGACTCACAACTCCTGCTCAAAGATCAGGTGGCAGCCATGGCCAGGAGGGCCTTTGCCCAACTTCGTGTTGTGCACACCAGCTACGCCCCTTCCTGGATCGGGAAGCCCTCTGGTCAGTCACTCATGCCCTAGTCATCTCCCGCATAGACTACTGCAATGCACTCTACATGGGGCTACCCTTGAAGAGTATCCAGAAGCTGCAGCTGGTGCAAAATGCGGCCACAAGGGCAGTCTTGGGAGCCCCAAGGAGGGCACATATAACACCATTGCTGCGCGAGGTGCATTGGGTGCCAGTTTGCTTCCGGGTCCAATTCAAAGTGTTAGTCATCACCTTTAAAGCCCTACATGGCATGGGTCCAGGTTACCTGAGGGACTGCCTCACCCCCGTCACATCGACCCGTCCCACCCGGTCAGGCAGAGAGGGCATGTTGCGGACCCTGTCCACGAGAAAGTGTCGATTGGCAGGGTCCAGGAGGAGGGCCTTCTCTGCCATAGTTCCCACCCTGTGGAATAAGCCACCCCCAGAGATAAGGCAAGCCCCTACCCTCCCAGCCTTCAGGAAGGGGCTTAAGACATGGCTGTGCCACCTGGCTTGGGGCAGAAGAGGGGATAGTTCATTGCGGGGGTGGTTGGCACCTTGATGGGGCCAATGATGAGATCGTTATTTGCCGTTTTGGACTTTATATTGTATATTTCACATTTTATATTTATGTGTATTTATAGTTGTATTGTATGGTTTTGACGATATTTTAATCTTTTATCTTTAATTGTCTGTAAACTGCCCAGAGTCATTGTAATACAAGACGGGCGGTACAGAAATATGATTGATTGATTGATTGATAAATAGGTAGGTAGGTAGGTAGGTAGGTAGGTAGGTAGATAGATAGCACTAGGAAGTGCTGTTTGGGCCACCAGGTTCGAAGTCCTACTCATCAGAGGAACCCAAATCCAAGGAGGTATGAAAGATGGTTGTCCCACTTCTGCCTGAAGAAGGCTGCCTCCTCTCTGAAGACCAGATTGTCTTGTGGAGCTGCCCTTGCCATTAAGAAGCTTTTCCTAATATGCAATCAGAATCTGCTTTTGAATCCAAAATTCTGTGCCTGCACCCTAAAACAACAAGAAAGAGTAGGTCTTCATCTTCTTCCAGGTGATTTTTTTTTCAGGGGCTTGAAGAGCCTCTCCTGCCAGTCATCTTTTTCCAAGGCTAACCTCACCAAGCACCTTTTATTTCTTTCACACAAATCAGCATCTTGATCGTCTCGGCTGCTTTCCCCAAATCTGTTCCAGGTTGTCTGCATCCTTAAAACTGCAGTGCCCAGGACTGGGCACACTGGGCAATCTATTGTTTAAGCAAGAGCAAATAAAGTGAAAGTACGCCTTCCCATGGTTTGGAAAGTTCTGTTGACGCATTTGCCTTTTTTGCAGCTAAATTCCACTCCTGGTTTATACTCAGTTTGCAACAAATCGAGATCTTTTTCACAAGTGCTATTACCAAGCAATGCCCATACATTTGTTTTCTATTTCTGAAGTTAAGAACTCTGCATTTCTCTACTAAATTTATTCTGTCCTTGTCAGCCCATTTCTACAAACCATTAAGATAATTGTATTTCTACTATACAGGGTGTTTAGCTATCCCATCCAATTTTGTGTCAGCTGCAGTTGGACTAGCATTCCTTCCCATTTCTCCCTCCAATCATTAATAAAACTGTTGGAAAGACAGCTCCATTGAAACCAGTGACTTTGGGGAGGGACTCCAGGGGAAGACGAACTGCTCCCGTCATTAACCACTGTGAACCTTTGTTCAGTGAAGAAACCGGTCCTTATATCTTTGTTTTGTTTTTCACAAGATCTGCTGAGAACAATTTCTATTCACATATGTGAACTTTAAGAACAGAGGAGAAATTCTTTGGTGTAACCTCCTTAATTTTCCACTTCAATCCATTATGTGAAACAAAAGAAAAGTACCAGCACACAAAGTGTAAATTCCTTAAAATAAAACTCCCCAAATGAAACAGAAATGAGATGAACTTAATTTCAGAGTGAGGAAAAAGGGAACAGACAGCAACTCAATGGAAAGACGATCCCCTCCAAAGAACGGTTCTAGCAACACAGGGACAGTCCCTGCGTACCCTAGGAAGAGCGGGGCTGGCAGTCACCAAAGCCTCCGTTGTACTCGTCTGCTTGATTTATCAGACTGACATTTCATCCTTCCTCCAGGAGGAGCTGATGGTAGCACACGCAAGTTTTTCCTCCTATTTCAAACCTACAACCACAGCCATGGGAGGGAGAGGGAGAGAGGGACTGACCCAAAGCCCCCCAGGGAGTTTCCCCATTTGTTCCTTTTTAAAATCACAATCTCTGTTCTCAAAGGCGCTCTGCACTGAGCGATTACTCATCGTGGAAGTTTCATTCCAAACACCACCCAACAACTGTGCATGTTCCTCATTCAAAAGTTCGGGCTGAGCAGCCGGTTCAAAGGCAGAGAAGTTTTTGCAATGAGATTTCCATTCTTATTAATTTGATTATACTTCGGCAAATGCTTTTGCTTTCTGGAATATATCTGAAAGACGACACATGCAATTATTCATTTGGGAGCAGAAAATCATGGCTTCCGGCTGCTAGTATTAGACAAACTGGAGAAGATTAGTCTACTGACGGCTATCTATTATTATTCCAGGGCAGCCTACGTCTAAAAAACAGTCTGTGGGAGCAGCAAAACAGATGGCTGACTTTGCTGTGGTGGCAGTGGCTGGACTTTGCAGCTCTATTTAGCTCTTCACGGAACAGAGAGGAGATGGGTCTGCAACCTAGTCCGGTTCCACTGAGCTCTTGCAATATAACATCCCAAGACTCTGCTCTACTTAAAATGGCCCTTGCTCCAGTTCCATCAAAGTGAATGAGAGGTAACTTCACCCAGACTTAACTCTTATCTTTAAGAGCCAGAGGAGATCATAGCAGAGGCAAGTACCTGCACCCAAATCCAAGCAATGTCTCCATACGGGTGGGGGCTAACTTGGTTCCCAACATTGATATTCTCCGATATCTGCAAAACCAGACTTCAGGTTCTGTTTCTCGATCACAGTATAGTACAGAGGTCTGCCTTTCCTAAGGAGTGAGAAAATGCCATGGAAAGGCTATGCAAGAGAAAGCTATGTCAACATAGCTGCGTGGAGTTTGAGGCTACTTGCTTTAGATGCAATAAATGCACTTTCTCCCACAGTCTATTTTGTGAAAACTAAGGAAGTAAACAGATTTTCCTTACATGCTTTTGCAAGGGCGTTAAGACACTCTAGGGTTGAAAGTGTGCTGCAGAAGGGAATGTAGATGGCATATTGGTTCTCTAATAGAGAACAGTCTGCATTAGGCCCAGGTTAAGACTCAGGGGCCAGTACGTAGCACGTGTGCAGATCCCAGAGTCCGGATGGTTCTCCAAACAGTTTTCTTCCTGCATAGAGCAGGCAGGAGGACAAGTTGCCCTGCCGTTCCAATGCTCTGGGCATCTGTGGAGGGGTCGCAGTTCTGTGAGCCCCCATGTGCAATCTGCAGTGATGTAGCTCAGTCGCAAGTTCTCAAGGACAACAAGAATGGCCCTTCACCTGTCCTGACCTGGAATCAGGTGTCTCTTTCATGACTTTAAAAGTGATACCAGTTGTTAAATGTGAGCTAACAAAATATACCAGGGTTTGTGTTATACACTCTCTTGCTTGCTTGAGTAAAAGATGTCTTTCCAGGAAAGGGAGGAACTAGCTTGATCATCGCTGGTACCACTGGCTTCTCTGGGGTATCCTATGGCTTCTAACCAAGATGATTTAGATAACTAACAGATCAAAGAACACATCTGAGCCAATCTCCTGCCTCTCCTAGGCATGGCAAAGGAATAATCTCTATTCCCCCATCCCCCCAAACTTGAAGGAACAAGAAATCTTTTTTGGACAGCCCTTGCCCCTTGACTCTTGGAAAGCGTCCAGATTTAGTCATCCTTTGGATGCTGAAAAGCAGTTTAATTGCAGGGTGAAATTATGGCTGCTTCGGGTTGCATGACTTCTGCAACGGCTTTTTCTTGAAAGCTCCATCTGCTATTTTGTCCTGACTAGTAAACATCAGGATGGATGCCCCAATGAGCTGCCTTAAAAATCTCCCAAAGACAAACTGCAGTCACCTGTTGCCAAAACAGTTACCTTCCTGACAGCAGAGCTGCCCTCCCCTCCCCTGAAGGGGGCGTTTTTTCCTTTTCATGCTTGGAGAGCACAGTCCCCTTCACTTTGGAAAGAATGTTCCCCCATGCTTCTTCACAGATGTCACCTCTGACACCCAAGAAAGATTTGGTCAAATTAGAATTATATTTGTATGCTGCCACCAGCAATGATGCTTCCGATGCTGGAGAAGCAGCCACCTTAAGAACAACCTTCTTCCAAAGTTCAAAGGGAGGAGGACCACTAAGAGCTTACAATCCATGACAAAAATCAGCCATGGGAGGGGGTGAGTAGTCATGCTGAAATTCAACAACCCAGCCTACTCTTTGCAAGTTAGTGCTCCATAGCTTAGAAAGCCCTGCCTAAAGAAAATTGATTGTCCTGAGCTCCATCCTCTTGGTTACGCCAGGGCAACAGAAACGTCCTAGCTACTGAAGAATCTTTGGAAATTAGCAGGTCTACAAGATGGCAAGACAATGTTCAGGTTTTCATCTGGCCATCCCACATTGATGCTCAACCTCCAATCTGTCAGGTAGAACAGAAGAGAGAGAGGATTCTCCGAGTTGGGAACTTTTCAAGTCCTACATCTGGAAATCAAGGATTGTATTGCGAGTCCTTTGGAGTAGTCTTTCTCAGATGATGTAGCAGAGCCCAGGAACCCAACACAAAGGGCTCTTGGGGGAAGTAAGGCTGGGGACACTGAAATAATCAACACATTCGGACTGAGAGAACAAGACATTGAATCTAAGCTTTGAACCTAGCAGTATAAAAGCCTTTGCTCCCAGGAAACTAATACAAGTTCAATGTAATTCATAATGGAGATTCCAAAGATCTCAGCATTCAGATCTCAGTAGGCACAACTGATAAAAAGGTGCTGTCACATGGAGGCATCAGATAATGTTCCATCAAACAAGACTAAATTTGTCAAAGAAGACACTACACTTATCTTAGCCAAAAGGCCGAGAAGCAATGCCAGAGAAGCGACAGGAAGTGTTTTATCTTGCATGTATGAGATCAGCTGTAGTTAAAGGCTGGCCCTCAACCACTTCTGCCTGGTTGTGCTTGCTGCTGAACCTGGATGTCCTCCTGACGGAGGCACTGCAGATTGCCAACAGATCTTCTCCTCAAACTTTCCCAGGGAGTAGAGAAAATGACATATTTTTGGATACGTGAACAGGGCTGAGACTCGGAAACAAACTTAACCAAATCTGCCTTTTGAAATAAGAAATTGGGGGTGCAGTTCTTAATATTTTACCACAATTATTTTCAAGCCCCTGGAATGTGGAACTGCTTAGAAACTGCCTTTTTATTTTATTAGCAAGTGGCAGATGTGGGGCTTTTTTTCCAAACTTGCTTTGAAAGAGGACTAGATGCACTGGAACATCTGGTACTACTCCAATTATTCTGTGGTTACATCCTGATTGCTCAACCCCTGAAACAGAACCTCTTTGTATGTAAACAATTGACCCCCCCCCAAAAAAAAAATCACACACACACCTCTGCTGCTTGTCCAGGGCCCTTCAGGCTGCCTGGTATCTGCTCTGCCTTGGTGACTGAACTCTCGACTTAGTGGACTTCTGCTCTTTTGCCGTTCGGACAGATTTCTTGCTGCCACCTGCGTTATTCCTGCACGAAGTCCTGACATTTCAGAGCATTGTTGTCGTAAGGGCAGAGGCAGAAATGGGTCATTTAAAAAAGGCAGAGCTATTTGGCTCTAAGGTGGCGGTCCATATTTCACGAAGCAATTGTGAAAAGCAAAGTGAAGGGTCAAAGCTGAAGCTAGAGATTAAACTTGGGCACAGCATAACAAGTTACTTTGCATAATTTTAAATCTCCAGGACCAGATGAATGGCACCCGGATTTCGTTCAAAAACATCAGAGAAGAGCAGAAACGCCAGAGAGCTAAAGAGGGCAAATGAGGAGGAAAGGTTGTGACGAAAATAGTTTTCTGGAGCTGAGTGTCAAAACTCTACTTCTGTTCTTCATTTGTGGCCTTGGAAATATTTATATACACAATATCCAGAAAGTACCTCCATATTCTCCCCACCCTCACCCAAAGTTTCAAATGAGAGGCTGAGGCTCATAAGTTTAGGACTGAGAACGGGTCAGGGTGATTTTGCAGCTCCCACGCATAGCTGCTGGAAGCCTGGCAAGGGAACACTCTTTGCAACAGATGCTTCTTAAAACATGAGCAGCTACTCAGAAAAACCTTACTACCTGGGGTGGCATTCCAGCTCACCTGGCTGTGGAACAGGCTTGGGGATGGTTGACGCGCAAGGAACCTTACAACCTCGTCCTTCTTTTACACAAGCTAATCGCAACCTCTGCACATTGCTGGCTTTCGCCAGACATCCATGTGATCGTTTTTTCCCCACTCTCACTTCCCACAGCAAGAAACCAGCAGGAAGCACTTCTGTGCAGAAGAAGAGAAGTTGGAATACAATTAATAATGGAAAATGAAGGTCTCCTTGGTAACTCCTCCACCGTCAGCGTTTATGTGGCTTTATGCATACAACCTAGAAATGAGTGTTCAGTTGAAGTGGACCTGACATTCTATTAGCAAAGGCCACACATTTCTTTCATACAAAAGTGTTTTTTAAAACAACTGAGAGCATGACACAATAACATTAAAATAAAGTCTGCCAGTTTCAATTTTAAAAGGGCATAAAATCTGTTGGTATGTATCAGACCGCTTTCATCTCAGTTAGATGAGATTTCACAGAAAAGTGGTCCAGAGAGATGAAAAAAGTCCCTTGACTCAACTGCTCCTGGGTCCCATTCCTTTCTTTAATCCAGCAAACAGGTGTTCTGTCTTTTAAAACTACATGCAGAGTCCCCGGCTTTAGAAGTCTGGCATCCAGTGGGAAATTGAAAAGCCTGCTCCGTCGGCCCACCATCTCCTCTCTCTTCCAGTGGGGGAATTTAAGCAAGAGGAAACCTTTTGTTTAATGTGTGGCTGCTTAAGTTAAAACTTCAACTGCAGCTCTTACAGTCATCCAGGACTTGTTGCCAAATAGTAATTTTTAGTGAGAACATTATTGGAGAGTCAGTATTTTAATTACTTTTTGTCCTGGCCTTGCTCACTTTTTGGAGTAAAGTCTCAGGCGGGCCCCACAAAGATTAATGTTGTGGCCTTTTGCCCCCCTCAAGCTGCAGATTCTTTTAAATTAAACTGTCCTTTTCCTTTATGCTATTTACAATCATGTCTTGTAAATGGCTCCGCAATGTATTCATGATGCAAGCCAGACCCTGAAGACAAAGTGTGGCAGAATAGGGGAAGTGTCTATATTTGGACCGACCTGTGGGCAAATATACTACAGCTGAACCACAGGGATAGACGGCGTCTATGGGAGATACCCGAGAGATGGCTCTACCCCAGAGGCCTCAGACGCCACCAGTTTTTCTCCAGTATTTGCTCACTGAGTTCAAGATCGAAAAAAGCAGGCAAGGCGATCCTCTTTTCAGCTGTTATAAGAGCAATTATAAGTTTATCTCTTACTCTATGGTTACAACGTAACTCTCTTCTTTCTATAATCATCAAAACCATAAATTACAAGTTCATTCTTCTCTGTTTCACGCAAAAAGTCCATAAGGGTTTCCAGTCAGCCATAAATTGTCTTTTCTCTGATCAAAGAAGTCAATTTGGCCATCTCAGCAAGTTCCCTCATCTTCACCAACCATTCCTCCATTCTGAGTCATGCCAAATCTTTCCATCTTTGTGCATACAATTATCTCGCTGCAGTTATCATGTACAAAAACAAAGTTCCATGACTTTTTTCCAACTGTTTGTCCATCAATCCCAAAAGAAAAGTCTCTGGTCTCAATTGTATATTAATCTTTAAAATCCTCTGAATTAGTGTGTGTATTTGAATCCAAACTCTTCTGACTTTTTTACATGTCCACCAAACATGATAAAATGTCCCTTCTTGTTGTTCACATTTCCAACATAAATTTATACATTCTAGACAATTTCTCTGGTCTTACACCCACACCCACACCCAGCTCCTCTCTGGGGAGAGAGCTGGGCGGGGTGGGGGCCCCTTGAATCCCACAGCAGCTGGGCAAGACCACCAGGCCCAGGGCTTCCTCTTCTTCTCTATCTGGCTGTTCTACCAGGCTGCAGGCACACTTCCTTCCTTGCAAGATGGAGAGGATTCTTTTCTGCCTCCTTTGTGAGCGTAAAATGAGTTTCTTTTAAGGCTTTGCTCTCTTACCTTGCAAGAGGTGGCTGAGGGTATCGGTCCCTTCTCTGACCCTTAAGGAGATGCCCTCTGTGCATTGGGTTGGGAGACTTTTGCCTCCTCCTCCAGGTAACTCTGCAGCATGGAGGGGTCAGTTGGGAATTCCCAAAAGCAGGAGAAAAGGAGGAGGAGGAGGAGGAGAACAGAGTCTGGAGCAGCAAAGTCTGAGTTCCTAAAAGGAAAGAAAATAAAGAAACCCACTGAGAATTTGGATAAAGTCCCCCTCGCCCCAAAACTCCAAATCAACTTGATTACCCTTTAACTTCTTCATAGATGGGATACTTGAGTGTTGCAGTAGAGAAGGGCTGAATATAAATTCACCAGTAAATCAACATGTCAATAAATTGCAGAGAAAGAGGACCACAGCACCCGCAGACACAGGGTGCTCAGGGTGCTACTGAATGACTCGTTTAAGGATACTTTCTCTCTTTGCTTTCTTCTCTGGTACCTTGGGCTGCACAATGTTTTCCCCTGATCTTCAGAAAAAGTCTTTGGAGACACCTGGTAGCTGAAAAATCAGATTGTGTTCAAATAATGGATGGTGGTTTGGCCTTTCTCTGACTCCCCCCACCCCCCCACCACCACCCCCTGGTGAGAGCCACAAAGAGAAACCCTCTTATTGGGTGGGATGCAGGGCTGCCCTCCCCACAGAAGGCGCACCCAGGAGCCAGCGCATGGGGGAATGCCAGTTCTCAGAGGGCCCTCGTGAGTCTGCTCCTCTCTGACTTTCAGGAAGCCAGGTGGCTACTGTCCATTCAACAGAAAGACCACAGTGCCAACTATTCCACAGGGGTGAATTGAAAGAAGAGCAGAAGACGGCTAAAATACAAGAAGTTGCTCAGGCAAAGGGTAGCAATGTCTTCTCCAATGGTCTAAGTAACAGAAGCCTTATGTGAGTGGAAGAAGTTCCAGGAAGGAGGGATCCAAAAGAAGTCAGAACCTCCAAACTAACATAGCAGCAGTGATTGAGTGAACGAGGTGGATCAATGTGGGGCAGTGAAGAGCCAGTTGGGAAGGCAATGACAGGTGGCACTGAGGGAAACATTATGCCTCTTAATGAGACCATCACCGTTCACTAAACATTGCAAATGTCCATGTTCAAAAGAAACAAAAGAAAAAGTAAAACTATCTTCTCTCCTAGTGAGAAGGAAACAGTGGCTGGAGGAGAAGTTAAAGAGAGTCACCTCGCTGTACCTCCAATGGTGGTCATGACACCTGCAGTGGCAAGGAGGCTGAATGGCTTAGCCTCCCTTGTTAGCCAGGTTCCTTCTCCATCTCTTCTTCCTCCTCCTGCTTTTGATAACAGTTTGGATGATTCCCTGGTGGGCACCACCAAGTCTGGAAGTAACTGTTAGTTAGCATGCTGTGGCAAAGCTGTAGTACATAGGTTGTAGGACTCACCTATGTTCTTTGATCTGTTCAAATGGTGGTGACAGCCAAGGCCTTAGTAGCATGCGTGGTAAGGGGCCATGCATGAGCAACTCTGTAGGAATCGGTACAGACCAGCCCATGATGGTCATCGTTGCCTCCTCTATATTCTAGGGATTTGCAAAGGGGAGTGTGATGAGATTCTGCGCAGTTGGATATAAGTTGCTGTCCTCATCTGCCATTGACACTTCTGTGGTCTATCGCATCTCTCCTGTCTCCAAAACCTTCTACTGATTCCTTTGTCTACTGTTAGTTAAGGTTATATTAATGCCTTTCTTCAGTACATTCATGGTGTCACCAGCAGTTAGTGGTAGCATGCTCAGAGGAACAAATTCACTCTCTTAAATTCATTTGGGTGTGTATCGAATTGCAATTTGGACTGGCTAGACCATCTTCCAACATAACAGGTTCACATTCAAGCTCTGTTTCAGAAATCAGACAAGCTCTAGCACCAAATTTCTCATTCTAACAACTGAAGACCCAACTGGAGGATTCAGATGACAGAGACCACACAACCTTCTCACAAGACATTCATGACACATGTCCGTAAAAACCTTCTGGAAGAAAGTAAGACTATCGTTCAATGACCTTAGGTCAAAGACATAGACTTGCTGCTTAAGTGTCCCTATGGGGTCAATAGTGACCAGCCACGAGAAGTGCAGTAGGGCAGCTTCTTCTAAGAGTAGGTCCTGAGGGCACACCAGGACCACTGAATTATGTGATGTGCTTCTTGCAGCACAAACAATTCCTTCACATCACATGGAAGGAACAAGGAGGAGATTTTTGCTGTTTTCAACTTCGAAAGGGATGCAAAACAGGTATCAAAAGTCTTGTAGAATATGACTGTTACTTAAATAACCTGGAGCTATGTAATGCTTCCTTTTTTTTAGTACAAATTCTGCAGCATGCTTTCCAGGTAGCAGGAATAAATCCAGATGTTCACTTTCTCCAAACTTAGTGTAGGGAACAGGGGAGGCAGAGTGCCATCATTAAAACTCCTCTGACACATAGGATGAAACACAGCACAACACCTGGTAAATCCAGAATGTGGTTAGTGCCTTCTGAATCTATCTGGGAACATAGAAAGAGCATCATAAAAGGTACACAATAACCATTCTCAAATATCCTTGTGCTTGCCTAACCATAAAAAGGGCTACATATTTGTCCACAATTAGAACAATATTTAAACAATATATCACTATTTGTAAATGACATGAACATGGTTCACCAACGTTGCTGGCAGGAATGAAATTGCTTTCCATTCCCCAATCTCACCCCTCTGGGACCTTTTCCCAAATTCCTCTAGCTCCATCAATTCCTTCCTCTTCTAGGTTGACCTGGGAATGATTAAGATGTGCATCCTGCCATGACCAAACTATTAGTCTCTAATTTCCTTACAGGAATCAAAATGGCTCATCTAGCTGTTCAAAGATCTAATTAATAACTGCTGTGAGTCTTTATTGATATAGCAACATGCAAAAATACACTGTTGGGCAGACTCTCAATCCAGTCAATAAATTAATCTACATGTACAGGAGTTTTGGTCAATCACTCCAAGAGAACCAGTTTGGTCCAGTGGTTATGGTTATGGCTTCCCATGGGTTGGGAAGCTGGAAGACCATGAATTCTAGTCCTGTCTTGGGCACAAAGCCAGCTGGGGGACTTTGGGCCAGCCCCCCTCTCTCAGCCTTAAGAAGGACGCAAGTGCAAACCACTTGCATAAAATATTGTCAAAAAAACTGCAGGGACTTGCCCATGTAGTCACCGGGAGTCAGGGTTGACTCAGTGGACCATAACAGTCACTCCGAGCTCATCCGTTACAAATGCAGCTGCATCAGAAGAGCATTATAGGACCTCAGAAAGCTGCACTTCTGCAACATCCCCTCTAGAAAAATATTGGCCTTTTGTCTTTTCTCCTACCACACACAAAAAGCAGGTGTTTTGATGCCATGTAGATGCAAATGCAGTAAAATATACCTGAAGAATTTCTTCTTGGGATAAGGTATCCCTTGGATGAGAAATTCTATACTATATTTAGGGGTATCACAAACCTACCTCCTTAGATCTCCTAATCATGGAGATAAATGTTGAAATATTCAGAAAACAGAAAGTAAATAAAATAGACTACAGAAAACAGAAAATAAATAAAATAGAACCTTGCATGGATTACATCTCCAAGCATTGTATCTTATCCGATCTCAAAAATAACAAGTGTTCGCTATGTCAAAACTCTAGTTCACCACCACCATCCTGGGCTGAAAGCAAAGCTCAGCTAATTCATAGGAAGAGGTTGCACATTAGAAACTGCACCATCAGCTTTGCAGAGGGAAAACAACATTAATGTATGATGTTAAAATTGCACATTACTTTGTCATTAATAATAGTAGTTCCTACAAAATCAAGGAGACAACAGTTGCTAACTGGATGATCCACTCATTATTCCACACAAAGATGAGATGTGCTTATGAATCTTTACCCAACCAAGAACAAAGATACAGTGAAAGGAGAACAATCTGAATTTGCTGCGTAATTATCACACATATTTCTAACCATATACATAGAACAATCACATTCCAGACCCTGCCACTTAGATTTGGGAGGTGCCAAGTGTGCTCAGGATACACTTTGAACTTGATTCCTTGGTCTGCACAAAGTTGTCCACTTTAAGAGACATCGCAGAGCTCTTAAATATGTCCATCGTTCATTCTTATCTAATAGAGACCTAAAAGTATTCTGCTCAAATCAACTGAATTTCACCCAAGCAATTACAAAACACTAGTCTTATGTAGGTCTAAATAAGATCTGCAAGTCACAAGGCATTCAAAGTGTGAGCTGTTTTCACTTAGGCAACAAACGGATAGAAATACAGACTATATAAGCTGTGACCCAATATCCTCAAGTCTACTAACTCAACAAAACTCTTCCTGGACACCTTGTTTCTCTGCTTTATATCAAATTATCCTCTATGATAGCACAATATTTCATATTCCTTATTGCAGAAATAAAGGCTGGCTTAAAGCTATACTCATTCAGGCCAAACATAATTTGGGACTCTGATAAGCCACTTAAAAAAGGCCAGGCCACACTTTTTGGGACTCAAAGGGCCTTCAGTTACTGCAGTCTGAGGCTGTATTCTGCACTAACATTTTACCCATTTAAACTCTCGCAGATGTTAGCTTCACCAGCTCCTGCGGTGGTGAGGATAAAAAAGGTACACGGGTGATGAGAAGTTCTGAAAATGGGATACACCTTTTTTGGTAGCATCAAGAGCAAATCTTCAGAAAAAAATGGACATGGAAGAAAGGAAAAGAAGTAAAAGAAAGTGACATTAATGATGTGAGAACTTTACGAAAAGTAATCCTGCAGGTATAAAAGGGGGAGCTGAAGAAATGTTCAAATCTGAGTGTGACTGCTTGTGGACTGGCTGTGTGACTTGTTTTGTGTGTGTGAAAGCCGCATCAGTGCCCGACAATTGGAATAATGCATTGTTGTTCTCCTACAAAGAGCAAGAGTGGATGCAAAACTACAAGGGGATTAATTCGTTCCATGTGTCTGGACAGCTGTTGGGCAGAATTTTGATGGGAAAATCTGCCAAAGATGGGACAACAAGCAGAATTTGGGAAGTGCAGGGCAGCCTTAATCCAGAGAAGGGTCTGCAAATTACTTTAGCTCTTCAGGAGGTCATTGAGAAATGTATGAAGGTGAAAAGGTTGATTTATTGTACATTATTGTTGATGGAGAGAAAGTGTTAAAGTGGTTAGGCTTGAATTATGGAACGTTTTGCATGAATAGGGCGTTAAAGGTTGGTTGCTGAATGTGATATATGATGGAAGTAAGGTGTGCACAAGAAGAGATGGAATACTAAGTGAAGGGTTCAACACTGAGCAGAGGATAATACAGGTTTTGGAGTGAGAGGGAGAGAGAAAGAGAGAGCAGAGACGGTTGTGATGATATTAGAGGTGAGTTGATTGAGAATTGGAAGGTACTTTCGCATGCAGATGATGCTCTTTTGTTGGTTGGGAACCCAAATAAATTGCAGTGCAAGCTCAATTCTATGATGCAACAATAAGTATGATTCTACAGTCATGAAAGCAATTGCATTTGGCAGGGAAAACAGAGTGAACAATTGTAAATTATACCTAAATGGTGGAAAAATAGAGCAAATGGATGAATTTATACACTGTACTTTGGTAGAATGTTAAGATGGGAAAACAGATGGATAAATTTTAAGTAAGTGCTAGTAGAAAAATGTGGTCTCTTTCCAGGAATAAATGTTTGCTGAAAGAAATGAAAAATTACATTTCATACTGTCACTTCCATGACAATATGAAATGAAAATTTATGACAGAGATTCTAATCTACATTCCTGAAAACAGATTATCATTCTTGTGCCTTCTGTTTGAAGTGCAAAGAAGTGAGCAGGTGACATTTTTGCACAGTACAGTTTTTGCACATCAAGATGTTGCTAAAGGCACAGCCGTGGGCAATTCGACGGCAGTGGGATGCTGGGATTCCCCAGGCTTTTCCTCTGAACCTGCAGAGGTGTCCCCTCATTTAAGGACAGAACTGCATACCCACCGTGACCCTTCTGGGCTGTCCGCTCTGCGAGGTGCGATAACGGGCTTTAGCCGAGCTGTGGTGAAATGCAACCATTGCACAGCCGGGAGAACAGAAAAGGTCTTGTACTTCAAACAGGGAGTAAAATGTGTTTCTGATTCTCATTTGTGTAAGTAGTTTTTCTTGGTATGTTGCATAATAATATTGTGGAAAGAGCTATATACACAGCAGCTTTTCTTGAAAAGGTGGCATAGATTTAAGCATGCTGTTGAAGTAAGATTCAACAAATTCAAAACATTTACTTTTAAAAGATATTATTTTGCTGACACAGTTATAATGAATTAAGCATGATGATTCATTAGCGCGCCTGATATTATTATATTTTGTTGAATCAACAACTGCTAAAAAGAGAGGAAACGAAGAACAGTGTGTCAGATAAAGAAGTAATTCTTAGTATTGTTGTATGAGGAGGCAACAAACTTTGAAACAGCTGAGTTTTAAAACTGGCAAAGCTGACATTCAAAACTGTTACAAAAATGGAGGTGGGGAAAAGTCTCTAAAATCCCTTGAATTCAGGGGGGTTCCCATAAGAAATATGTGCAGTCTAGGTAAATATTAAATTGCCTATGTCAAAGCTGGGGAATCTGCCATTTTTTTATAGGTCTTGGTCTCAGAATCCCTAGGTATCAATGGGAGCATTCATACAACATACTAAGACTGGCTAAGCACGAACCATGGATAGGGGATCCATGAAGTCAGCAGACTAAACAATGGCATCCATGGCCTTTCAATCACCAGCTGCACTGCAGGCAGCCACAGCAGACACCAGCACAGACACAGCAATTCAAGCAATGCCATCCTATGCCATCCTTCTGCCTCCTTTTCTGGTACTCAAGAGAGGGAATTCCCTATAGATTAACACTCATTTTGGGAAAGTCAACTGAAAGGCTAAGCCATGGCTTCACAAGCTGAACAAATCAGGTTGGTGAAGCTTTCATGGGACTCAAACTCCTTAGAAACTTGGAGTTGGAAGCAACTCAACCTCTTCTTCTACTCCACCTTAGCCCATGCCTAGATCTCTGCTGTGGGTTGTCTTGAATGACAAAACAAGGCAGAAACAATTCTGGCTACAATTATCGTCTTCTGATCTTATTAACCAAAACTAGTTCATCGTGACCAACTCCCAGTTTGTTTCTGGTGGGTATTAATCTACAATCCTTTCACAGCTGGGACCACAGGGTAGGAAGGTAAGCCTTTCTCCATAGGTCCTTCCTGGACCCTGAAAGATCGTCCTCCTCTTCTTTTATTTGTGCTTCATTCCAGGCTCTTCTGTTCTGCCATGGGACTTTCAAATTGCTTTATTCCTGTTTTACTTTTACTATTTTTAAGTTGGAATTTTTAACTTCTATTTTTAGTCTTCACTGTGATCTTAAACAGTGTCTAGATAAACTTTTAATGGGAATATTTTATCAATTTCCCATTTTAATTGTCCTCTTTAACATCTTCTCAGGGCCTCTGGGCTGCCCAAATTTAGCTTGCAGGTAGAGAAGTTGCATGACTGAATGCTTTCATCACATCTAAACAAGCCAGCAGCCACATGTCTCTTTTCAGAAACTGCTGGGCCAAGAAAGCTGGGCTAGAAGTACGCTCTCTAGCCTTCTATAAATAAAAAGCAAGATTGCAGCAAAAGCTAACAGAATATATGTCATACTTTCACATGGTGTACTGTACATTCCAGAACTAAAGTGCCTGAAAGAGAAAGTAAATTTTGCATGAATATGTATCAAAACGATTATGGTGGCCATTAATTTTCAGGTAGTGACTCTTTAATGTGCATTGTTTATGAAGTGAAAGAGTAAAAATATTATCCCTCACATAAAATCTAGCCCATAGATGGTACTGGAAATGGCATTGTGATTTCTCATTTAGGCAACTATTCAATATTTATGGTCAAGTCTAATAAATCATGCAGAAACCAAGTCACTGTCCCACAGTGCTGCCATTTTAGGTTTTGTTTTTGTTTTTTGTAGTTTATTCGTTCAGTCGCTTCCGACTCTTCGTGACTTCATGGACCAGCCCACGCCAGAGCTTCCTGTTGGTTGTCACCACCCCCAGCTCCCCCAGGGACGAGTCCATCACCTCTAGAATGTCATCCATCCATCTTGCCCTTGGTCGGCCCCTCTTCCTTTTGCCCTCCACTCTCCCTAGCATCAGCATCTTCTCCAGGGTGTCCTGTCTTCTCATTATGTGGACAAAGTACTTCAGTTTTGCCTTTAATATCATTCCCTCAAGTGAGTAGTCTGGCTTCATTTCCTGGAGGATGGACTGGTTTGATCTTCTTGCAGTCCAAGGCACTCTCAGAATTTTCCTCCAACACCACAGTTCAAAAGCATCCATCTTCCTTCGCTCAGCCTTCCTTAGGGTCCAGCTCTCGCAGCCATATGTTACTACGGGGAACACCATTGCTTTAACTATGCAGACCTTTGTTGGTACATCCTCACAAATAGCTTCAAAAGTCCTTCTGGCATCATAGACCTCCATTTCCCAACAAAAAGTGCAGTTGAAACAGAGCAGACACCTTTTCCCTCACAAAGCGAGTGGACTAACTGAAAAGCTAAGAGCTAAAAGTGGCTGTTTTCATTCTAAAGCCTGCCTGTATTCCTGCATATGCAGAATTCTTTTCCATAATGGAGGAAGCGAATTAAAACTAATTCTGCTGCACTCTGTTTGTAAAGATGGGAGAGGTGAATCAAGGAAGAGCAAGCACAAAGGAGAGTACAATAAAATCTCTAGGATGTCCTAAGGTTTGGCTACTTTGCCTTTAGGAGAATCTATGGATGCAACTGAGATGTCTGCCTATTGTAGATTGGTTTCAAATTGCACTACGTACTGGAGTAGGGGAACAAGATTGCTGGTAGTATGAGAGCAGCCAAGGTGATCTGGCTGAGCAGAGGCAGAGGAGTCACTGCATCTTCGGAGGAAGGAATTATGCTGTCCAACCCCAGAGTGGATGTTGTGAAGCCAATACTGAATCTCCCATGAAAGAGTTCTTGGCTGAGCCAATAATCCAAATCTAAACCCATTTCAATCTTACTTTAGGGCTGCGTTTAGGAGTGAGACCTGTAGGAGATGGTCTATACCAGGAAGCCACAGGCAGAGAACGTCCCGGTTGGACCTGCTGGATTCAACACAGCAGGCCTTTGGCATTATTAGCTACGGGGCCCTCTGAGACCACCTAGTGCAGGAGGTTCCATTTTCCTATGGTTCCATGCCTTTCTTGGAGCCTGTTTGCAAAAGATGATGAGGGAAAAGGAAGCCCATGTCTAATGCTTTTTAAATGTACCCTGGGATTCAAATCTGGCTCCGGGAGATTCAACACTGAGATGGCAATGCGGGAGCTAAGAATCCTAGTGCGGGACGATCCCTCGAGACAACTCCCTGCTGGGTGCAGGAAACCAAATTAGGAAATCCCTGACACAGGGTAGTCCAGCCTCTGCCTCCACCCATCCCGAGATGGGGAGCCCACCCTCTTCCCCAGATTTTCGAGCAGGTGATAGATCCCCTGAACTGCCACGCTGCCAAATCATGGCAAACTCATCTTCCCGAGACATGTCATATATAGTCTATTAGGACAGGCTAAGGTAGGATATGCAGGATATACATTTACATAAGGTTCTTTATCTGTTTAAATGAATAAATTATATCAGTACTTTTATATGAAATTTCCTTGTTTAGATTTAAATAACCAAACTACGTAATACTTGAGCCCTGCAAAACACACCTCTAGTGCAAATAAATTCAGACCCTTACAAATGCTTCCTATGCAGAGAGGCTCCCCCCACCCAAAAAAGATCTAAGCCCCCTACAAAAATCGGAAGAACCTGAGAAACTCACAGACTCAGAAAGAAAACTGGCTGAGTAAACAGATACAGTATGGAATAGTCCTCCTCTCATCCTCTCCAGAACTATCTGGGCTGAGCTGGTAAATTTCATTTTAATTCTTCAGCCCTAGACATTTCGCTCACCCTGTTCTGTAGGGGGCTATGTGCATAAGTGATAGAACGGGCATGAAGCTCCTTCCAAGCTGCACCCCACCTCTTTCTCACTGACTCAGGCCCAGCTCCTTCCGTGCCGGTCCTCCTGGCCTGGCCCTAAAGCCATCGCCTGCGGGCGTACAGAGTGACGCAGCTCATGACCAAAGGGTGTGGGGGTAACAGGAAGAGGTTCACGATTTTCACTGAAGAAATACAAGCCTGCCCTTCTGGCAAAGAGTGAACATACTTTGGGTTCGTGCATGAAAAAAGGCAAACAGGGTCATGTTCCCCAGAGCAGTGCTATTTCCTCTGCCGCCAAGCAAGACGCTCCTCCCTTCCGTACGGTGATCAAGCTGCAAAACCTGAACTGGACAGGAATAATCAGAGCACTGGGGAATCTCCAGCGAAAAGACTGCTTCTTTTTGCATCTGCTGGCTACAGGGCACATTTGAAAACAGACTGAAATCCCGGACCTCTGCTGTGGGCCAAAGAGCACTGACTGGCTCCGAGCCCTGCCCCAAGGACTTCTCCTTAGTGTCCTGCTGTCCCAAGTGAACTCTGGCCCAGTCAGGAAATCCAAACCATGCCCCGTCCATGCCGAGGCCCCACCTGGTTCCGCGGCAGGGCTCTAAAGCAAAAAGCTCTGAAGGGCTTTGTTCAGAATCTCAAAATCATTCAGCTTTTCCACATTTTGCTCCAAACCAGTCTCCAAAGCCAGTTGGACCTGGGGAAGTCCAATTTGGAATCTTCAGCCTTGTCACCTGTGATTTAGACCTACCGTAGTTATTCAGATGTTTGCGTAACAGCAAAATGCCTCCTGCGCTGACATAATTGTATGACCAGGCAGGCCAGGCCAAATGTCTTTTCTACAAGTTTCTAGCCCCTTGCTAGTTAAGGCCTTTCCCTCCCTACAGGCCGCCAACGCAGCTCATGTCAATGTCTTTTTACCTACAAGTTCAACATTCTGATTACACGCATTTGTTAAAAGCATCCCACTGCGTTACAATCCATCGGTGTCAAATGACTCTGTAGAGAGATTAAGTTTCATGCAGAAAATGTAAAATTGGAAATACTGTGCCAAACTTGGGTAGTTTTTTTTTTCTCCCTCTAAAGGAAAACTATACCTTGAAGCTTTTTTATTTGTAGAGGCACAGAAGGAGTGTGGGGGAGAAACGTGATTAAAAAGTTCAAAAAAGAGTCGTCCTGTATCATTGTTTCTCAGAGCCTCCATCAGTTGGAAAGAGATTCAGAAATGGGAAGGAATAATCTATGAGGAACGGTCTGTTTAGCTTGCCGAAGAGCAAGTTGAGAGGGGACACGAGAGCTGTCTTCAAGGATCTGAAGGGCCATCGGGTTGTATTCTCACTTGCTCCAGAGGGTAAGGCTAGGACTCCTGGGATGAAACTTCAAGGCTGTGGATACACGTTAGAATCTTAGGATGAACTTCTCGACAGGAAGAGCCCTCAGTCAGTGGAACCGGTTACTGCATGGAGTGGATTCTCCCCTTCACTTTTAAAACAGAGGCTGGAGAGTCCATTATCGGGGGTGGTGTAGGGCAGTGTTTCTCAGCCATGGCAACTTGAAGATGTATGGACCAACTTCCATGGCTGGCTGAGGAATTCTGGCAGTTGAAGTCCACATGTCTTAAAGTTGCCAACGTTGAGAAACACTGGTGTAGGGGGTTGCACTTGATGAGCTCTGAGGTTCCTCCCAATTCAGTGATCCTGTGATCTCCTCCTGCAATCCACCTAATGCCACCAAGATTCAGAAAGACTTAATGGAAGATTATATTACCTGGGAGGAGCGAGGTACATCCAGATCAGGAAGAAGAACCCCTGCAAGATGATGACGACAACTATTCTGAATATCCAGATGGAAAAAGGGCCATTTAGCAGTGAGAGCAGAACAAGGGAACGTAGCTACCAAGCAGGCAACTGTGAAGGCCAGAAAGGCCAGAAGGAGGACAGGCAGGCAAAAGTTCATTCCTCAAAAGCTGAACATCTTTGCTCCAGACAGAGTGGAGTGCTTGACAATAGGGAGTCAGCACAGCAGAAACTGGGGGAGCCCCCCGCCCCCAGATTATGATCATCTCCAGGGACAAGCTGTGCTGAAAGCCAGGTCTGCTGAACCCTGCAAATTCATTTGCAAACGCACATTCGGATCCAGAGCCAGGGTGGGCATTCAGTTTGGGCCCCAAAAGTCATTTAATCCTGTGGAGTGACCTTCAAGCAGAAAACTGATGAAGAGGGGCAACTGCAGGAGAAGTAATCATACTAAGTAGGTAACTTTAATCACCCTCACAAAGGCAAAATAATTGCACGCTTAATTTGTGGACAAGAAGCAATGATTGAATCCAAGCGAGGGAGCTGGTCAAAGAGATGTAACCCTCCAATGGATTCAGAGGATCTCATCTGATGAGCAAATCCAGGTAACAAAATGTTCAAGAGGACCCACTGGATTCAATCCCCAGAAATGACCTGGAAACGAATGGAAGGGAAGCTGGAAGCCGAGGGATGTTGTGGAGGCTCCGGGTGAAGGGAAAACTCAGTGCAGACCCTGACAGGCTTGGCAAGGGCAAACAAGGGATGTTAGATCTGCTTTACCTTTAACTGTTTTTGAAAAGGAGAAATTATTTTTTGCTGTTGTTATGTTAAACTTTAGTTTTTTTGTCTGTATTAGGATGCTAGGATTGTTTTATACTTCTGAAAAGTGGATGTGCCCATCCTTTAGAGTGGAGATATGGAATGTGAATTTGAAGGTAAGTTGCTAATTGGAACGTTGCGTATTAGGGCTTGTCTTTGGCAAAGGAGAAATGGTCCCTTTTTGACATGCTAAATTTTGTGGGTTTTTTTACTTTCTTTACATTAAGATATTGGAACCACTTCATGACTTTTAAATGGGACGTTGTTATAGTTAAAAAGTGAGATGTGGGATGCTGGGTTTTGTATATGTTACTTAATGTTGTCAAGGAAGATTCTCAGTCATCCAGGGGACATATATGAGGTCCCCTCACCAACCTTTGGCCAGACTGAAGAAGCTGCTTGGACAAGCAGAGAAATGTTTCAATCAAAAAGAACGAAATCGAGTTGCCATGACTCAACCTACAGTTAATTAATGTTAAAACCTTAAGAGCTTTGTTTGAATCTTTGGCTGGTAACTGGATTGAAGGAGATGCTACTTATTTGATTTGCCTCTTGCTAAGAAATGGACTTGGGATGACGAGTTGCATATTTGGTAGCTAAGAGGAGGTGGAGAGATCAGGGAATTGTTTATACTAGCCACGAAGAGGGTGGGAAGTCGCTTTCTTCTGGGGGGAGGGGTTTCTTCCCTTTTCTCTTTGTATTTTTCTTATCCTTTAGTGTTTTATTCAAAATCTTTAATAAAATTATTTCAAAGAAAAAAGAGAGAAAATGCCATCTTGCCCAGATGAGACGGAAAGGAGCACCAGCTGCACCAGATGACATAGACAGAGAGTAAAGAATGAGGACGGAAAGAGGGAAAGAACAAAATGCCACTTTTCAAAAACAGGCTGAAGGCAACACAGGGGAAATTTGTAGGCCAGTCACCTTCATTCCTGTGTGGCCATTTAAAAAAAATCAGGCAGAGCAGCTGAGGAAGAATTAATATGGTTCCTTCAAAACAATCTTTGTTTCATTAACACCCTAAAATTTTGCTTCAGGATTTTGACAGGCGGAGGGGTAGGGCTGCTCCATTGGACAGCCTGCATTTGTGCTTGGAAACCCATAAATGAAGTGTCTCACTGGGGTGCATCCAGACTCCAAAAACAGACTAAAGAGACAGCAAGAATTATCTGGTGAAAGCTGAAAGCTACCATGGTTGATGCATTTATAAATTGCTGGAAGAGCAAAAGTTGTCTTAAGAAAGAGGGAGCGTCTTTAGGGCAAATTCAAAACACTTACACAGAACCAAGACCACTTACTAGGAGAGAGACACACACACACCCTCTCTGCTATTAAAATATGACACAAAGACAGAACAAGTAAAAAACTATGATAAAGTGGTTGCAAAATTTTGGAGAAACAATTACAATGCAACAATGGGAAGAATTATGGAAAAAATCAATAAAATTCACCCCATCCAATAATTCAAGGGAAAATTGGTACAAAATGT
Source organism: Candoia aspera (assembly GCF_035149785.1). Classification (NCBI taxonomy): domain Eukaryota; kingdom Metazoa; phylum Chordata; class Lepidosauria; order Squamata; family Candoiidae; genus Candoia; species Candoia aspera. The sequence goes on from NC_086159.1 coordinate 83,859,709, forward strand.
TTTATAGATGCTGTATAACCCCCTCAATAATTCCAAAAATAAATAAATCATATAATAAAAAATACTGGTCATGTTGTGATACAGAAAGAACATTTTATCCTATATGGTGGTCATGTAAAAAAACTCAAAAGTTTTGGAAAGAAATTCAAAACATTTTAAAAGCAGAGTTTGAACTGAAACCTCATTTTAAATTTAGGAATTGTTCAAGAACACGTAAATAAAAATATCACAAGCTCTTATGATATACGCTGATAGCTACAAGGATAAATCTGGCTCAGCATTAGAAAAGAAACTCTTTGCTAACAAAATCAGACTGGGAAACCAAACTTGGGGAATCTGCAGCAATAGCAAAATTGACAGTATTCATTCAGAACAGAAGCTTGACCAAATTTAAGCAAGAATGTATATCCCATATATTACCATATATCACATAGCAAGGCAAACTCACACATTTAGAGTATGATTTTTAAAAGGGGAAACAATTGACATAAGGACTGTAATTAGAAATAATGCCAATATTTATAAAACCTGATGTAATTATCAGCCAGGGTACAACAGGAGGGAATTTAAAATTAAATAATTTTTAATTACTGTTTCTATTGATTTTTCTTCCTCTTCCTCTTTTTTTTATATGATTATAGGCATTAATCCTTGAAATAATGATAGTGATGGTATTAATATCATATTCAGAGTTTTATAAAGATTTCAAGTTATTTTTTTCAAATGATATAATGAACTTAGTTCTACACAATCAACTAATCTATTCATTAATGAAATAATGAACTTCATTTCATGACTATTGTAAACTTCCTGTTTATTTACTGATACTTTATTATTCTCTTCACTGTGTCTCTTCTTTCTACTTTTCTTCTTCCTGTAGCTATTCATTCGGGGTTTTTTTTAATGTTTAAATAAATAAATAAGTGTCTCACCAAATGTCCCTGAGACATTCATAGACTTGTAACAAGTTAATGAACAAGAAGCAGAGAAAATGGACAATTTTTGTAATGCTAAAGGAGACCGTTGGCCAATCGCTCCCCCTCAGCTCTATCAGGCTGGCTGACAAAGGCTGGCTGACGAGTTGCATGATGCATGGATAAATAAGTTCACAGTAAAAACTGCAGGAGTGCAGTGCAAAAACAAGCAGATCTTGCAGCCATGCAGGGCAAATACTCAGAAAGCCATCTGAATGGTGAAGTATCAGCCCAGGTAGGTGAATTTGTGTACCTTGGCAAAATGTTCACTAACGATGGAGAAACGGATGGAAATGTTTTCAGGTGCATAAATGCTAACAGAAAGGTACTGGCTAGTATGTGGTCTATTGTGAGCAGTAAATGCATGTGGAAAGTAGTGAAAACCCCCTGGGCAGAAGAGAATGCTTCTGCCCCTTTGGTTACATGGAGCCAAGAGTTGGCTAGGCCCGGAGAAGCGTCAAACGCAATTGACTGCCTGCAGGGGGACCGGAGTACTTAAGAGGTATGCGTGGTCAAACAGTAAGAGATCTGGTCAAGACTGAATGGGGGACGAATAAACGGAGACTGCAGGAAATACAGAAGTGCCTCACCAGGATGAGGGAAGTAGACTGAGATGGCTTGGTTACACAGAGGGAACGAATGAAGGTTGAATCACCAAATAAAAATGTATGGAGGCAGAGGGAAGGAGTGGAAGGAAGGGGAAGAGTGAGAAAGATGTGGTGGGATGTAGTTGATAAGACCCTGAAAAAGAGAGCGGTGGGAAGCTTAGAGAAGAAAAGGCAATGCGTGAAGCTGTCTATGGATGTGGTAGAAGAAGTGACATTTTAAAGGACCGACAGATATTTATGGAGAGGTAGAGTGGAGAGTGTTGGTGCCGGCTATATTTAGCTACATTTCCTTCTCTTTTTCTCATCTCCTGCCTTTAATTTCCTTTGCTTGCGGCTTCTCATTCTTTTTCCGTGCTCTGCATAAGTTGCGTGCCCTAAAAGTAAATAGCATGATGGGAATGTGCATGTGGATAGATGGAGCTGCCTCCAAACGCAAATATAAAAAATGAATCCAGGCAATGCAGGAGGGAGGGAGAGAAATGTCCCACCACGTCACTAATGCAAACTTGTGGACAATTACACTAGACAACCTGGAAAATACCCTTTGTAAATTATTTCACCCAAATGACCGTAACTGACACCATTTCCAAATCGAAAATGTTTTGGAAACCCCTCATTATTGCTCTTAATAAAGGATCCTGTATACACCTTCGTCAGGGGTACCTAGTCTCTGTGCCAAGGGTTTATCTTATGGACTGATTGACTGACTTACTTACTTGAACCATTTAGACAGCCGCCCACCTTTCTTCCCGCAGCTTTGGGCAGCTACCAGGGCTGGGCTAGATGGCCTGACTGCCCCTGTCCAGCTCCCCAATTCTAAAAACTCTGGGAGATTTCTGGGGGCCACCTTCATGGCCTGGGGAACCCCCGGTCGCTCTGGCTACCTGCATGGAGCGCTGCTGTCCTCAAGCAAGCCATCTGTCCTGACCCCCCTACGTACAGAAGCGCCCCCACTTTCAACCCCGTTGAAACCTGAAGTTAAAAGTTACCAAGGGCAGAGAATGCACAGCCAGAAGAAAAGGAGAAAGAAAAGGGCATAAGTCCTTGCCTACAGGAAGAGGGTGGCAGGAATTTGCTCTGCCAAAGACACCTTTTCGTGCCTGTTTCCTTCCTCTTAAAACGTGCCTCACTGATTGGCTTCGCTGAGATTTCAGTGCCATCACAAGAAAGTGGTTTAAGGGTTGCGGCCACTTTTACAGCAAAACAATGAACTGGGGAGCCACTTTGGTCTAGTGGCTAAGGCGCTGGCCTAGAAACCAGGAGGCTGTGAGTTCTAGTCCCGCCTTGGGCATGAAAGCCGGCTGGGTGCCCTTGGGCCAGTCCCTCTCTCTCAGCCCAGCTCACCTCACAGGGCTGTTGTTGTGGGGAAAGCAGGAGGAGGAAGGAGTATTAGGTATGTTTGCCACCTTGAGTTATTTATAAAAAATAATTAAGGCAGGATAAAAAATAAAATAAATAAACTCTCTCAAGATGGGAAAAATATTGGGCACAGAAAAAGTGGGGGAAGGGGAACACATTAATTTGGAACATATGAGGACAAAGGAAAAGGAATTTCAGAAGCAGAAAGAAAGGGAAGGAACCAGTAAACAAAGTAAGGAAAGAAGAAAGAGGTAAAGTGGAGAAACCAAGTGTAAAATTTGATACATAAATTGTAGGATACATTTCACTTAGTCGATGTATCCAGTCATGGCAGTCGATGCCTTTGGATCCAAAACAAAATAAAAGGATACCCCAAATAACTTTTCTTGTTTGTTTGTTTTGGTTTAGGTACAACTTCTCCCTAATCAAAGTCCCCCAAACTGCTGGGGGAGAGTTTTGCAATAAAGCAAAAGTAAAACTGGGCACTTGACCACACAGCAGGGTGCTGAGGTTGGCTGAGCTGGCCCAAGAGGGACTAAGGCCTCTTCCCTGCTGTACGACGGAAGCTGCCGGGGAAGCCATTGGTGGTGGAAGCCCAGCTCCTTAATCAGGGAAGAGGCAGGGACCTGTCAGCTCTGAACTGTATAAGCATGGGCAGCTGTTTTGGAAGAAAAGGAACTGAATTCCACTTTTACATGTAGACAGAGATATCAATTCCCTGCTGTGCTTCCTATAATTATGTTTGTGCCAAGATTTTAATGAGAGGAGGAGAGTTGTGCATATGTTAATTACAGATGGATTTACACCTCTAGTTAAAGAAGCAGAAAAGATGGCACCCATTTATTTATTTGTTTGTTTGTTTATTTTCTATCTCGCCTTATTTTTTTTATAAATAACTTGAGGTGGCGAACATACCTCATACTCCTTCCTCCTCCTCTTTTCCCCACAACAACAACCCTGTGAGGTGGGTTGGGCTGAGAGAGAGGGACTGGCCCAGGGTCACCCAGCCGGCTTTCGTGCCTCAGGCGGGACGAGAACTCACCATCTCCTGCTTTCTAGCCCAGCACCTTAACCACTAGACCATACATGAATAATATTAGAGAATTTCCTTCTCGGTTAGTCAAGATGTCCATTTCAGCAAGCTGATGGGCTGCTCCTTGCAGGTCGCCCTGAGATCCATTTCCAGTGTCTGCCAAAGGACACAGTGGCCATCAGGCAATACAACCTGATCCATCTTAAGCTGCATCCTGCTCTGGAAAGGGAGGGCCCCAAAAAGCCCGTTCCCAGATGAATCCCCCCACCCATCCCCAAGGTCAGAGCTGCACCTGCGACCCAGCTAGCCAAAAGGGCCGCACTACAGGCTTTGGGGACCTCTCTGTCCCAGGAGAACGTGAGGTGCCCCCTTCTTCAGAGCAAAAATGGCCCATCTACCAACCAGCCATTTTTCATTAGATGTCCTCTGCTGCTTTGAAAGACAAATTGTGTTGGGCATTTCTTTTGTATTTTTCGGTTGTTTTTCTTCTTTACGTAAGGGTTAGTTAAACATGTCTTACCTTAAGGAAGGTTTACCCAAGCATGTTTGTTATTAGCACCTTCGGAATCTCCCAATAGAGAATGTGATTTGGGGAGTTTCATTCTTTTACCACTTTAGAGCAATTTCCTAGTCTCCTTTTCCTTTACGCCTTTAATGCAAAATACTATACTGTTTATATTGTTCAACAAATTTCACTCATTTCATCTCTTCATCTCTGGTCTCATGCATGATTAAGATGATTGTGGAACGGTCACATAATGAGGCATAAGAGGACATGGTAACATCTTCACTACGAAATCATCCAAAGCTCTCCATTAGATATAAATTCCAGATATCCAGGGAGAAGCCCTCTTGCGCGCCAACATTTCTCCTTAGGTCAGTAATACTACTTTTCTGCCAAGGACTCCTCATAATGTCTTTAATAAGGTCATCTCTGTGTTTGGAAGCTACTGATCTCAAAGAAGCCATCACTTTAAATACGTTTGGGAGCTTAAAACGATCCAGAATGTATCCTTTTCTCTTCTATTTGCCCTGTTATAAATCTAACACCATGTTGCTGTGTTTCAAATAAACTGGTACACGTGGATATTCATACTGAAATCTCACATAAGCTTACAAAAATATTTTTCCAATTCTTTAACAGATAGGGTTCCTCTACTAATAGTACATTCGCTTGATCCCCATTTACTTTTTTGTAAGTAAAACTATTCCTTTTTAAGAATTATTTATTTTTTGTTTGTTTGTTTGTTTTATAAGAATTATATATTTATTATTTAAAGATGGAAAAGATATTGTTTCATACTGAGATAGTAAAGGTAAAGGTTTCCCTTGACGTAAAGTCCAGTCGTGTCCGACTCTAGGGGGCGGTGCTCATCTCTGTTTCAAAGCCTTGGAGCCGGCGTTGTCCATAGGACACTTCCGGGTCATGTGGCCAGCATGACTCACGGAACGCCGTTACCTTCCCGCCGAAGCGGTACCAATTAATCTACTCACATTTGCATGTTTTCGAACTGCTTGGTGTGCAGGAGCTGGGACGAGCAACGGGAGCTCACCCCGCCGCGCGGTTTCGAACCGCCGACCTTCCGATCGACAGCTCAGCGGTTTAACCCGCAGCGCCACCGCGTCCCTTCATACTGAGATATTCAGCTGTAAATACTGAAGTTTTGCAGGTAAAAATCTTATACACAGATGTTAAAGTAGGCCAGCTAATGACTGAAGCAGTCTAAAAGGAATCATAATAAATAAATTTTTTAAAAAATAAAATAAATGCTCTGGCAACTGCTGGCAACGCTTACAAAATTATGAGAATTATAATACTGACACATCTTGCAGAGCTGCTTTCAGAATGACTATCCAAACTATCCAAATATTATAGTATAGTATATCCTCATCCATACACAAAATACCATATCCAATACTTGGACTGATATCCATCTCAAGAACTTGCCTGCATAAAATGTTTGCAACAATAAAGGCGTGTCCTTCTTTGAACGTCATGCACCCTTCTGTAGCATTAAGCACCTTTCTGGCACCCTTCCTGTCTCCTTAGGCGGACCGAGATGTTTGTATGTGCAATCTTTCCACAGCTTCTAATTGGAAAAAGGGATTCACCACTTTCTGGTCTTAAAAATCCTGGCACTTCAAACATTATTTCCAAGTGTTCATGAAGAACTTTTTCTCTGTGCAATTAAGAACCTTAAAACACATGGGGAAGGAGCTGGTTCACGCAGCAATAAATAAGCTCATGGGGGGTCCCTTTGTTTCAACCAAGGAGGGGCATTTTCTGGGGACTGCAGCAGGCATGAGGTGGGGCCAGTTAACCTTTTTGCTCCAGCTGCAGTCTTCCTGGAAAATCATCGGCCCTGGGACAGTTGAGCTTCCAACAATACATTCCGTTGGCTACAATGGACACTTGGATGTTCGGAAAACAGATTCTGGCCTGAGGCCTGACCATATCAAGCAGGCAACTTTTCCAAGGCCCCACTCTGCCCTTTGGGCCTCTGAGGGGCACAGGGGATGAGGCCAATGTGGGGGACAACACCAGGTTGGAAGGGGATGGCAATTCCAGCCCAATGTTGAGGGTGGCATTTGGGGAGTTAGGGAAGTTAAAACAAGGAATTTCAGAGTATTTGGGCAGAGTAGTCATTGGGGGTGAAAGGTGTAAAACAGCAAACTAAGGGCAGAGTCTCACTTTAAAATGGGCATTTTCAGAACCTCAACACTGTTAATATTGTTTTCTACTACAGATTAAGGTTACTATGGTAACTAATCATTTTGGCCCGGTGAAGAGGTTGAATTTAATTGTCCCCTTTTCACACGTTAATGGTTGCATTGCCTAAGGGAGAAACTTGCCTGAACTTGTTTTGGTTTCAGTTTCCCTTCTATGTAGGCTTGCAGAGAATATGCAGCTGAGAGAAATCTCTCCTCTCAGCAAACAGCCTTTAAATATGTTTGCTTTCTGTAAATAAAATTATTTTTATAGAAATGCCTGGTGTGTGACTTTTCTGATCTCTCCTGGGCCAAATGCTTTCTAGCACTCTGCCAACAAACACAGCCTCAGAACACTCTGGAGGCCACAACATAAAAGTTGGGGGCGGGGGGTTCCCACTTCTGACCAATTCTACAAGGCATCAATCCAAAGAGTGCTGAAGTCTCTTAGGAGATCAGCAGCCCTGACAATGTCTGCATACATCAGGTATCTGGCCTAGACCGTTTTAACCAGCTTTCCACCCCTACAGGTGGGCTCAGTTGCCAAACCAGGGAGGGATCTGCCCATGACAGAAAAGACACATAAAGCAGCTCCTGACCCCAACTCCACTTGAACAGACTGCCATCTCCAGCACGTGCACAAATGGGACCAAAGGAATCATCATCTCTGCTAACCAGCACGAGCAATCCATGAAAAATGATGTCGAGCTTGAACTACACTGTGGTATTGCAGCGTATTGTCCTGCAAGTCAGGGTCAAAATATCTCCGTCTTACTGGCCATGATGCCTCCCTGCTGGTTAGTTCATTAAGCTACATGGATTCCATTCCTACTCACTGCCTAGAAGCTCATCTGGCAGAACAAAGTCCATGATGCTCTGAGTTTGATTTTGCTTTAAGTGCTCTGCAAGCTGTATATTCATATACTTTGCTGGAATCTCTTTGATAGTTTTTTTTTTCACTTCAACTAATTTTTAAGACAATATGATCTCATCCCAAAGGTTCCATAAGTCACACAGAAACAGAAAATTGAAACCAGAGGAAAAGACGATGGAGACCACACCCTGCAGAAGCTAGGCCCATGAGGCTGAACCGTCTCCCGCGCAAAAACAAGAACCGTCTCCATGCGGAAAGCTAAGCTGTCCGATGACTGGTCCTTGGCTGCCTTCTTACCAAGCCAAACACCTTGGTGGATTTTGTATCCACCAAGAAAGGCAGAATACCTTCTCTTCATTTCTGACCTTCTGTTGTTGATAGGCAATACAGGAAGAGCAGTTGGGGCTACCTTCAGCTGAACACCATTAGGATCCTTTATAGGTACGAGCCTCATGGTTCTGGGAAGGACTGTTTTCAGATAAAGAAGCTTACAGCTGCTTTTCAGATGTTTCACATCAATTTGGGGCAGCCAGATGTTCGGAGCATTTGAGACTTCAGGCTGAATTCAAACTGGGCCTTAATGAAATACAAAAGAGTGATCTCCAAGGGCCACGCAGATATTCCGTTTGGAGATTCAGTCTGGCTTTTCAAATGATTCAACAATTTGATTTTCCAACCAAGGCAGTAAGCTGGGCACTCCCATATCAGATCAAACAAACTGTGAGCCAATTCAGGGATCTGATAGACATTGGTACATGTGCAAACACAAATTTCTGAATTGATCTGTAAATAAGAATTAGACCCAACTTGATTTGCAAACCTCTATTATCCATATAAGTCTTGGTAAACATAAAAATACCCCTTCTTAAATCAATTCTGTTTATACTCCTTGGGGAAAAACATTCTTTTTGGGGGGGGGGAGAGTACATTGTAATAAACCAGCCAAGATATTCTCTCAAATTCCATATTTAAGAGAAATATTAATAATGTGGCTAGGCAGAATTGTTAGTTCACAACGGAACTGTTCACCAGGAAAATTGTAAGACCAGTTATTTCATATATATAGTATGCCCGTGGGAAATGCTTACTTGCCCCAAAATTACTTCAACACTTCCAGGAACTCTATAGAGTTAAAACCCTAACTTGTCTAAATTTTTACAAGGTCAAAACAATGAGTGACACGGGAATATATTACATGTACGTCAAAAAGTTTTTTCAGTGTCTGCATGTGGCTCCCATACATCAAGAAAAGTTTAACTATGCAAGTTAGCAAAGCTATTGTTTTAAAAATGATTTTACAATCAGATATATTTTTGCAAAGTTTAGGCCAGTTTTACAACTCAGGGTGAAAGGCAAGAGAAATAGTGCAAATTCACCACTGGAAATCTTACTCAGCAAGTCTTCTACCTTCTATAAATGAATGAAATGAAATCTGCACATTTTCAAGCAATCAAGCACGCAAAGCATCTCAGGTCATGCAACGCAAAGACAAGACCAAAGAAAGCATATTAAGGCTCAGTTCAAGGTGTTCTCTCTTTCCCCAGTCCATCCCTTTCCTCCCGCTGTCACCTTGGTTTGCTCTACACCTTCAGGCACTCAACAAAGGATGCTGTATCCATCCTGGTGAACTCCTGAAGGACTGGGTGCTGAAAGGGATCCTCTTAACCCCCTTTGAACCAACGCCTGCTGATTTAGTTATATCGTGGGGGGGCGAAAGAGAGAGGCTTTTGTCACCCCAGAACAGAGCCCTGTTCACTGGACACCTCCTTTGCACCTTTTCTGCTTCTCATCTTCTACACCAAACACGGGTTGCTACTTTTCATCCCAAAGTTCCTTGGAGATTATAAAGTTGGCTGCTGCTTTTCACCCTTCTGGGTTGATTATTGCCTCATAAAGTCCCACCGTTGTGGCAGGTTATAAGGTTATGAAAAGCTTTTAGACATCCCAGGGGCTCTGTACCCACAGGCCCCCTCTCCCTAGGGAGAGGGGAAGGGGGTCCAGTCCCACAAGTATTGCATCCCACAAGTATTGCATGGAAGACTGGACCCACAGATTTATTTTTTTTACTTTTGTTTGTTTGTTTGTTTGGCTCTATTAGCTGCCCAACTCCAAGGGACTCAGATCCCCCAACAGTTCTCCAGGCAATGTCACTGAAGCAAGAAAACACAAGCCTCCATTTCAATTTCAGTCCAGATCAAAGAATATCTATAGGTTACATCCTCAACTCTACCAAGTGCATTTTAAAGTATTTTAGAGAAAGCAATCAACAATACTAAAAGTGAAAGAATGTATCAAGTGCCACTAAGAAACAAGAAGATTTGGTATCAGCGTAAGAACATTATGACAGATAGGATTGCTTTTGGTTATTTAATGTGCATCTTAACTGAAATGATGAATTTATGATATTAAACTTTTTGCTGTATGCTACGTCATGTCCAAAACTGGGGGGAAAGAGAAAACCTTTGAAAAATCAAACCAGTTTTATTTTTTTATTGGGACCATTTAGGTCATGCTGTTTTAAAAAAAAATCTGGAAAATGGAACAGGTATTTTAAAATCCATGCGTCGCATGAAGGCTACAGTATAAGCAAAGGGACAGTTAGGTTTGTAAGCCTCGAAAGAAACACCCATCTACAAACTGGACCCTGTAAAGATTTTTGTCTATAAAGCTTAAGTGGGAGTCAAAGTAGGAAGAGGAAGAAGAGGAAGGCAGGGAGCTGCCGGAGGAAGTCACCAGGAGTGAGAACAACAAGACCATGGCTGTGGGCAGAAAGAATTACCTCAGTTCACAACAACTTTTGTCTGGATGGAAGGGAGGCATCACAGGCGTCTGGAAACCGTTAGATCGATAAAACAGAGCTCTGGCGAATGGGATATGATCTGTCTCACGAGGTATTACGCAAACTCAATCTGCACTCAAAGGACGGACTGAAATGAAACATCAACAAGAACAACACAAGCCATGATGCACTAAGATGTGAAGAATAGTCCTGACTTTAACCTACCCATCAGGAATTGCCTCACTTCATGTTTTAGTTAAAAACAACAACAACAACAACAACAGAATTACTTGGATGCAAGCCCAACAGCACAGAGTTAAATTTTACAGATGGCATTAATCTGAGATAAGTTGCAAACAATAGAGCCCTAATAAGAAGAACCAAACAAGAACATCAAGGAAGATTTAAAATATCGTTTTAAAAAAAATCAGGCTAAAACAGCTGAGCACCCACACACCATACACACACCACAATTTAATTGGGAGTCAGATATATTAAGAAAAGGGGGAAATCTGCAAATCAATTGGGCAAAAAAGAATTATAGAATTGTTTCATTAAAAATCATATCACCAACCCTAACCCATTATGCACCAGCCCTGAAAAGTGCATTTCCGATTTCCTGGAACAAGACAGCTTGCTCAACATAATACTTTACATGTCTCTATCCAACTCCACCACCTTTAGGCAAAATAAAGGAAAACTGACACACATGTAACCAGGATGCACAGAATGTTTCATTGCAAACCTTTTGAGTGGGAACTATCCTGTTTTAAGAATTATGGACATGTTTCTTGAAGCACTCGTGTTTTCAATTGAGAATACTTCCAAACTGTTTAAAACAGTCCATTTCACACTTAAAGCAACAGTTTTGCATTCAAAATGAGAACGCTTTATGAAGTTTCACACTGGACATGGTTTGAAACAAAACATTCTGCACATTCCTAAATACAAAACATGGTAACGTTAATCCAAGGGAATTCTACCAGGTATTCTGAGGGAATGGGGGAACTAGACCTGCATGAATCAAATTTTTGGCAGCTGCCCCTTATTTTGTCCAAATCTAGCCTGGACAAAACCAGCACAGCAGAAAAATACTCTTTTCAGGAAGTTTTCCACAGCAAATTATAAGAAAGTCAAATAAACAATATGAAATGGCATAAAAGAAAAAAGAAAGAAAATGACATTCAGAAAAATGTCTAACTGAAATGGTCCTCCTATGATGCTACCCTTTATTTCACAGAACCTATACAGAATAGCTTCCCAGTGCGATTTGTCCAGTACAATCGTGGACCACGGATGAATGATTTGGAAGATCAGTACTTAAATGATACTTCAATAAATGTAAACTGGAGGGGTTTCTTAGCGATAAATCAATCAGAGGGGTTAAGAGAGTGCAGGAAATGACTAAAGGAAAAAAACAAGGAGGTATGGAATAGCTTCCCCACCCGGGCTGAAAAAGTAACCCTACGCAACCCGTAAGCACCACACAGCTCTAGGAGAGAAATGCCCAACAGTGGAACTAAGAACAGGTTCAGAGAGTATGTTTTAGGAGTGATTTGCATCTGTGGGAGCTTTGCTAAAGAGGGCACTTACAACTCACAAGGATAAAGACAAATCCTGCCTAATAATTTTATGATGCACATATTGGATATGGGGTAAAAAGTAAAATAGTAAAATAGGGAAGGTCTACTTATATATTCACTGGTTTTCCTGCCCACTGCAGAGGGTTTTGCTAGATGATCTTTGAGGTCCCTTCTAACTCCATGATTCTATGACTCTATCATTGGGGTACATTTGGCAAAGCATTGCTCAAGGACTACAAAATCTCCTTAATCAAGGACAACTAAGAAGTCACTCTCCTCTCTAGCAGGCATCTGAAGACACAATCCGATGTGTGAGTTTTGGCAGGAAGGAGATGGTCCTTCAGATAAACAGTGCTGGAGCTCTTTTTGAGAGTTAGAATCTCTCAGCTGGGCTTGGAAACTGACGGGCACCTCTTGTGGATAGCAAAGCAGTGGCACAATGATACTGGCTGGCCCCATTTAACCAACTAGCTGCCTGACTGAAACTCAAGTTGGTCTGAGCCACACCTTTTCCCCCAAATCATCAAAGGAGGCCTCTGGGCACATCTGCTGATGCTCAACTATTCACAGTGGGTGGCCTGAATTTTAATTCTAAAAAGTCATATTGTATGTTGGCCTCCTCCAATCCTCACGGTCCCCAGAGGCAACCTTAAGAAATGATAAAAAAGCTGGCTGGGTCCAGTGTGGCTTTCTTTGCATGTATTTCTACCTGACGTCTCCAAGGGACAGAAACCGAGCAGCCAGTGGGTCTCAAGGAGGCCGAAGGAACCAACTCAGCCATCTGGCAAATGAGTGTTTTGTGGCTGCATGTGGCATTTTGTAGAAAGCCCACAACATCCTTTCAAAATTCTAAATGTACCCATCAGCTCATGTCCTCATCCGGAAACACAGCAAGTGTCTGCTAGAATTATGGTCTTCTGGTTGAAGGTTGTTTGGAAGATCCATTTTAATTCTGTTTCAAGCAAAAATGATGCTTCGGTGATGCTCGCTGGCTGCAGTGTAGAAGTATTCCGGGGTTCCAGATGATCCGGAGCCTCAGCATGATTACAATGAGAGAGCCAACGTGGTGCTGTGGAGCTCATTGGGTAACCCAGCAGAGCCTCTCCTGCAGATGCCATTTGGGAGACTACTGCTGCAGAGAGTGCTATCTGTGTGCTTTGGCCTTCTGGAGGACAGGTGGGTATAACTCACATAAATAAACAAGCAAGCAAATAGATAGGGACCGCTGGGGAGAATGTCACTTATGGCTTCGGTCCAGTTGTAATTATAGACACTAAGCTTTGCTCCCTTCAACAAAACAGAAACATTCCACATAAAATAATCACACGTTTATCACTGTAATACATACTCATCGTATCTACTGGAATAAGCAACAATATGGAAATTGCAGAAGAAGAAATAGTAAGCAGAAGAAATTAAAGTTACCAGAGAAGAAAAGGGGGGGGAGCCAAATTCGGGTTTATGGTGGCATAATCCCCTACTTCAGGCCTTTCCCTTTACGCAAACTGCTCCTGCTTCCACATCAGTCTATATGCCACGTCACACGCTGCCTGCTCCTCCTCAGACATCCCACCCGTCTCGCTCTGAGACCATCAGCCCCATCCACCCAGCACCCTTTTGGTCTCCTTCATCCTCTCAGCCCATTCACTGCTCCAGCATATTTGCTCGGTCTTCCTTCAGACCTTCTACGTGACCAAACCACCTCACTGTACTGCTTTCATCCTGGCCACTCAGCTTTGTGTTTAATCCACACTCGTCCAGCACCTTTTCGCCTCTGACCCTACTGCTTCCTGTTTTACCACGGAGTTCTCAAGGACCCCTTTCCCCCTGCATTTAACTCTCACTTCCACACAATACAGCGGGCAGAAGTACCCTCTTATACGCAGACATAACTAGGGTGGTAGGAAGGTATCCGTGCCTGTCCGTGAATGTGGGGCAGGATATCTGGCCATCCTTCAGCTGACCAGGAGTCCCGTGTTTCCTCAGTCTACTTTTACCAAGGGTCACCTTGTCAGGTGGGCCTGGCTGACGACCTAGAGATGTTGCCACTTCCACAACTTGTGTTAAACAGAAGTTTTGTATAATTGTTTTTTAAAAAATCTCAAGAAGTGATACAAACCTTTTCCAAGAGCTGGAAAAGGCCCAAGACAGATGAAGGTTAATAATTATGCTACCCAACAGGGAAAAGCCCCAAGAATTCTGGAAACTGGATGACACAAGAGAGATTTATCCTACGCAGTGGCTGCTGTCCCAAGCAGAGGCCAACAGGAATGGCCAAAGCCTTCGCTGGAGCTGAGTCACTTGCCAGGCTGGAAGAAAGGGGGCACGTGCTGCCAGCGAGCGCTTTCCTAGGCTGCAACAAAAGCCCCCAGCGGTCTACGGCACAGCATTCAAAGTCTGCATTCCTTTGTTCACCTGAAGGGAACACTCAGTTTTTCCCCCAGAGAAATTTATTAGTTGCCTAACCATGCATCTTCAAAGTAGGATAGTTTCTTCCCAGACATAATGGAAGCAGATGAGTCTATTATCATGCTACAACTGTGCTTGGGAATCTTCAGAAACTGGCTGGCAAGCTTTAGAAGCTGAATGCTGGACTATAAAGATGCTGCTGTGTCCCACTAAGGGCGTTCTTCACATGATGTGATTTTCCCTATTTAAAGTTTTCTAGTACTCATTTTTGGGTGACTCACAGCCAATTTATCTCTTTTTCTTTTTCTTTTTTTTCTTTTTCTTTTCTTTTCTTTCCTTTTCTGTAGTAGACCAGCCTGGGTCTCCACATGATCATCTGTTCCTCCTCTATTCTCAATAATCATGCAGTGCCAATAGATTGTTCTCCACCCTGGCCAACTCCAGGCCTACCTGACAACCCTGCTCACGGCCCCTTTAGCCAAGTCTTCATGAGGAGGAGAGGAAGAAGAGAGGGGAAAAGCTGGACCTGAAGGAAGTTAGGGATAACAAATCCCAGACGTCCACAAGATAGCAGCAAATATATACAGGAAATTCTACTTCTCCCATTGCATTGTTGTCCAGATATTTGCACCCTAGATCTGGTAGCCCTAAAGTAAAGGAACTGGTGAGTTTGATCTAATCTGCCTGGATCTAGCAATGAGATCTTGGGGGACCCCACCCCCACCCCCACCATTCCTGATTGTCAGACCTTGGGCAATTCTGGCCCCAAAACAGAGGCAGCGGCCCAGTTTCATAGGTATGTTCATGCCACTGCTCTGAAAGGAAAAGGGTCAAGAGACGAAGAAGGGGCAGGCTAGGGAGAACACCACTGTGAGAGCAGCAGTCCACACAGCAACTTCAGTTCAGAGTCCCACCGGTTGGACTTGAGTGGAGGCTAAAGGCTTCTGTGAAAAAAGTCTTTATACGTCAGACGTGACATTCCTGGGAAACCCTCACTTTTAGGTAGATGGCTCTGCACTGCTGATACAGGACCCTGTTGATTTGAACTTTAGTCTGAAGTTTGAGGTCAAGACTGTCTGTGGTAAGTACTCCGTACTAGCTTTTAACCTGGGCTGTTTGATTGCCTTCTGCCCACTTGTGTGAACCCTGGGACATTAGCATAGGTGGAGGTGTTGATGCATGAAAACCGAGCCCTGAAGCTAGAGCTGTGTGAGCAGCCAGCCCCACTGAACAGGACTCAGGCCAAGCTGGCCCAGACTGAGGCTAATCCAATGTCTGGGCTACTGAGATGCAAATGCTCTATTACTCCACCAGGAGAGCCAGATGGAGCTTTGGAGAAACTGCCAAAATTCTTGCCCAATACCCTCTATGAAGCTTTGGATAGAAAACCTCCTGACAGATGACGGCACTCGGATGGCATTCCTCACTAGCTATTTTTGGGTTCTGCAGCTAAATAGGCATCACCACACTCACAAAGGGCAGAGTTCTTTGTTCACAGATTTGGGTGGCTTCATGGGGGAAATGGACTTTCTGTTGCCTCAAATATTACTGAATTCCAGCTGTTACACAAGACATGGAATGAACCTGCTCTGTGAGGAAGCGTCTGAGATGAAGGGCTTGATAATCTGACCCAAGGTGCACACCTCTCAGAGGCGTGTGCAATTATGTCAGTTAATTGCATGAGCAACTGGAGGTTTGAACTCTTCAGCAGTGCCAAGGTAGTTCTTGGGTTCTGCTCAGAGAATGAGTCACAGTAAAAACCCTTCAAGTGCTCCTACAAACTGAGGAACTAGCATAATGGGGAGTCTATCCTGCCTTTCTCTAGGGGCCCCACAACACCAGCCCTGAGGGAGAGGTTGGGTTGAGAGAAAATGAACAAGCAGTCAAGGATATGCCACAGAATAGCACTTGATAGAGCAGCCATGAAGGCCTTGGAAAAGAATGTCAGACGCCAAAATGTGTCTATATCTACAAAGATTAGAATCATGCCAGCAGTGGTATTCCCTATGACACTCCATGGAAACAAAAGTTGGACTTTGAAGGAACAGGACAGAAAGAGCACTAACACTTTTGAACGTTGGTGTTGAAGAAGTTCCTGAGAATACCATGGACAGCCAAGAAAACAAATAGAACATCAAACACATCAACCCAGAGTTTTCACTCAAGGCACAAATGACCAGGCTCAAATTATCCTACTTTGGACACATCATGTGAAGACCCAGTTCTCTGGAAAAGGCTCTGATGCTGGGAAAGGTGGAAGGAAAGAGAAGAAGAGGATGACCAGCAGCCAGGGGAAAGGACCTAGTTACAGTGGCAGTGGGCGCACCATTGTGAGACCTGAAGGATCAATTCAGGGACAGACCGTCATGGAGAAGATATATCAATGTGGTTGCTAAGAACTGACACCAACCTGATGGCACATAACCAATCGATCTTTTGTAGAAGAAATGGATACAACAAACGTAACTTTAGGAACAGTCTTAATACAAGCTTCTGAAAGTTATGGGATATTATCTACCTGTAGATACCACTCTCATATCGTATTAAACCTAGCAGAGTGAAAGTATATTATTTGGGTTTAGGAAATACTAGTTATAAAAGATGTCTTTTAAACTTGGGCAAATCTCTTGGAAGGAACATATACAAGTACACACTAAACACCAGAACCTGGGGTATTTGCAAACTGCAAGGAGCTAAGCTGCCATGATATTTTAGCATGAAAATCCACATTTGTCACATTTTAATTATGTAATTTCTTGTGTTTCATGTGTTCTGAATCAGAGGGCAAATGGATTTTCACAGAATTATGATTTTACATGGATTCAGAAAGAATCCTTGGAAGCCACCAATAAGCATCCCAAAAACATTACTGCCATCTTGAGTCCTTGTAGGAGTCATCTGAATACAGCAGAAACAGGTTACATTTGCATCAAACAGACTTGGATGATATCAGCAACTGAAAATGCTTCTTCCAACTGCTTCTGCTAAAAATGGATTGCTATTCCATCAAGCTGAGATACTTATTCCTCCAACAGGCACAAAACGAAGTCCTCTCCATCTGTCCTGATGAACATTTTCTTCAAAATCCTGCCCATCTACTCTCATGTGATTTCTGGTGGTTGCAGATCAAGGTCAAGGCTTGGAACTGTATCATTGCCTGACTAATGTTGAAGTGAACAAAACAAACCCATGGGCCTCTTTGTGCATCTACCTATGCCACTCTCCCTTGACTATTTCCCTGGACTTCGTTACTGAGCTACCAGGCACTCATGGCCAGAACATCTCAAAGCTCACTTTCTTCTCTGTGTTGACTCAGTTTGCTGTATGGCACAATTATTTCTGAAGCACACTTTCCAATTGCACAACAGGCTGCAAGAATGCATTATCCCTCATGGAAACTTTCAGTTCAACACACAGTTCTGGTGCAGCCTACTCAAGATACCATCCTGAGTACATGTCTCCACATTCCCAGTCAGATAGACAGAGCATACTAATGATTTGCCGGAACAATACCTCTGCTGCTTGGCTAATTATCAGCATGATAATTGGGGCACACTCCTGCTCCCAGCTGAGTTCACAATCTGCGACACGCAGACCCTGTTCAATGCAAACTACTACAAGTTCACCCACTTTCTCCCTCAGCATAATCACCCTGACTTTAGCACCTGCAGTTCATCAGGTTCTTCAGGAATTGGAAGCAGCTCGCAAAGTCCTGAAAGAACAATCAGAACAGGCTAAACAGGATTATCAAACATTCACAGATTGGAAATGTGCTCTGACCCCCGTTAAAGTATGTGACGAAGTCTGATTTTCAACCTGGCACCTGCCACTTCAAGGCCAGATCAGAAAACTAAACTTCCATTTCACGAGTCCCTTCCTGATTACGCTCAAACCAACATTGTGACCTGCAGCCAATGACTGCCCATCCGTACCATGTGCCAATATTGTACAGATGGGCAGTTGGCACCTCCTCCCCATCTCCCCGCTGCCCAACCACTGCCCTGAGGACTGAACCTCAAGAGGAACATAAAGTGGCTAAGATTCGTGGCCCTCGTTTCTGTAACTGGATATTGCAATGTTTTTAGATTGGGAAAGAGGGAGATGGGAAGATACCTCGTACCAGAGACTTCGGATATTGGCGCACAAAGTAGGTTGCTGCTCCAAAGGAGCTCAGCAAGTGCAATCCAGGCTAAGCAGTCTGTGTTGGATGAAGACTGAGAGCTTCTGAGATAGAAACCTTCACTGGGGCTCACTCACGTGCCTAAGCAATTTCAGTGATAACCTTGTCTTCTTCTTCCAGGACAACCTCTGCACAAACTTCTGGAAACATGGAACTTTTCAGTGGACTCAACCCCTTATCTGGACTAGAGGCTGATTAGAGACCTAGGCTGTGTAATTACTGGATTTTTTGCCCTACAGTGTACATGTAGGAGGAGAATTGTGTTATCTATGTTACCCAAATTTCAGAAACAGTCTGGTAGCATCTTTTTAGACTAACAATTGTATTGAAGGCATTTAAACAGAAGGAGGAAGGAGCATTAAGTATGTTCCCCGCCTTGAGTTATTTATAAAAATAATAAAGGCGGGATAAAAATTTAACAAACGAACAAACAAATAAATAAATAAAAAGATTTCCTCTGAAAACTTACTCCAATGCAGTAAATGCAAGAGGAGCATTTATTTCTCTGTTCTTGTGGTGATGCTTCTCCATACTACGCAACCTCTTCTCTTCCCGTTTCCGGGGAGGGGAGCCAGAACAGCCAGAGACTTCCCCAGAACAATTTTCACCATTTGTGGCAGGCAAAGTCCCTCGAATTTGCCTCAGTTCAGACTCTCAGCATTGGGGTGGGCATAGACAGATGATCACAGCCACTACTTGTTCTGTTCCTATGGATTCTATCCACTCTGTAGATCTTGTGGGTGTTGAGGAGCATGTGAAATGATGGAGGCCGTGGCCTGCTTGCTCACTCCCTGGCTCCTCCAGGCTAAGTAAAGTGGCCTCGTGGCTATCCCCTCGTGGGAGGGGATCAGTGCCTCCTCCAGTGTGGCTGTGTTCCTGCTTGCTAAAGCCCTCATGGAAAAAGCTTTTCCTTGGCCCAGAAGATCTCTGTTAATTATAAGCTATAGTCCCTTCTTGGGTAAGGCGATTGAGAAAGTGGTGATCTTACACCTCCAGATGCTTCGATGGGAGTAATTACCTGAGCCCAGCTCAATTCACCTGCCACGTTATCTGAGACTGACCTGGTGAATGTCCTGGGTGACGCCCTGCTGATTCTACCGGACCTCTCTGCGGCTTCCGACATCATCAGCCACAGGGGTGAGCTTTAGGTCCACACTTTTTACTTTTTCTGCAGTGCTGGTCTTTTCTCCTAGGATATACGTGAAAGGTGATGACGGATGACGAGAGTTCAGTAGCTGGGCAGTTCCGTCTCGGCCCCTGTGCTATTCAGCACCTACATAAAACTGCTGAAGG
The DNA here is from genome assembly GCF_035149785.1 of Candoia aspera. NCBI lineage: Eukaryota > Metazoa > Chordata > Lepidosauria > Squamata > Candoiidae > Candoia > Candoia aspera. The sequence continues at coordinate 83,879,510 of NC_086159.1, forward strand.
AAGTCATGCAGACCTTTGGTTCAGGTTGCCATCAGTGTGCTGATGACGCCAAGCCTCACCTGCTCCGTGCCATCTAACTCCAAGGAAGCACCCAGTGCCCTTAAAGACTGCCTAATCCTGATGAGAGGCCTAATAAGGGAGAAAAAGAGCCTGGCTGTCTGGGGGATTCTGGAAGCTGAAGGCCACCCAGCTTAAAGTTGCCGAGGCTGAGAAACCCTGGTCTCTCTGATGCTCCTGATTTGGCCAAAGCCCGATTCCAAGGCATGGTGGGATGATTTGCAAGAGGTGATGCAGGAGCATCTGATGGGCCCAGAGATTTGGGCCTCCACAAGCGTTCTGACCCAAACTCGAGGGTGCTGCAAATAGAGCCCCCTAAAGAAAAAGGAATCTCCTTCTTTGGGGGGAAGGGAAGGGATACCGGGTTAGGTCAAGCACTCTGCCCAGCTTTCCACACTCCTGGCTTCCTTGTCAATTTCCTTCTGTGCTGCCCCAAACCAAAATGTGGAGGTCACACCCCACAGACTGACCCTCACCCAAAGGGGGACCCGGCCTAACTGGGCTACTGTGAAGCGGCCCAGATTCACACAGTGCTGACTCTGCCCTTAAAAACAAGCAATGGGCAAAAAGAACAGAAGCGTCTTTGCCTTTGGCATTCAGCCAGAAGCCCGACAGCACACAGCAATCCTCAACGGCAACAACAAGGCAACACAGGCTTCACATCCACAATCCGAAGACCTCGCCAGCGTAATCAGCAGCACTCCTGTGCCGGGCTCACTGCTCAGCTCCGACTTACATCACACAACTCAGAACACGACAGTGCGACCCCCAAAACCGACACAAGGGCTATAGTCTCCCCAAGTATCTGTTTCAAGAAAAGCAGTCAGCTCGCGTCTGAGAGCACTCCATCAACCCTTAGGCTGGGCTGGCCAGGACTGGCTCCCCTGCCCCCCCCCCCCCGCCAAGTCTTGGCCAACGGCGACTGAGATGGGGCTGGGCACTCACTTTCTTGGCTACAGTGAGGAGAAGAATTAAAACCAAGGTAGTCGCGTGGGCCGGGGCTCAAGATGGTGCCCCCGACACTCTGTCTTCAGCCCGGAACCGGATCTTTGGTTTGGCTGGCCCACTCAGAGCCACCGTTTGCTGCTCGGAAGGCTCACGCCTGAGACATCCTGGGCCCCCTCATTCCCCTCCACCCCACCAGAGGTCCAGGTCGAGAGCGCCTCATTGCAGGAGAGGACCTATACCAAGACCCTCCCTGAGCGGAGGTCAGGTCTTAGTCCCAGTCCTTGAGCCCAGGGTCTCACTCTGGCTCCGAGTCAAGGAGACCCCCAAAGTCAAGCTGTTCTCTTACAAGGGCATCTCTATGCCTGCCTGCAGTTTGTCTGCACGCGGTCGGGTTGCAAGGATTCCTCCCCAGCCACACCAGCTACCGTGTTAAAAGGTAACCTTAGGCATTTCCACTGCACCTTTGAGGAACAAAAGGGACTTACCAAGAGTTAATGTATGGGGGAGTGGGGAGACGGGAGAAGCAACCACCTGTCTGTGCACGTGGAGCACCCCTTTCCTCCGGCTCTGCTCTGCTGTAACTGCGCCTCCTATTCCCGGGTTTTGTACCGGGCTTGTTCAGGCCCCGCGTTATTCCTCCTGATGCTGCTTGTAGGGAGGGGGGACGTCTGCGGAGGTTCTGAGTCCTCCAGGGAAAATAAGGACTCCCGCTCCCTCCTCCACAGCCTGGAGGGCGCGCTCAGAAATCACGCCCGCGGAGTCGCCACCAGTTCGGCTATTTCAGCCGCCCCCTCGGGCTTCCACGAAATCCTCGGTCGAGATACAAAGGGCTCTCCGGAGCCTGAGAAAAGGCCCGCAGGAGGACGCCTCCTTCCTCCGCCTCCTCCCCGCCGCCGCCGCAAGGCTCCTGCAGGTGACGCCCCCCGCGCCGCGCTCAGCCCGGACACCTTTGTTCCAAGCGTTACCCGCGAAACGCGAAAAGCCTACCGCCGGCTAATGCCTCTGCGGGCTTTCTCGTCGCCGCCGCCGCCGGCTCTCGGCCATAATCTTCCAGCCCGCGGGGCCCCAAACAGCCTCCGGGGGCCTTTTTCCATTAAAGTCCGCCCTCCTCCCCGCTCTCGGCCTGGGGCTGCAGATCCCGGACAGCCGCCGACTCCTAAAGGGACTGAGCTGGTGACTGTCGCTTCAGGTGGAAGGGAGGAGAAAGGGATTGGAGCGAGTGAAAGTCCCCTCCCCTCCCCTCCCCTCCCCAAAGCTCCACCTAAAAAGTGCAAAGGGAAGGGGGGGGGAGGGCGGCTGCGCTTCAGCTCCCGCGCGCGGAGTTGTCCGCCCTGCGCGCTCGCTTCCCTCCCAGGAGCGCGACCGCGGCCGCCTCCGAGGCGCGGCCGCCCAGAAAACTCCCTTCGACTACCAAAGGGTTGTTTAAGCGGGGCTTCGGGAGCGGCGGCAACCGCGTCGCCGGGAGCGTTTCCCTCTGCAGGGGTGGGTCGGCCGAGCAACACCCTCCATTTTCCCTTCGCGCCGCTCGCTTGGGACGGGGGACGGGCTGGGCGCTCGGCGCAAGCGACCCAAGGCTTCGCCCGCAGCGCCCTGGTCAGGGTCCCCCGGAGGGAGGTCGGGGGGCGGGCTCCCCCCCGCTTTACCCACATTCCCTGGACCCGCACGCCTCCCCCCGCCCCGGCTCGCCCCGCTTTCATCTTCGCACCCACCGCGCTCCGCCCGCAGCCGCCCGCCCCGCTCAGCCCCGGCCGAGCGCCCCCACTTGCCGCGCCGCGCCTGCCCCTCCGCGAGATCCGGGCCAGCAGCACCGGTGGGCCACGCGTCCTGACCCCCCGGACCGGGCTTTCCGAGGCTCGGGGGGGGCAGCGCTCCCGTCTGGGGCCAAGCCGCTCCCTTCCTCTTCCCGCTCGGGCGAAAGGCGCCAGCGCCCCGCGGGCCTCGGCCAAGCTCGCCCTCCCTTCTCCGCCAGTC